>NC_142887.1:26472500-26782500 GCF_051225735.1 Oryctolagus cuniculus
TTCCCCAAATGGCCACAATGGCCAAGGCTGGGCCAGGCCAGAGCCGGAGGCTTCATCGGGCCTCTCACATGGGTGGCAGAGGCTCAGATACTTGAGTCATTATCTGCTGCTTTCCCAGGCACGTTAGCAGGGAATTGGATTGGAAGTAGAGCAGCCGGGATCCAAACCAGTGGTCACTTGGGATGCCAGTGTTGCAGGCGACGGCTTAACCCTCTGCGCCACAACTCCAGTCCATGATTTTTTTTTTTTTTTTTAAACAAATCAGTCATGGTTCTTGAAATACTGATGTGAACTTGTGCTTTGTTGGTGGGGGAGGGAATTCCACTGGAGTCGGCAGCGTCAGCTTATCCTAAATGTTAAACTCTTCATGCGAAGCCTTTTGCTCCCACTTGTAAAGCTGCTTCAGAGATCCTCAGAGCCTAGAATATTTTGAGTTATTATTTATGAAACAAGTAAGTTTTGCAAAGTTAAGATGAGCCAGGACTTGTTGCAATTGACTGGATTCCTGTATATTCTTTTGCTTTGTCTACCTTTAAAATAAATTGATGTGTGAGTGTGGGTGTGTGTAATCTTTTAGAGTAGAAGCAGAACTCACCTTCACTGTTGTTAACAGATCAACTTGATTCCTCCCCAATTCTTCTCACAGAAGGGGTGAGCTCTTCTGTCTTATGTGACAGCATATTTTTGTGTTAGCCTGTGACTTCCCTACTCACAGGATTTGGGCTCAGATAGTTTGTTTTTAAGAGTGTGTGTGCATGTTCATGCCCATCTCCCTAGTGACCTGACTCTGCAGTGTTCTCCTGTGTCATCCAGGATTCTGGGCATCTGTGATGTGCATTGGGTAGCAGACCCCCACATGTGCTTCTCATGGCTGGGGGTGTACCTGTTTTCCTTGCTGTAGCTGTGGATGGCAGCTACACAGCTTTTTCATAACGGAGCCCAAGACCACGATCTCCACCTGGATTCTGTCTAGAGATGTTTCTTTGTATAGTCTAGAGCCATAATCCAGTTGCAAGTTGATTTATGTCTCTCCACCTTCTGTCTTGGCCTGTGTTTAATCTTTTAATCTTTGTCCATTTCTTTTTTTTTTTTTTTTTTTTTTGACAGGCAGAGTGGACAGTGAGAGAGAGAGACAGAGAGAAAGGTCTTCCTTTTGCCGTTGGTTCACCCTCCAATGGCCGCCACGGCCGGCGCGCTATGACCAGCACACTGTGCTGATCCGAAGGCAGGAGCCAGGTGCTTCTCCTGGTCTCCCATGGGGTGCAGGGCCCAAGCACCTGGGCCATCCTCCACTGCACTCCCGGGCCACAGCAGAGAGCTGGCCTGGAAGAGGGGCAACCGGGACAGAATCCGGTGCCCCGACCAGGATTAGAACCCGGTGTGCTGGTGCTGCAGGCGGAGGATTAGCCTATTGAGCCGGGGCGCCGGCTCTGTCCATTTCTTTCATTTTGAAATTTTAAACCCATAGAAAAGTTAACATAGTAGTTCATAGTCTCTTATACAAACTCAGCTTTTTTTTTTTTTTTTTTTTTTTTTTTTTTTTGACAGGCAGAGTGGACAGAGAGAGAGAGAGAGACAGAGAGAAAGGTCTTCCTTTTGCCGTTGGTTCACCCTCCAATGGCCGCCGCGGCCCGTGCGCTGCGGCCGGCGCACCGCGCTGATCCGATGGCAGGAGCCAGGAGCCAGGTGCTTCTCCTGGTCTCCCATGGGGTGCAGGGCCCAAGCACTTGGGCCATCCTCCACTGCACTCCTGGGCCATAGCAGAGAGCTGGCCTGGAAGAGGGGCAACCGGGACAGAATCCGGCGCCCCGGCTGGGACTAGAACCCGGTGTGCCGGCGCCGCTAGGCGGAGGATTAGCTTAGTGAGCCGCGGCGCCGGCCCAAACTCAGCTTTTTTAAAACCCTCTCTTTTACTTAAAAATTTATTTTCATTTTATTTGAAAGGCAGAGAAGGAGACACACACACACACACACACACAGAGAGAGAGAGAAACTTCTATTCACTGGTTCACTCCCCAAATGCCTGCCGCAACTAGGGCTGGACCAAACAGAAGCCAGGAGCCCAGAACTCTATCTGGTTTTCCCATGCAGCTGGCAGGGACCCGAGCCATTGCATGCTGCCTCCAAAGGTGCACGTTAGCAGGAAGCTGGATCGGAAGCAGTGGAGCTAGAATTTGAACCAGCCACTTCCACGGGACATGTGGGTATCCCAAGTGGCATCTTAACTGCTAGACCAGATGCCACCGTATCATCACATCTAAGAACTGGACATATTTAAATTTCTATGTCCCAAAAATGGTTTTATAGCTGGCTTTAAAAACAGGATCTGATTAAGTTTCTCATATGATATTTCACTTTTAATGCATATAATGTATAGACACACAGATGCTGCAATGCTAAAGGGAAATAAAATACAAGGAAAAGCTTTCCTCTAGTCCCAGTTCCACAACAAATCAATCCAGTTTCATTTTCTTCATGTCTTTTGTTCTTTAAAAATGAAGGTTTGGGGGCCGGTACTGTGGTGTAGTGGGTAAAGCCGCCACCTGCAGTGCCAGCATCCCATATGGGCTCCCATTCTGATCCAGCTTTCTGCTATGCCTGGGAAAGCAGCAGAAGATGGCCCAAGTGCTTGGACCCCTTCACCCATGTGGGAGATATGGAAGAAGCCCCTGGCTTTGGATCTGCCCAGCTGCAGCTGTTGCGGCCATTTGGGGAGTAAACCAGCAATGCAAGCTCGCTCGATCTCTCTCCCTCTCTCCCTCTCTCCCTCTCTCCCTCTCTCCCTCCCTCCCTCCCTCCCTTTCTCCCCCCTTCTCTGTAACTCTGCCTTGCAGATAAATACATAAATCTTTTTAAATAATGAAGCTTTGAACAGATTTTTGAATTCATTTTTATAACAGTCTATGAGATAATTGGAGGTATTGTAGAATGTGAAAGAAAAAAAATTGAAAAGAACACTGACCAACATGTTGTGCTGTTGAGCACATAAGCAACAATTACAGTCTTTGAAAATTTTTACTGCCATGTGGAGTTGTATTAAGAATACGAGGAAGCCAATGGCCTTTGAGTAATGTTTGAACCAAGAGGGATGAAGCTTTTTTTTTTTTTGGATGCTGTAACAGTGTCTGTGGATCCTGGGGCTCTGTATCTTAGACCAGGTTTCTCTACTTTGGCACTGTTGACACTTGGAACTGGTTAAGGGTTTTATTTATTGATTTATTTTTGGTTGGGTTGGGGGCAGCCTGTTGTGTACATTGCAGGAGATGGGCAGCATCCCTAGGCCTCTACCCATAGCAAAACCCCTTCCCCACTGGTGACAACCAGAAATGTCTGTAGACATTGTCAGATGTCCCCGATGGAGGTCAGGGTTCAACACTTACCCCAGTGGAGAACCATCGATCTAGAAATTCTTCAGGGTTAATTATTGAAATGAGGTTGACGATGCTGCTGGTGGAGGGACTTTTCATAATGAGAATTAAGTTATTTAAGTCTTGACCCAATTTGAGAACACAGAGGTTTCTGGATGTCACTGGCCAAGGGATTGGACGCTCTTGGCAGGTGGCAAACTGAGTGTGTGCCTTTTTGTGATTTTGACACCGCAGCGGAAGCCTTGTTATTTGACACTGTTGGGACCTGCAGGTGGTTGGGTAATTGAAAAAGGTCAGTTAAGTTGAAGCAGGGAGTGATTTAACAAGAACGATAGTTTAAAATTAAGTTGTAATTAAAGCTTGTTAAGTGGCCGTCCAAGCCCGGGCCGGTGTGAATGGGGGCCACTGGTTAGTGCTGCTGAGAGCCTCACATTAGCATCACCTGGGATCCATCATGTAAGATTTACATGTCTGTTTTTAAACAGCTGAGTGAAAACTTATAGACACTTAGAAAGCTATCAAGAGCCTCCTAGAATTCTGCTTTTCTTCCCCTCTGAGTCTATAAAAGTTACACTTAGTCCCCAGCATTTTTGAAAAGTTATTTGCTTTCCTTTAATCTTTGTTTCCAAAGGATTCAACTTAGCTTTTATAGAATAAGAGTCCACATTCTGATTGTTTCATATTTAATTTAGTCACATAATTATAGGAGGGGAGTTGGCCTCCACAGATCTAGAAGCATCCACAGCTCTGCTGGTGGGAGGGGAAAGTGTGGGGGCCCTGGAGAGTGTTGAGGCCAGGCCGTCTGCAGAGGATGCAGGGCTGTTCCGTTGCATTCTGAAGCACACTGAGAGGCTCCCGGGGGAGCGTGGGCCTCGGCAGTAGGTTGTGTTCAATCCCTTTCTCCATGGACTTGGGCCCCAAGTCTCAGGCTGCTCATCCGTCAGATGGGAGTGATAGTAATGATAACCTACCGAGCAGGTCCCACACAGGCCACGTCACAGGCAATGCCTTGCTAAAGTGACCCCTGGCACGCTGCTGTGTTATCAATGAGCCCAGCTATGGCTGAGCCAAGAATGGATGTTCTCTTCCGAGGCTGCGATGCTGCCTCTTGCTCTTACAGTGAGAGCTTTTGGTTAGAAGAAGAGGCAGAGGCTTTGCCAAGTGCAAATTCATACCCACTGAGCAGACAGCCTTGAGCTCCTACGAGGCTGATGGGGACGGTACATTGTGTGGCTGGGTCAACGCCGTGGGTCTAGTTTGGGGATTACTGGCTCCTCAGTGATGAGCTCAGGGAGAAGGCAAGGACAGTATGTGTGTGTCGAGGGGCAGAGTGGGAGGTCTGGGAGTTAGCTGGAGAGTAAGAGGCAGCCAGGGTTCTCTAGGTCCTTTACCCAGACTCCTGCATGTGTATGAAACAAATGGCATTGGGTATATTTTACATTCTTCTGCAAAGTAATAAGAAATTTTATTTATTTTTGCCAAGATGCCACTCTCTTTTAATGATTAATCGGCCAGTTGACCACTGTGGGAGTGTTGTGCCAGAGTCCTGTGCTGCCAGATGTTAGACGCAGCTCCCTCAGTGTGCATACCTCTCTCAGGACCCTTTTCTGGGGAGCTTCATGCTATAGAGAAACTTGAGACTGCATAAGATGGAGCAGATAGCATTGTTGTCTGTAACCTTCCTCCCAGGCCCCCAAAGGAAGAACAGAGCCTCCCAGACCTGGCCCAGTAGGTGAAGATGTTACTTTGCAAGTACTTGGATAACCTGGAGAATGAAATTGTGTGGCAGTTAGCATGAGGGGAGATCCTGGAATTGTTGGGCCAGGGCTGTTATCAGTAAGGTACAAATTCTGATAAGCCAGCCCTACTGTTTCCACATGGGAACTGACTACAGGGGAGCAGCCAAAGAGACTACTGCTTTGTTAGGGAACCCTGTCCATCCACCCATGATCCATCCACACACCCATCCCTCGAGCAGTGCTAGGTGCTGTGTAAGGCAGGAGGAATACTGCAGTGGAAAAACCCGAGACTCCGTGCCCTCACAGAGCCAACACTGTACGAGGGAGACCAAGGTCCCAGCACATTGTCTTCTGGAGTCAGAGAGACTCATCCTGCCTCGTTCCACTGGGCTAGACACATACATAGAAGCTGCGGTTGAGGAGCAGCTAAGCTTCAGTCCTGTGGGGGAATACAGGTGAGATTCTCATGGTCAGAGAAAGTAGACGGCGTGATGGGGACACACTGACCCCAGGGACACATCTCTGCAGACAGCCTGAGAGAGCAGCAGGAAGGACACCCGGGTCACAGGTCAGCTGGGGCTGTAGAAGAGGCAGGTACTGTGTGCCTGTGTGACCAAGAGGAAAGCACAGGGACGAACGGCGTCTGCACAGGGCAGGTGGCAGGAGGGGATGAGCTCATGCTCACCCTAGCTGGGGGGCCCGTTTCTTCGCTTGGCCTTCGTTTCCTCACCTTTGAAACGAGGCCCGTATCTCAGACGTTCCTCTTGGTCTGAATTTCTTACCATGATACATCTTCACCTTGTTGAGTAAGAGTGCGACCCGCTGCCTCTCGGACCTTTGACCGGCGGACCTGCATGAATGGAGAGGGCCTTGCTTTTCTACAGCCTGTGCAGAATGTCCATCCTGCTGATGGTGGGCTCTGGTCAGCACATGCAGAATCTCGGGTGGCACACGGGTGGAGTAGCCACCCAGGGACAGTGGGCCCTTGTGTCATGTCCTCATAATCTGTCAGCAGCCTGTTACTCATCTCCATCTGAGATAAACGTTCTACCCTGCCGGGACTCCGGCTGAGCAGTGAAACGGGCTTCTGGGACTGGAACCCCAAAAGCCCAGGCAGGACTGACTCCTAAATCCTTGTCCTGGGTGTTGCTGGCTGTGGTTGGCTCCCTTGAGAACCATCACAGAGGAGTCGCCACTTTGCTGTCTACTCATCAGCAGCTGGGCAGCCTCCCCTGGAGCAGCAGTAAACCTCCAGTGACATCCTTCCTGAGAGATCGTGCGTGCTCCCCGCTCCTCCCCGTGGCCCCTTCCTCTCCTCCCCTCCACCTGAATGGAAGGGAGCTGCTCATTACCTGGAAACAGAAGATTGCCAAGGTTTGTCGGGATGAAGTGTCGTGTGTGTTCCATCAACGATAATGGCTGCGTCTTCCGAAGTCCATTATTTGACATTGCAGAACATAGACTTCCCCTACCTAGCAAAGCTGTATTTTAAAAACTTGTGGTTGTTAAAAGTATCATCTAAACTCTCATTCAAGTTTATTCTTCCCAATTATACCCCAATCTACTGTGATCTTCCCTTTCTTCTTAATTTCTCTAAGAAATTATTGGAATCTACTCATAAAAAACTGGAGGATTGTGCATTGCAGTTCTTTAAACACACGTCCATCCGAGTCTGAGCAGTATGGGGATTCCAGAGAGTTTTCAGTGTTACTCAGATCTTCTGTGAGGAGCGGTCCAGAGTGAAGCAGTTGGCGTGCCTGATGAGCGCCAGGCCTGTTGAGCTGCTGTTCATGTCTCCTGGTGCGCACGGGAGCTCAGTAACTATTAAGGAGTTAACCTTACCTCTGCCATGTTTAAACATTAACCGAGGGGCTTCCTCTGCCGGTGATCTGTTATCTGCAGTGGAGCCTTGTTTTTCCTCCAAGGAGATGCTAGGACAGGATGAGAATAGACAGTAGAGGCCACACAAAGGAAGATTCTTGGTGATGTCCAACGAAACATCGGCCTTGTGATTGCACAGAGCGTGCCGCCTTAACATTTGTAAACTCCTGGATCTGCACTGCGTGTTTCCTTGTGCGGTGACGAACAGTGCCTCTTGTCCCATTTTTGATGCCCCCCCAGAGTTCCTTTCTGGAGACAGTGATGGGGTGCGATTACACTCGGTCGCCTGCTGTCTGTGCAAGGACCTGGGGTGTTCGAGCTCTCTAGGCCACTTGCATTTGGGGGGTGAATGAAGGGGGTGCTGCTGTACTGTAGATGTGTTCATTTGCTTCTTAACAAAAGGCTGGGTGACCCAGAAACTTAAACCCCAAGAACAAAAGTACTTTCATACTTACAAATGGGAAGATCTTGGAGACTTGAATAGCCCCTCTGGAGTGCTTTCTTTGCCACCTAGCTGCTTTGGAGCTGTGGCGCCTAATAGCTCCTCAGCCTAGAGAACCTCATAAAATTTTAGCCCATTTCTATAAAGAGTGCTTTCGAGTGGCCATTTCTCTCTGCCTCTAATTTACTCTCAAATACCCTCTGGAAAGAGAGCTGATGAGGTGCATTGAGACTTGGCATCAAAAGCTGTTCATTGATAGCACTTGCTCAGCTCTCCTCCACTCTTGATGTTAAATTTTGTAAGACTAGCAAACCATCACCACCACCCCCACCACATTTTAAGCAATTGTTCCTGTAATGCACGAAGACATATTTATTAAAATCTAAACAATGGGAAAAGGACATAAAAAGGAAAAACCTCCACCCTGGTCTTCATCCTGCAGGTACTCCCAGGACCAGCCAGATGTCAGGTGTCTCTTTTCCGTGCCATCTGTATCTACTCACACATGGTTTTGTGGGATTGCCCACATGCCTGCTGTTTGACTTTTGCTGGCCCAAGGATGCTCTGAATGTCAGGTGCACTGGGTGGCCTGTGATTAAGTCTTGTCAAGGCTCACGACTCAGGCTTTTGTAGGGAAATGGTCTGCTTCCTAAGCCCCTGGTTAGGCCCCACTGTGAGTGTTGTGGTCATGATCCGCTCTGCCCTTGGAGCAGCAGCCCACCTTGGCGTCCCAGGTGATAAAGCCCTGTCATTTTCAGGTTTCCAGTCGCCATCTCCAGCCTTGCACTGCTCCTCTGTGGCTTTGCCTTCTGGTTGCTCCGCCCAAGTCCTTGGCTCATTTCTCTTATTGTGAGTTCTTTTCCTGCATACACAGTAGGCACTACTCCCTACTGCTGTCTTTGGTGTAGGTTGTGGGGCTGCAGCAGTTTAAGCCACCGCTTAGGACCCCCACATCCCACGTCAGAGTGCTGGTTCAAATCCTGGCTACTCTGCTCCAATCCAGCTTCCTGCTAACACGCCTAGGAAGTCAGCGGAAGATGACCCAAATCCTTGTGTCTCTGTCACCCATGGGGGAGATCTGGACAGCATTGCATTCTCTTACCTTCAGTCTGGCTCAGCCCTGGCTGTTGTGACCATTTTAGGGGGTAAACCAGCAGATGGAAGATCTCTGTCTGTCTCTCTGTGTCCTTCTGCCTTTCAAATAAGGAAATAATGATAATAAAGACTGCTATCTTTGTACCTTTGGAGGCAGACCTGTCTGCTATTGAAGGGACATGCAGATAGGTGCTTACACTGACACAGAGCTGGCCAGCCAGCCTCCTAGGATTGGCTGGCCATCTCTCCCAAGATTTGTGTCTTGATAGGATTGCAACCTCAGATGACTGCAGAAAATGATATTTTTTTCCTTACAGTTCTCTTACTTTGGTTGATGACAGCATCCATTTGCTTGGGTCTAACATACAGTCACTTTTATCCGCAGCAAGCTACTCTGTTTAGTTCTCCAAGGAAACCCCCCACCTGAATTCCTGACCCTGCTAACGGAGGGGTGGGGCTGGGTGAAGGAAAGGGTGATGATTTGGCCGCAGGAAGCACTACCTGTACCTGCACCATTCGTGCCTAGGGAGCTGTACCAAGTCTCTTCCTGTGCCTTTCATGGTGTGAGAGGAGTGAGGAATGCAGACGGAATGCACGGTTGAGGAACTTTCGGAAGCTACACTCTCTGTACTTCTGACTCCCTCGAGGGCCCTCATTTTCATTCACTTTGGGGTCCTTATTGCAAGTCTCCACTCACTGGTGCTCCTAAACTCACGTGAGAATCTGCGCAGACACAGGTGCCCGGTCAGGCCCCCCGTCTGCACAGCAGTTGTATTCTCCTTACCTTCAGACCAAAAGGCCTGAGCTGACGCGGCCACCACCCCGACCAGAGGACCCGGCAGTCTGTCTCGTGTGTTCTGTCATCTCTCCCTGTGCAGCTGTGACTGTCATGTTCCCTCAGCATGCCGCACCTGCGCAGTCTCCTGCCTCCACAAGGTGCACTCCCCTGCCTACGAGTCCATCCGCAGCTGGCCCTGACCCCTTTCAGCTCTCAGTGCCTTTGTACCTCTCTTGGGATCTTGAGGCCCGTTCAGTGGCTGCCGTGGTATGGCAGCGGGCTCGCTTCCTGGTAGTGTGCTCCCCAGGCTCACAAAGGTGCTCTGAGCAGCTGCTTGGTGGTGGGTGGGTCACTTCTGATCTGCGTGCACTGTCTCCTCTCCCACTGCAGCCCACCAGGGCTATTCCATCTGTGCAATGGGAATATGTTAATTGGCTCTAAGAGGTTGTGATTTTTTTAAAGGTTGAATTTCTGTGTGTTTTTTTTAATCATGGCTTTGCTAGAGTGTGTGCCTTTGAAAGTAGAGCTAAAATGAAGACTGTGGGTCTTGGCTGTGTTTTAGATGTGGTTTGTTCAAAACGCATGTTGAAATTTGGTCCTCAGGGGAGTAGTGTTGAGAGGAGGTGGGGGCGTTCGTCTCTGCCCTCGTGATGGGATTCCTGCTGCTCTCAAAGGACTGGCGTGTCTCCTGAGAGTGAGTTCTGGCTCTCACGGGACTGGATCCCTTAGGGGGCGGGCAGCTTGTCATAAAGTGCGGCCACCCTCCTGTGTTGATTCTCAGACGTGCAAGCACTTGCCCTTCTACCTCCCCACCCTGTTAGGGCACAGCACAAGGCCCCTACCAGAAGCTCTGGGCCCTTGGACGCCCCGGCATCCAGAATCATGAGCCAAATAAACCTGTATTCTTTATAAGTTATCCTGTCTCAGGTATTTTGTTAGAGCAACAGCAAATGGAGCGGGATCTTGTACTGTCCAGGGAGTCTCAGGGTGTGTGTGAAGGGGAAGTTGCAGACCGTAGAACAGGCTGGAAGAAGGGTACGTGAAACCCAGCCCAAAGCTGGGGAAAGCTGGGAATTTCAACCTGATGCAGGCACCTTGTTCATCGAGATTAATTTTAAATTGTGAAGTTGTGTCTGCCCCTCGGGAACTGTTAGTTTTTGTGCCCTAGCTGGTGCTGTTAATATAAGATTGAGACTAGAGGTCATAGGTTTGAAGGTGAAGGCCATCGTCTGCTGCCAACGAACTTCTCTTTTTCAATAAAAATTTTTTTAGAAAAGGAAAAATCCCATGCCAGACTCGTTCAAGGTTTGTCTGTGTGGGCATCCACGAGGCCCCTGAGGGGAGCTGGCTTGGGGGCAGCTACAGGAGGAGGGCGGACAGAACAGGCCAGCGTGAGCTTGGGACTGGCCCGTACCTGTTCCTGGTGCACCGGCCGTGTCTGGGCGTGTGTCAGCTTTTAAAACCCTGTTCATCCATCAGCACACTGACCCCCTTTTCAAGATCCATTGTTCTATTGTTTTGACTGTGAAAGTGGCGCTTGTTGCAAAACCAGTTTCTGTGATCTAGAACGGTGTTCTACAACCACTTGTGTGTGCAGCAGAATCGCCTGGGCCCACTTCTTGAGAGTCTGACTCAGTAGCTGAGATGGGACCCGAGAATTTGCATTTCTCACAAGTTCCCAGACGTGGCCGTTTTGTGGCTGATCTGGCAAGCCACCCTGTGAGAACCACTGGAATGAGCATGGTCTTCATATCTCACAGAGAGAGAAGCGCTGTTAATATTTGAGGGTGTACAGATATGGATGTATTCATTTTTTTTTAATGATTTATTTATTTATTTAAAAGACAGAGTTACAGAGAGGCAGAGCAGAGAGAGAGATCTTCCATGCATTGGTTCACTCCCTAAGTGGCCACAATGGCTGGAGCTGAGCTGATCTGGAGCCAGGAGCCAGGAGCTTTCTCTGGGTCTCCCACCTGTGTACAGGGGCCCTAAGCACTTGGGCCATCTTCTACTGCTTTTCCAGACCATAACAGAGAGCTGGATCAGAAGTGGAGCAGCCAGGATTCAAATCGGCACCCATATGGGATGCTGGCACTGCAGGTGGCACTTTACCCACTATGCCACAGTGCCAGTCCCCAAATGTATACTTTTTTTTTCTTTCTAAAGATTTATTTATTTATTTGGAAGGCAGAGTTTCAGAGAGGCAGAGGCAGAGAGAGAGATCTTCCATCTGTTGGTTTACTCCCCAGATGGTCACTATGGCCAGATTTGGGCCAATCTGAAGCCAGGAGCCAGGAGCTTCCTCTAGGTCTCTCACACAGTTGCAGGGACCCAAGGACCTGGGCCACCTTCTACAGCTTTCCCAGGCCATAGCAGAGAGCTGGATTAGAAGTAGAGCAGCTGGAACCAGCGTCCATATGGGATGCCAGCACTGCAGGCGGTGGCTTTACTTTCTATACCACAGTGCCGGCCCCCAAATATATTATTATTTTTTTAAAGAAAGCTTTTATTTAGTAAATATAAATTTCATAGGTACAGCTTTTGGAATATTCTTAAAAGCAACAGTTGTTCTGTGCTGTACATAGAGCTGTTGTTTTGGAGACAGTCTTTCTGTTTTGGAATAGTTTTAGATTTATAGAAAAGTTGCAAAGAGAACAGAGAGCTCTTGTACCACCCTGCCCCCAGTTTCTTCTGTTGTTAATATCTTACACCGTTAGGAAGCATTTGTCACAACAAAGGGATCGACATGGCTGTGTAGCTGTTAAGTCCACATTGTTGCTGCTTTTAAGGAAAACATGTGGATGTATTTTTCCCAAGATTCAAATATCAGAACTGAGTAGTGACAGACCTCTTCTCTCCTCCCTTCCTATTTTGTCGGTATTTCACAGGATTTTTTTATACACACGTAATTACACATACACTTACACCGATCCGTTTTATTTTGGGGCATGCTTTTTCATTTTAGTGTGCCATGAAAGTTTTTCTACATCAGTGTATCTTGATCTGTCCCTTTGTATTTTTTTTTTTAATGGACACCACACATTGTTCTGTACCCTTTTAAAATGTAATATATCTTATCTCTTCCCAGATTTCAAATCTAGCAGATTAAATGTGAGGTCTGGCACACCTCCCTTTTATCTTATATTGGAGGTTAGAGATCATTTGCCCGCCTTTGTGGCGTACTTAGCATGTTCCAGGCACTGCCAACCCTTAGCTTATATTATCTGGTGCAGTTATCCAAACAATCTTAGGAAAAAGGGATCATTATTATCCCTGTTAACAGATGCAGAAACTAAGGGTCAGGGAAATTAAGGGAGCAGAACCCTCTTATGGCTTTCTGGCTGAAGCAGTGTCTGGCTCTTGGGCACCATGAGCCATTCCGTTTGGAGTGCCCACTGCTGCTTGTTCAGCTTTCCTACGTGCCACACCTAGTGCTACGACAGGAAGGTGAGCGATGTCCTTAAGGAACTCTGAATCTAGCTGGGGAGAGAGGGATATAAACAAATAGTCACATAAGTTGTAAGAGGCTGTAAGGTATGTTTTTGGATGCCTAAAAAAAATCCAAAGTGTGTGTGTGTGAGAGAGTGCGTGCCCACGCGCGTGCACATATATGCACCCATGCCCCTGAAACTGGCGATACAGATGGAAGTACAGTTGGCTTATGCTGGAGTCACATAAACTGGTTGTGAGTTGGAAATACCATAGGTTGAAAACGCATGTAATGCGCCTGACCCGCCGGCCACCACGGGTTAGCGACGCAGTCCTGTGGGGTCTTGATCCCGGGACGCAGCGGCTGCCTGGGAGTTGCAGTTCACCACCACTGCCCAACATCATGAGAGAGAATCGCATTGCATATCGCCAGCCTGGCAAGTGAGCACTGGAAAGTGATTCACTGTAACCGTTGTAAGATGAGGCCCGTGCGCGGTGTCAGACTTGGTGAATAGACCCAAGTGTGAATTCCGAATGTGTCTAGTCAAGGTGCTTGGCACAACGGTTAAGGTGCCACTTGAGGTGCCCACGTGCCGTATTGCACGGAGTGCCTAGGTTCGAGTTCTGGCTGCATTTCTGATTCTGGCTTCCTGCTAATGCAGTCCTTGGGAGGCAGCAAATGATGGCTCAAGTAGTTGGGTCTCTGCCTCTAACATGGAAGACCTGGATTAAGTTCCAGTCTCCTGACTTTGTCCTGGCCTAGCCTTGGCTGTTGCTGGCATTTGGAGGAGTGAACCAGTCAGTGGGAGATCTCTCTCTCTCTGCCCTTATCTTTCAAATATATATTTTAAAAATTTTAAGATCAAATACATATTAAGAGCTAGCAATTGTTCTGCTTAATAAATGCATATTATACTTTAGTATATTTAATATACAAAAGCAATCTTGGCTACATTAGTGGTTGAGTGGTTACCTGCCTTTAAATGTCCTTGGGAAGTTCCAGGTAGAAACAAGGAAAGAAGGACTGGTGCTGTGGTGTAGTAGGCTAAGCCTCCACCTATGGCACTGGCCGGCATCCATATGGGTGCTGGTTCTGGTCCCAGCTGCTCTTCTTCTGATCCAGCTCTCTGCTATGGCCTGGGAAAGCAGTGGAAGATGGCCCAAATCCTTGGGCCCCTACACCCATGTGGGAGACCCAGAGGAAGCTCCTGGCTCCTGGCTTCGAATCAGCCCAGCTCTGCCATTGCTACCATTCAGGGTGTGAACCAGCGGATGGAAGACCTGTTTGTCTGTCTCTCCCTCTCTCTGTAATACTACCTCTCAAATAAATGAATAATAAAAAAAAGGGGGGGGAAAAAGAAAGCAAATCTTACTGTCCTTTTCTTTTTCTTTTTTTTTTTTTTTTAACCTTTTTTTTTTTTTTTGACAGGCAGAGTGGACAGTGAGAGAGAGAGACAGAGAGAAAGGTCTTCCTTTTGCTGTTGGTTCACCCTCCAATGGCCGCCGCGGCCGGCGCGCTGTGGCCGGTGCACCGCGCTGATCCGATGGCAGGAGCCAGGAGCCAGGTGCTTTTCCTGGTCTCCCATGGGGTGCAGGGCCCAAGCACCTGGGCCATCCTCCACTGCACTCCCTGGCCACAGCAGAGAGCTGGCCTGGAAGAGGGGCAACCGGGACAGAATCCGGCGCCCCGACCGGGACTAGAACCCGGTGTGCCGGCACCGCTAGGCGGAGGATTAGCCTAGTGAGCCGCGGCGCCGGCCTGTCCTTATCTTTTCTATCTCGAGACCTAAACCCCAAGCCCTCCCTGAACCCCCTCTGTATTCTCAGAACATTCTGTTGATTCCTGGCACTCCCCTGTCTTTCCCATACACATTTTATTCTGTTCGCACCATCTCTCCTGTGTAGCTATGATTTCTTGAAGCTCAGGATCTGTGCCTTTCATTCATGTGTCGCCTGCAGTTTAACAGCAGCACAGTAAGTATCAGTTGCAGAACCAGAAGCTGCACAAGGCGCTTACATCCTGAGTGCCAAATCAGACTGAGCTCACGGGTGATGGTTTTTGAAGTTCTTTTTTTTCACCTTGGGCAACTATCCTTCTCTGCTCTTTGTGTGTGTGTGTGTGTGTGTGTGAGAGAGAGAGAGAGAGAGAGAGAGAAGACATTCACCTTAGGGCCAGCAATGTGGTATAGCAGATTAAGTCTCCTCCTGGGCTGCTGGCATCTCATATGGGCGCTGGTTTGAGACCTGCCTGATCCACTTCAGATCCAGCTTCCTGCTAATGTTCCTGGGAAGGCAGCAGAAGGTGGCTCAAGCACTTGGGTTCCTGCACCCATGTGGGAGACTCAGAAGAAGCTCTGGGCTCCCGAGTTCGGCCTGGCCTGGCACCAGCCATTGTGGCCATCTGGGGATTGAACCAGTGGGTCCATTAAAAAAAAAAAAAAAAAAGACATTTGTCTTTTGACACCCAAGCTTAAGGTTTTTTTTTTTTTTTTTTTTAAGTTTTTTTTTTTTTTTTTAATTTATTTGAAAGAGTTACAGAGAGAGGTAGAGACAGAGAGAGAGAGGTCTTCTATCCACCACCCCAGATGGCCTCAACAGCTAGAGCTGTGCCGATCTGGAGCCAGGAGCCTCCCCCAGGTCTCCCACACGGGTGCAGGGGCCAAGGACTTGGGCCATCTTCTACTGCTTTCCCAGGCCATAGCAGAGAGCTGAATCGGAAGAGGAGCAGCCGGGAATAGAACTGGTACCCGTATGGTATGCCGGCACTTCAGGCCAGGGCTTTAACCCACTGCGCCACAGCGCCGGCCCCTCAGGCTGAAGTTTTTAAACACAGAAGGTCATTGGCCATTTTGTTCAACATGATTTTTAATGAAGAATATCTTGATCTACAAGTAGTCTTCATTATGATTTAACTTAATCCTCAGCTCTCTCACTGAGAGGAAAGATTTATGTCTATATTTTCCCCCTACTTAGAAAAGCAGAACAAAACCTCAGCAGGCCTGTGTGTGGTGTAGCCAGGGCAATTCTGACCAGACTGTCGCAGTTTAGATAAAATGCTCTTTGCTCTTTTCCTTTGCGCCTCATGCTTGGAATGGAGAGCATTCCTGCCAGGATTCTGGGCCAGCACAACTGGAATAAAACTAAAAGAAGTCTTGGTTGAAGATGAGGTGGAATGAATTAGGGAGAGGCTAGTTTCTTGGCTGCATCATAGCTTGGAGAAGTTTTCAAGTTCATTGTAGGAGGATCGGGGCAGGGGGCGGGGCTGTGAAACACGTTCCATGGCGACCTGAGCTGTCTAAATGGTACTCTTGAGAAGGGTGGCTCATCCTGGTTTTCCTCCTCGGGAGTACCAGCTGAACTTGCAGTCTATGTGAAAATCCCCTCTCCCAGATTTGAAGGGCAGCAGGAGAGTCAGCCACACGGGGTTTCTGCCTTTTTTTTTTTTTTTTTTAAGAGGGAGAGTGCTCCCCCTTAAGAGAGCCAACTATTCAGAAAACTTAATCACAGGTTCTTCTTCCATTCAGACTTAATCTGGCCATTCAGAGCCCCCTGCCCTCCCCTTCAGAGGCTGACCAGGGGCCATGAGGTCTTACCCCGGGGTCTTCAGGAGGCACAGGAGGGCAGGAGAGGGTCTGAGTCTCTGGGGAGGGGATTGAGTTCGTTCTTTGAAATGTATTTCTGGTTGTGAACTGTCAAAGACTCAGCAGAGGGATTTACTCTTCTTGATTTGCCCTTGCAGCCCAAAGTTTCTGATGGGTTGAGGGAAAAAAAAAAAAGTAAAAAAATGACCAAAATATAATGGAAATTTATTTCACTGATGTTGTTCATTTTTGGGACAATTGTTCCTTTTCAGGCACTTGAAATGCCCTCAAGAATTTTTTTTTTTCTTTCTGTTTTCCTCTATAGCAAGTGTAGTGACAGAAGTAAAAGGGCCTTAGGGAGTCTTTCTTCATGCCAGTAGGCACCTGCGTCACACGTTTATTTTCCTCTGACATAAACACGTGTTGAGTAGGGTTCTTGGAATCCTGTCACTGTTCACAGGGTGAGCTAAAGGTGGCTGAGGAAGAAAGTCAGAGGTCCCTTGGGTGCTATCTGGGTGTTTCTGCTTATTTTTTTTTTTAACTCTGTAGTGCTAAGCTGTCTGGAGTAGTGCAAAAATTATATTGATTTGAATAGAGAGGAATCTTACTATTTTTCCTTTTAGAAATGTAATTTTGTAGTTATTTTAGAATTATTTTTATTTTCCATTTTATCTGAAAGAGATCTTCCAACTGCTGATTTCATTCTCCAAATGAGCTGGGTCTCTCATGTGGGTAGTAGGCACCCAGGTACTGGAGCCATCATTTGCTACCCCTCAGGGTGCACATTAGCAGGAAGTTGGAATTGAAAACAGAGCTGAGACTCTAACCAGTCACTCTGGTCATCACAAACAAGGTCTTAACTTTTGTGCCAAACAACTACCCCTTCAGATCCTCTCTCTCTCCCTTAAGATTTACTTGAAAGGCAGTGTTAGAGAGAGTTTTTTTTTTTTTTTTTAAGATTTATTTATTTATTTATTTGAAAGGCAGAGTTACAGAGAGGCAGAGGCAGAGAGAGAGAGAGAGAGGTCTTCCATCCACTGGTTCGCTCCCCAAATGGCTGCAATGGCTAGAGCTGGGCTGATCCAAAGCCAGGAGCCAAGAGCTTCCTCTGGGACTCCCATGTGGGTACAGGGGCCCAAGGACTTGGGCCATCTTCTACTGCTTTCCCAGGCCATAGTAGAGAGCTGGATTGGAAGTGGAAGAGCCGAGATGTCAGCACTACAGGCAGCGGCTTCACCTATTGCGTCAAAGCGCTGGCCCCGATTGAGATCTTCTATCCTCTATTTCACTCCTCAAATGACTGCAAAGGCCATGGCAGAGCCAAAGTCAAGAACCTGTAATTCTGTTCAGGTCTTCCATATGGGTGGGCAAGATCCCGAGCAGTTGAGCCATCTACTGCTGCTTTCCGAGTTGCATCAACAGGAAGCTGGATCAGAAGTGGAGCAACCCAGTTGGCACCCATATGGGATGCAGGTGACTGCTTACCCTACTGCACCACAATGCCAGCTCCTTATTCTGTTTCTGCTTTTAGCCTAGGACATTTTTATCTGAAAGCTGTGGTAGAGACAGATCCATTAATTAACGATTTCTGGGTGTTTAAGCTGAGAGAAGTCTCGAGCCATCGTAGCTTTGCCCTTTCATGGGGACGTGGTTCTTTGATGCCATTTCAGGCCTGAACCCTGTGTGGGGGAGGTCGCTGGCCCTGTGAATGAACCTCTCACTGTTTCAGGAAATCATTTTGTGGATCTGAGCCCTTTCTCGTCGGAGCTGTGTGGTACAGGCACAGCTGGATGGAGGGCATACAGATGTGCCCACCTGTCTGGTGGCCTGACCTTGATTGTTAAGAGCCCACGAGAAGCTGCTGTTCTTTCTGGGGAGAGAAGAGAGTCCCAGCACTTTAATTTGGAACATCAAACCATTTAATAGCAGTCAGAAAGTAAGTGAGGAATAAAGACCAGGTTTTAGCCCCTTTCTTTCTTGTCCATACACCTTCATAGTCGTGGCCCTTGAGTGCAAAGAGCCTTTTGGCCGGGGACTTGGGAGCCCTGGGCTGTCTGTGAGCTGGGTGGCCCTGAGCACGTTTAACATGCCGAGGTCATTCTCCAGAACAAGGGAGCAGGACTTGATTCTCCAGCAGTGTCTTCTCCCGGGGTCCTGTGTGGTTCCTAGGGCCTGGGGGAGGTCTTGGGGCGGTGGGGTGGGGTGGACTCCAATGGGAAAGGAACTGTTGAGGTGCCCGCTTAGAGACTGTGAACTCTGTTGACGCCCGTGTCTCCCTCCTGGAAAAATGAAGGCAGCTTCTACTCAGATTAAGGGGTGCCTTCCTATTCTCCCATTCACAGTCTGACCCTGGACAGGTCCCTGCTTACGTGTTTCCCTTTTGGGAAGGGGGCATTTAGGTCTAACCATGTAGAGATTTCTGTCAAGAGATGATCATGTTTGCACTGAAATGATTCTTCAAGCTGGTATTTCTGCCTCACGCCAGAAGACTGGACTGGTGCTACCAAAACACATTCAGGAAATGCTATTTTCTGAATTTCTTCTTTCCCTCTTGTCAAACAGCACAAAACTACCAGGTTTTATGTTCCACTGGGCAGCTGCTGCCACTCTGATGTGTTTCTCTCCCCTTCCTCCTCTGCCCTTCTGTCCCCCCACCCCGCCCCGCCCCGCCCCGCCCCGCCCCGGGGGTCCCCCCTCCCACCCCGCCCCGCTCTGGAGGGAGCTGTACCTTCGAGGTTCTTCTGCAGCTGCTGGGCTTTGATGGGGACATGCTTGCTGCCTGCACACTTGCTTCCCTTAGCAACCGCTCCTTTGACGATGACCTCTTGCTGTTTGCCTGTTGTCTCTCATGTTGGATTATAGATGAGAGATTTACCAGGCTGGGGGCGGAGGCCTGCCGTGCACACATTTCCTTTAGGGTTCCCAGCGTCCCTCAGCTTGTGTTTTCTCTCTCCAAAGGTTTGGAGGAGAGGGGTGTGTGTGTGTGTGTGTGTCAGAGAGAGAGAGAGTGTTGATGCTGAATCTAACAGTTTTAAGTTCGTAGGACTGTCCCAGTTGTGAGCTGCTTTGGGTATGGATGCTGTATTTTTTATTAAAGGAACTTGCTTCACTTCCCATTTTTATTATAATGTGATTAGCACACATAAGAGGAATTATGGGCACCGTTTGTCCCTCTTCCCTCCGCAACCATTTGTGTGTTGGCATTGGCTTCTGACGTAGTCTGAGCTCTGGGAATTGCCAAGTTACCTAACTGCACACGTGTTCACACCCTAGGACGCCCCTGAAGCTCTGGGTTTTCTCTTTATTTAAAGCTGCAGACCCCCTGTGTGGCCTTTATCTTCTGTGGGCAAATCACTGTGTGGTGCGTCTTCAGAAAGTCCATGAAAAATGTGTATTATGACAAAAGCAGTGCATGGATTTCAACTTTTGGTGCCCAAATAAGCTTATCTTTTCATTCCACTTTCCATGTACTTTTTGAAGAACCCGTGTTTGTGCACTTTAGCAGACTTGGCCTTGGATGAGTGATGGATGAGGACACCAGGATAGTTAGGATTCCAAAAGGACCCTAATAAAGACAAAAACAATGCCTTTTTTGATTTAGTGAAATAGCAACAGATGAACTGAAATTAGCACTCATTTTTATAAAAATGGTACAGGAAAAATGAACACACTTCAGCACTACTGGTGGGGACAGTGGTCAGTAGCAGTACAGGGCAGGGGCATGCTGGAAAGTTTGTGGAAAATGGAGTTAAAAGATTATTTTGGTGCAAAAAGCCTTAAAATCATACATAACAGGGGTCTTCATAAAGTCCATAGATTTGTGTGTTTTTAAAAAAAACCTGGGGCTGGCACTGTGGTGCAGTAGGTTAAGCTACAGTGTAGGCACCTGATACGGGTTCCAGTTCGAGTCCCAGGTGTTCTACTTCCCAGCCAGCTTCCTGCTGATGCACCTGAGAAAGCAGCAGAGGATGGCCCAAGTGCTTGGCCCACTGCACCCCTATGTGAGACCTGGAAGAAGCTTCTGGATCCTGGCTTCAGACTGGCCCAGCTTCAGCCATTGTGGCCATTTGGGAAGTGAACCAGCAGATTCGAAGATCTCTCTGTCTCTGCCTCTCTTGCCCTCTCTCTCTAATTCTACCTTTAAAATAAATAAATCTAATTCTACCTTTCAAATAAATCAATAAATAAAATTAAAAAATCATACTTTTGAGCAGTTTTTTTTAGAAAGTTTTTATTTAATAAATATAAATATCATAGGTATAGCTTTTGGAATATAGCGATTCTTCCCCCTGTACCCACCCTCCCACCCCAACTCCCGTTGTTCCTCCTACTCCCTCTCCCATCCCATTCCTCATTAAGATTCACTTTTAATTATCTTTATATACAGAAGGTCAACTCTATACTAAGTGAAGGTTTCAACAGTTTGCACCTACACAGACACACAAAATATAAAGTACTGTTTGAAGACAAGTTTACTGTGTGTGTTTTTGTGTGTGGTTTTTTTTTTTTTTTTTGACAGGCAGAGTGGACAGTGAGAGAGAGAGACAGAGAGAAAGGTCTTCCTTTGCCGTTGGTTCACCCTCCAATGGCCGCCGCGGCCGGAGCATCGCATTGATCCGAAGGCAGGAGCCAGGTGCTTCTCCTGGTCTCCCATGGGGTGCAGGGCCCAAGCACTTGGGCCATCCTCCACTGCACTCCCGGGCCATAGCAGAGAGCTGGCCTGGAAGAGGGGCAACCGGGACAGAATCCGGCGCCCCAGCCGGGACTAGAACCCGGTGTGCCGGCGCCACAAGGCGGAGGATTAGCCTATTGAGCCATGGCACCGGCCTAATTTACTGTTAATTCTCATAGTACAACTCATTAAGAATAGAGGTCATACATGGGGAGCAAGTGCACAGTGACTCCTGTTGTTGATTTAACAATTAACACTCTTATTTATGATGTCAGTGATCACCCGAGGCTCTTGTCATGAGCTGCCAAGGCTATGGAAGCCTTTTGAGTCCACAAACTCCATCATTATTTAGACAGGGCCATGAGCAAAGTGGAAGTTCTCTCCTCCCTTCAGAGAAAGGTACCTCCTTCTTTGGCCCCTTCTTTCCACTGGGATCTCACAGAGATCTTTCATGTAGGTCATTTTTTGCCACAGTGTCTTGGCTTTTCATGCCTGAAATGCTCTCATGGGCTTTTTAGCCAGATCTGAATGCCTTAAGGGCTGCTTCTGAGGCCAAAGTGCTGTTTAGGGCATTTGAAGAGTTTTTCTTCAGGAATTTATCCTTTAAAACAGGCAGAGATGCATATCACACTTAAAAAAAGATTGGAATTTTTATTTGAAAGGTAGGTAGACAGAGATCTTCCATCCTGGTTCAGTTTCCATATGGCCAAAATAGCTTAGGCTGAGCCAGGCCAAAGCCAGGAGCCAAAACTGCATGTAGGTCTCCCTTGTGTGTGGCAGGAGCCCAAGCACCTGGGCTGTCAACTGCTGCCTCTCAGGTGCATTAACAGGAAATTGAATTGGAAGCAGAGCAGCTGGGACTCAAACTGGCACTCCAGAATGGGATACCAGCCTTGCAAGTGCTTAACCAGGATTAACCTGCTGCCCCATAATGCTGGCTCTCATTCTTCATTTTAAAATAGGTTCGATTTTCAAAAAAAATTTTTTTTTAAGATTTTTTAAATTTATTTGAAAGGCAGAGTTACAGAGGCAGAGAAAGAGAGGTCTTTGATCTGCTGGTTCACTCCCCAAACGGCCACAATGGCTGGAGCTATGCCGATCCAAAGCCAGGAGCCTGAAGCTTCATCCGGGTCTCCCACGTGGTGTAGGGGCCCAAGGATTTGAGCCATCCTCTACTGCTTTCTCAGGCCATAGCAGAGAGCTGGATCAGAAGTGGAGCTGCCGAGACTCAAGCCGGCAACCATATGGGATGCCAGCACTGCAGACAGCGGCTTTACCAGCTATGCCACAGTGCTGGCCCCAAAATTTTATTTTCACTTCATTTGAAAACACAGAACATGTCAAGTAGATAAATATTTCCTATATGTCAGTTCACTTTCTAAATGGCCCCAACCTTGGGACTGGGCCAGGCCCAAGTCAGGAGCTGGGAACTCACTCCAGGTCTCTCAAGTGGGGAGCAAGGGACCTACCTACTTGAGCCATCACTTGCTGTCTCTCAGGGTGCCCCCACAGCAAGAAGCTGGAATTGGGAGCCGAGCAAAAGCTTCAACCCAGGCACTTGGATATGGGAGTGGGTGTTCCAAGTGGCATCTTAACTGTTGTACCAAGTGCCTGCCCTGCCCCCATCATTCTTTGTAGGAGGTGCGCTTTGCAACTTTAAAGAAGTTGCAGTTTTATCCAAAGGAATTTATGCCCCTTAGCTGGAACTCACTAAATAATGTATCATCCTTCTATATTCATGTAGTGATTCTTTACTTCAAAATGACTTATTAGGACATGGAAATTGATGTTGAGACTGGTTACTTTTTTATTTTTTAAAAAATGTTTGTTTTTGTTCATGTACTGGAAAGTCAGAGAGGCAGAGAGAGAGCTTCCATTCTCTGGTCCATTCCCAAATGCCTGCCATAGCCGGGAGTGGGCCAGGCTGAAGCGCTGGATTCTGTCCCAGTTGCCCCTCTTCCAGGCTAGCTCTCTGCTGTGGCCCAGGAGTGCAGTGGAGGATGGCCCAAGTCCCTGGACTCTGCACCTGCATGGGAGACCAGGAGGAAGCACCTGGCTCCTGACTTCGGATCAGCGCGGGCGCGCCGCAGCCATTAGAGGGTGAACCAACAGCAAAGGAAGACCTTTCTCCCTGTCTCTCTCTCTCATTATCCACTCTGCCTGTCAAAAAAATAAATAAATTTTTTAAAAAGTGGACAAATGGGGGCTGGTGCTGTGGTGGAGTGGGTAAAGCTACTGCCTGCAGTGCTGGCATCCTATATGGGTACTGGTTCGAGTCCCGGCTGCTCCACTTCTGATCCAGCTCTCTGCTATGGCCTGGGAAAGCAGTAGAAGATGGTCCAAGTCCTTGGGCCCCTGCACCCACATGGGAGAGCCGGAAGAAACTCCCAGCTCCTGGCTTTGGATCAGCACAGCTCCTGCCATTGCGGCCATCTGGGGAGTACACCAGAGGATGGAAAACCTCTCTCTCTCTGCCTTTCCTTCTCTCTCTGTGAAACTCTTTCAAGTAAATAAATAAATCTTTTTTTTTTTTTTTTTTTTAAAGAGGGGGACAAATGACAGTAGACTTGGGAGCCCTTCTCTTTGTTGGTTGAAATCACTAATTATAGACATGTCTTTATTTGGAGATATTTGAAATTTTGGAAGAGTGATAAGTATTAGCAGATGGTGATTCTGTGAGCAGGTTATCTAGTTATTAGAATGATGGGAGAAGGTTTGGGGACTTTGGGATGGTTTGATTTGTGGTTGACAGTAGCAGATGTTGACCGCTGATGGTTGAATTGTCTGTACTGCTTGTTGAAGTATAGTTGACGATGTGGTTGGTTGAGTTTGGGTCTGAGTATCTCTGAAATTCTGGGCTGACTAGCCTTATGCTTCTTCAGCCCCTGTCATCACTAATTACTTGGAAACCCAAGAGGAAAGGGTCCAGAATGCTGGAAAGTGGATGAAACTCAAAGGTTGTGTTTCTGTAGGGTTTATCTTTGAAGAGGGACCATTGCAGTGAAGAGGTTTCTCTCTTGAGAGGGTTCAGTCTCTTAATACTCTCTTCTGTTTGGAATCCTATAAATAGGCACATGTGGGAATCTGTAGGTGTGTGCATAGAATGTTCTTCAGCTGTGTACCCTGTTATCAATCATATATTGCTGAATAATGAAAAAGTACTTGGAGAATGTCTTCATCTAAAGCCAGGAGTTTTTTTTTTTTTTAATAGGTGAACCAAAAAATTATTTTGCTCTTTGTTTTTGTTAGAATGTGCTTGTGAATTTGTGTTGGATATACCATACAAGCATTGGATATGCCCCAGAGATGTTGGATATACCACATACATCATGTGACTATACCACATTTTATTTGTCCATTCTTAAGTTGGTGGATATTTGTGTTGATTATACTTTTTGGTTATTATGAATAATCTCTCCACAGACATTCATGTGCAAGTTTGTGTGGATGTATATTTTCTGTTTTCTTGGGTATATCCTTAGAAGTAGTCCAGCTAGAAGTTGGGTTATTTAGTCACTGTGTTTTATGTCTTGAAGAACTGCCAGCCTATTTTCCAGTGTTCCATTTTACATTCCCATCAGTCCTGTGTGAGGATTCTAACTTCTCCATAGCCTCACTATCATTTTATTTGTTTGTATTTTTGATTATAGCCATCCTAGACGTGTAGGTGTGAAGTGGTATTTCATTTTTAGCTTTGATTTGCATTTCCCTGGTCGCTGATGAACTTGACCATCTTTTTATGTGCCTCTTGGCAATTTGTGTGTTGTCTTTGGAGAAATGTCTGTTTAGATCCTCAGGCATTTTCAGCTGGATTATTTGCCATTTTGTTATTGAATTGTAAAAGTACTTGTGGGGCTGGCACTGTGGTGCAGAGGGTAAAGCCCCTGTCTGCCGTGCTGGCATCTCACATGGACGCCAGTTAAGTCCCAGCTGCTCCACTCCCAATCCAGCTCTCTGCTATGGCCTGGGAAAGCAGTAGAAGATGGCCCAAGTCCTTGGGCCTCTGTACCCACATGGGAGACCTGGAAGAAGCTCCTGGCTTTGGATCTACACAGCTCTGGCTGTGGCAGCCATCTGGGGAGCGAACCACTGGATGAAAGACCCTTCCCCCCTTTCTCTCTCTCTGCTTCTGCTTCTCTGTAATGCTGCCTTTCAAATAAATAAATAAATCTTTTTTTTTAAAGTAGTCACACTTGTTTAAAATTTTTATTTCTTTATTTGAAAGGCAGAATAACAGAGAGAGTGAGAGAAAGAGATATCTCCCATCTGCTGATTCATTCCCCAAATGTGTGCAACAGCCAGGTCTGGGCCAGGTCAAACCAGGAGCCAGGCATTCCACCCTGGTCTTCCACAGGAGAGTCAGGGCCCCAAATACTTGGACCATTACTGGTGCCCCCTAAGGTGTGCATTAGCACAAAACCAGAATCAGAAGCAGAGCCAGGACTGAACCAGCCTCTTCCATCTGGACTGTGGGTGTCTCAAGCAGCACCAAATGTCTGCCCTGCCATCTATTTCTGCATCTAGCCAGTTGCAATATGCTTTGGTTGAAGTGTATGAAGTAAATCCAACTCAATACAGATAAGTTGCTGCAAAAAGGAAGAGTATTTTACTAACCTCTTAAGAAAATTACAGATACTCTATTACTATATCAAAATTCAACAAGAGGTAGGTAGTTTCTTACAGATTAGTTGCAAATGTGGAACCTGAACCCATTACACTCTCTTGCACTTTGAATGGATCTTTTACAAATGAATGATTTTGTATTATCATGCATAGGTCATTTAGAAAATATTAATACCGCCTGGCACTGCGGCTCACTAGGCTAATCCTCCGCCTGCGGCGCCGGCACCCAGGGTTCTAGTCTTGGTTGGGGCACCAGTTCTATCTTGGTTGCTCCTCTTCCAGTCCAGCTCTCTGCTGTGGCCCGAGAAGGCAGTGGAGGATGGTCCAAGTGCTTGGGCTCTGCACCCACATGGGAGACCAGGAGGAAGCACCTGGCTCCTGGCTTTGGATCGGCACAGTGCACCAGCCATAGCAGCCATTTGGGGAGTGAACCAATGAAAGGAAGACCTTTCTCTCTCTTAGTGTCTAACTCTGTCTATCTATCTATCTATCTATATATATATATATTAATACTGACATGTTATTATACAGTATTTGAAAATTCACATTTGTTAATATCCCTACTTATCTCAATAGGAGAGTCTTTAAGTATTTGTCAAGTTCAAGGTGGTAGATACAAGTCTCAAATTCTGGTTTTTGCTTGAAGGTTCAAGTTTTACCATTGGCAACAAATATTGTCAGTTGCTTCCCTTGAGATAACAGTCTCCATTCATTTTCTTTTTTTTTTTTTTTTTTGACAGGCGGAGTGGACAGTGAGAGAGAGAGACAGAGAGAAAGGTCTTCCTTTGCCGTTGGTTCACCCTCCAATGGCCGCCGCGGTTGGCGCGCTGCGGCCGGCACACCGCGCTGATCCGATGGCAGGAGCCAGGAGCCAGGTGCTTTTCCTGGTCTCCCATGGGGTGCAGGGCCCAAGCACCTGGGCCATCCTCCACTGCACTCCCTGACCACAGCAGAGGGCTGGCCTGGAAGAGGGGCAACTGGGACAGAATCCGGCGCCCCGACCGGGACTAGAACCCGGTGTGCCGGCGCCGCTAGGCGGAGGATTAGCCTAGTGAGCCGCGGCGCCGGCCCTCCATTCATTTTCATGAACACGTGTGTCCTATAGCCCTCAGCATAGCCATGCAGTCTCAGTTGTTCTTCTACGTGACTATACTGTTCCATGGCAAATCGACGAGCTCAGCTTGCACCTCACAATGACACAGGTGTTTTGTCTTGAGGCAGCCCTCGTGTTTTGGTTCATGCCAGACGTGCTTTATGTATACTTCCCATATTGCCGCACAGAATATTGAAAAAAGGAGGCGAGGGGCTGATATTTAATAACATCGATAGTTTTTATTGCTTCATCCATGCGGCCTCATCAGCACTGTTCAGGAAACTTAAGTTGCAAATACACAGTGGTCAAGAGTGCAGTTGGGTACCCCTGCCGGCGTTCATGCAAAGGTTGTCCCAACCATGGCTTGTTGCTTTTGTGCCTCCCTGCAAGGTCAGCAGAGTGTCAAAGGCAACTAATGGTTTCGTGTTATTACAAAATAGCTTTGCCATCAGAGTTACCTGAAAAGATGGAAGTGTTCCTACCCCCAGCCAGGAGCCTGGAATATTGGTCTTTGAGAACTGCTGGGCTTTTTAAACAGTCTGAAGGCACTTGTGCTTCTCTGTTTCCTGAGACTGGTAGCGTAAACTTGCAAGGTTATAGCCGCAGAAATATACGGTATTATGCACCCCCATGTAGTGGCACTGTTCTAGTCTTCAGCAATACACACAGTCACAAAGCTATGATCATTAGGGCTCCTTTGAAGAATCCAGTGCTTTCCCATATTGTTCTTTTTTCAAAGAAAAGGACCCTCTTTACCACCTTGCTGCTTCCCTTCGAATTTGAAAAGGCAGTGGCTTTTCAGGGCCTCCCTCAGGACGCTCCTGACACTGAGAACCCTCCACTGGTGTCTAGTTCAAGTCCAGGCCAGTGGCTGGCAGTGACCCCATCCCTGCCATGTAAATCTCGCTGAATGGCATGAGACTCCAACTTAGCAGTTCACAGAATTGAAAGGTGAGCCCAGTTTCCCAGCCAATTATGACTCCATCTAAAGCCGTAGCTGGGCCATTAATGTATTTTGCGCCTTGTCCTCTTTTATATCTTGCCAAACTCTGAGAGTCTACTGTATAGCTACTGGCAACAGGCCTCTGCCAAAATAGTCTATGAATGTATCATTTTACACCTCATTTTCCCTTGTTTCTCCCCGGGATGGCACCTTGCCTGTGTTTCTTTCTCCCATGTCTTTCCGCCCACTTAAAAAAATTATTCATTTAACTTGTTCCTGCATCATGATATTACAGACTTCTGACTTCTGCAGCTGCTCATTGCGAAAAGAGATGCTGAAGAGTGAAGATGCCAGTATCTCCTTATTGGGCCCTCCCTTTACAGCCATCAGTGGTTCTGCTCAGGCCCTGGGTTATATTCTGCCCTCCCCTGGAATTCTTATGTCAACTTCCTAGTCCCCAGTACATCACACAGTGACCTTATCTAGAGATAGGGTCTTTGCAGAGGTAATCAAGTTAAAATGAGGCCGTTCCCCTAGGCCCTAATCCGGGATGAATGGCATCCCTAGGAAAAGGAGAAATCTGATCTAGATGAGCACACAGGGAGAATGCCAGGCGAAGATGGAGGCAGTGATGGGAGAATGCTTGTATAGGCCAAGAAAACACCAAAGATTGCCGGCAACCCACCGGAGGCAAGCAGAGAGGCACTGAGCAGGTTCCCTCTTGCTGTCCTCAAAAGGAGCCACCCCTGCTGACATCCTGACCTTGCACTTCTGGCCTTCTGGCCTCCTGAACTGTGAGATGATAAATTTCTGTTGCTTAAGCAAGACCCGGTTTGTGGTGCTTTGTTAGGACATCCCTAGGAAGCGCGTTCTGGCTCCGGGCTGACTGCTGCCTCCCATGGCCCAGTGGTTCTGTTGCTTCCCTTGGGTCTTTGTTCTATGGGTCACACCATGGATGGTGTCCCAGGGTGACCTGTGTCCCCAACCATGTGAGGTTCCTGCTCAGAACAATGCCCTACACATGCTCACACCAATGACGAATGCAGGCTTGAAGACAGCGACTTCTGGAAGCGTGCGTGGAAAAGGTTAATGGGCCCAGAGACAGGCAACCCCACATGTCTGCGCCCAGCCCTCTGCCCATCCCTCTTGCCCTGCCCTGATTGGAGATCTTGAATGAGACCAGCCTCCACTTGCTCCCCTTTGCTACAGAGCCCAGAGTGTGGAGCCAGCACGGTCTTTCTGGCTTTATTTTCTCCAAGTGCCTTCTCCATGGGACCCTCCTGTGGGTTCTCGGCTGACCGCTGATTTGCACCACACAGCCAGAGGAGGTGGCCAAAAAAAGCGAGCTGCTGGAATGCTCAGGGCCCCGAAACATTACCCTTCGTGGTAGTTTTGGTTCTTGCCAGGATGTCCTTGTAAAACTTTTATGAAGATGTTGTTGTACTTGCACTGGAGGTTGAAAGTTGCTGTTAACCTTGCTAAGTCCCGTGTCCCCCAGGAATGTGGGACTCTAAGGAAATGCTTGTGGCCCTCCCTTCTGGATGGCGCTCCAGTGCAGCAGCTGCCTGCACCGAAAGCTGAGCTGGATGGATGGATGGATTAAGGGACATCAGCTAGGCCTTTGTTTAAAAATATTTAAAATATGTTTGAACCTCCCTTTATCAACAAAGAACAGTTCCTTTCAACAGAAAGGAGGTTTTTCTTTTCCATTTTTTTTTTATGGTTTTGTTTGGTTCTTTTGTATACTAGCAACTTTGGAAAAGTGTTCCCATTCCCACTTTTGAAAACCAAGCACAAAGGGCTTTGCATGGTTACATTCTATTTTGCTTACGGGAAAAGAGCATTTCTATTAAGAACATAATGTTTATGAAGATAATCTCTGGGATTGAGTTAATTTTTTTTTCTGATGTGAGCTTTGACAATTAAAAAACAAGAACATGTTTGAGACTGTGTGTGTTTAAAACTTTACTGGAATTAGGAGTTAATGGAGGTATATTAGTAATGAGAATGTGATTTGGAAGTTACAAAAGAAATACAGATACAAGAGGTTCTTTTTGCTGGGGTCTGCTGGTGTGAGAGCCAGGAGCGTTAACCCACTCAGAGTCCTTTCCTATTAGGTGTTTTGAGTTAAAGTTCAGAATAAGGTAGCATTTTCCTAAAATAAGATTGGTGTTTTCTCTTGCCTTCCTCTGCAATGATCACAGTGTGTATTAGGTTTCTGCTTAACTTCAGATCTTCTTTGGGCATCTTCCCAGCGTTATTAGAAACCTGAGATACTTCTCCGCATACCTGCAGGAGGGGCCAGCATGTTGCACAACTCCAGGGGCCCCATTCATCTTAGAGTGCGTGGATTAGACCCAGGGTGTCAAGGGCACCCGCAGTGTGTGGCCCTGCACACAGGTGCTCACGGGAAAGGCATGGTGGGTGGAGGTCGTTACTGCTTGTGTTGGGAAATAGCTAATTGTTTTCAGAAGTGGATCCTAGCCATACCCCTGCCAGCTAGTCTGTGTTCTTAAACCAGGTCATTCATCTTGGGGAGTAATCGGCCAACTCTGGGTTATGGCTTTGCCCTCCAGCCACTAGCTCAGCCACCACCCGACAGGGGTGAGGCCACAGCCTGCAAGAGATCCGAGTGGAGAATTGTTAGCTGTCTCTCACAGTTGCTTTACACTTGCTTGAGAGCCAACTCCAAAGTCGAGAAAAAGAGTGGGCTTGTATTTCCCCCTTTTCTACCTTCTCCAAGTGTTCTTGCCCTTCACTTGTCTCCGGAGACTAGCATCTGAGTGACAGGGAAGAGGGCTTCGGTTAAACGTTCTAGAACATTTCCAAAATTTCAAGGCTTTGCATTGAGCTTAGTGATGTGCTGCTGCATCGCTATGGCCAAGGTTGGGTTCTATCTGGACAGGATGTTTCTCTCCAGCCAACCCTACTGTAGTCATTAACCAGGCAGTTAACATACAGCACTGCGATTATTTGCATCCTGTGACCTTGCCATACTGGAGGTCAGAAGTGGTTGGTTGTTGGCAGTTTCCCATGGCTCTGCCTGGAGTCTTTCGGAGAAGCCACATAGTATTGTACTTAGGACCAGGGACCTTGGGGCTTAGCAGGTAAAGCTGCCACCTGCAGTTCTGTTATCCTATACTAGCACTGTTCAAGTCCTGGCTGCTCCACTTCCAATCCAGCTCTCAGCTACAGCCTGAGAGAGCAGTAGAGGATGGCTCAAGTCCTTGGGCCCCTGCACCTGTGTGGGAGACCTGGAAGAAGCTCCTGGCTTCAGCTCTACTCAGCTTTGGCCATTGCGGCCATTTGAGGAGTGAACTAGCGAATTGAAGACCTCATTCTCTCTCTCTCTCTCTCTCTCTCTCTCTCTCTCTGCCCCTCTGCATCTCTGTAACTCCGCCTTTCAAATAAATAAATAAATCTTAAAAAAAAAAAAAAGAACAGGAACCTTGGACCAATACCTTGTGCTGGACTGGAATTCTTACCTTGGCACTTGCTTGTGAATGACTATGAGCAGGTCAGCTACTTTCATTGAATTGCTTTGCCATTTAATGCTGTGGAAATGGAGATGATTGTGGGTCCATGTCGCAGGCTTTTTATATTTATTTATTTTTAAAGATTCATTTATTTGAAAGAGTTAAAGAAGGGGTGGGTAAGAGAGAGAGAGATCCATCTTCCATCCATTGATTGCCTCCCCAAATGGCCACAACAGCCAGGGCTGGGCCAGGCCAAGGCCAGGAGCCCAGAACTCCATCCTGATCTCCCACGTGGGTGACAGGGGCCCATGCTCTTGGGCCATCTTCCACTGCTTTCCCAGGTGCAGGGAGCTGGATCGAAGTGCAACAGCTGGGACTTAAACCGGTGCTCATGTGGGAAGCTGGTGTTGCAAGTGGTGGCTTAACCATCTGTACCACACCAGTTCCAGCAGGATTTTAAAGACTACATGTGCCTATGGATAGAAAGTACCTAAAGGAGGCCCGGCCCCCAGCTCACTGTGTGTTCTCATTGTATGACTCAGTCATCCTTAGGACCCTCACGCATTTCACAATTTCAGCTCTCTCTGTGTGCCACCTGTGCAGTCATTGCTTTGGGCTGCTGCAACAAAATGCTGCAGATGGGGTGGCTTCAACACCTGGCATTTAATTCTCACAGTTCTGAAAGCTGGGAGTGCGAGAGCAGCTTGCCGTCATGGTGGGTTTCTGATGAGGGCTCCCTTCCTCTCTCTTCCTGGGTTTCTTCTTGCTGTGTCCTGGCCTGGGTGTGGGGAGAGGGTAATGAGAGCAAGAAGGGAACTCCACACTTCCTGGTGTCTCCTCTCACAAGGACACCCATCCCTCACCCTCCCAGCCTCCTCTTAGCCTGATTACCCTCAGAGGCCCCATCTCCAGGTACACACTGGGGGCAGGGCTTCATCACGTGAGTTTGTTTGCTTTGAAGATTTTTTTATTTGAAAGGCAAAGTTATCCAGGGAGAGAGAGAGAGAGCTTTGATCCGCTGGTTCGCTCCCTAAATGGCCACAGCTGCTGGAGCTGGGAAGCTCCAAAGCCAGGAGCTTCTTGCGAGTCTCCACACAGGTGGCTTTCAGGTTATGATTCGTGGAGCAGCTGCAAGACCACTGCCAGGAGAAGGAAGCAAAAGGAGCAGCCTTGGGGCCTCTTCCCCCACCGCCACCCCCACCCCACCACCAATGCCGCTCTGCTTTTGAGGTTCTCCTACACTGGAGCGTCACTTAAGGGCTGGTTTACAGAGATGGCTTCCACTCCTCTGTGTGTTTTGAGAACCACAGCAATGAGACATCTTTCATCTGCCCCTGCTCATGGCCTGCTAGAGTCCCACAGACCAGGTGGGATAAGGGTGCAGGGGACTGTCTCCCTCCAGGACAGAAACAGCAGGCTGACCCACCTGCTTGATAGGGGTTGAATGGGAGCTGTCTGTCTGCTTGCTGGGGCACCCTGAATGCCACAGAGTCTGTGTGCTACAGATGTGGATTCCTGGCCAGGCCAAGGGGAGTGTGGATTTTTGCAAGCTTCTTTCTGGGCTGGAAGTGGAGAAGTGGACTAGCATTGCTGGATGGGGCTTCCCCTGCAGTGGAAGGGACTGAGCAGGTAGGGGCAGATCCAGTGGGCAGGAGTGACGGGCACTGCCTGCTTATACCGTGGGTCTTTATTGAGTGTCTGGTAGAGTTTCTAAGATGTTTCTGAATGGCCTTTATTTTTGCCTCCTTGTTTTGTTTTCATTTTTGTTTGTTTGCTTGTTTTGTTACCAGCGGCTTCTTGCGTTGGATGGAATCCCAACGTTCCTGACTTCTTCCATTCCCTCTTTCATGGCTGGTGTTTTCTCTCTGACTGACAGCTTAGCCAGGAGAATTTGAAGAAGGTGGTCTTGCCTTTTCTCCCACAGGAAGAGAGGCAGAGCAAGGGCGGGCCTCGAGTCCTTTAAAGTGCCCTGCACTGACGGACAGTATCCTTGTTAAGCTTCTTGAACCTTGAGCTGAGCCAGAATCACTGGATTTGCAGAAGCAGTGTGTGGGGTCAGCGCGGAGGACGGCAGGCACTCGTGCTTTGGCTTCATCTGCAGGATTGCTGAGGGCTGAGCGAGCGTTCCTGCTTCTGGAGAACTCACTGTGCATCACTCGGTGTCCTGTCGAAGAGTCTCCATCGCTGCAGGCCTGGGGTATAAATAGCCCAGTGCCCAGAGGTCTCCCCCGGCCACGAGCCCCTCCCAGCACATCTTGATTTGTTAAGAAGGTAGATTCGACTTGGATCTAGAGAAGGCCCCATGCCTGTCGTGCAGAACAGGCACATTTTTGTTCAAGGCTGTCTGCGTCTGGAGGTAGAATTACAGAGCAGCGTGGGTTTCCACAGAGCATCTTTAGGTCTGTCAGAGCCCCAAGGCTTTATGGTTTGGAGCCAGGACAGCGCTTTCCAAATTCTGTCTTTGTTGAAGGCTTTTGCAGTTCTGAGACTTTGTTTTGGTGGCACTGGTTACAAGACAGGACTCACAGTGCAAAATCCCCAGCTGAGGATTATGGTCTGGAGCCATTCCACAGTGGGGTCCTTGGGCTGACTCTTCACCGTGTCGCCCACGGCGCATGTCACATCATGCCTCACCTGGAGGGTGTTTAGTAAATTTATCGAACCAGGTTGTATACACGTTGCTTTCTGATTCGGTAATAGTGCTTGCTCTTTCTGAGACCTCATTACACTGATTCTGGTGAGCCCAGTTTTGGGGTACGGAAAATGTAATGGAGGGAGTGGGGGAGTCGAGAAGAAAGCACAAGAGAGGGAGAGACAGAGGTCTTCCACTCACTGGTTCACTTCCCAAATTGCCACAATAGCCAGGGCTGGACCAGACCAAAGCCAGGAACCAGGAGCTGCTTCCGGATCTTCCACACGGGTGCAGGGGCCCTTGAGCTATCTTCCTCTGCTTTCCAGGCCATTAGCAGAGAACTAGATCGGAAGTGGAGCAGCCAGGACTTGAATCAGTGCCCATATGGGATGCCGGCAGCACAGCTGGAGGCTTAACCTACTGTGCCACAGTGCTGGCCCATAAAGTAAATCTTAAAACAAAATAAAAAACCAACAACAATAACAAAAACAAAAACACAAACCAGAGCTGCGGTTGCGATTCTTTGGAACATTTTGTCTTTCCTGAAATGTAGTAACCAGTTGATCTACCAACAACTAATTAGGTGCCTGCTAGGAAGGTAGAAAAGCAGTGATTGATAGATTTGGAGATGGATAAGACAGTTGGTTTTACTTTGCCCTCCGCTCTGGGAGGGGGAAAAGTCTGTGATACTGTGGTTGGGAGCGTTGGCTTGGAGGTGTGTGTCAGGGTGCCAGATTTGAATGGGAGTCTTGTTTCTCTGGGTGTGTGGCGTCCTGAGCCTGGGCTGCTCCTCATTGCCTGAGACTGTCATCTGCCTCCTGCCCCCTTCACATAGGGATGAAATGGTTGTGACTGCATTTCTGAAGTGGCCGCCACTGATGGCGGGAGGGCTCAAGGGTGACCTTCATGGGACACAGAGGACACCAGGAACCTCGGGTCTATGACTAGTCACACTTGGCTCTCCTGCCCTCCTGGAGTACCAGTTCAGCCAGTTTCATCGTTAGACACGTTTTCGAGTTTGGCTTCTCTCTTAGCTCAGGGTGAGCAAGTGATTGTCCGTTCACAACTGAGTGAATTGCACCTGCTACATAGGTTTCATCCTATGACTTCTAGCAAGGACTAAATGAGACTTGGGGCTTGGCAGGGTGAGTACCTGCTTCAACATCAGAGAAGCATGCAGTCGGTCACCTGGGAGGCAGCACTGTTCTGCTGTGCAATTTCTCATGAATCACAAACACTTCTTAAAGGAAGGTTGAGTTACTTCTCAAGTATTTCTTGCAACCCTGGGTGAGGATTCTGATTTTGTTGAAAAACCAGCGCTGCCCGGCAGGAAAGCATGGGCTGTTTTTCTTGGAGGAAGAAGGAAGTTCAGCTTACACACGCGTTTGGCCAGGCAGCTCCATGGCTCCCTGCACAGGAAGTGATCCCTTTGCTGTGGCTCCCAGGCAGGTGGGCAGATGCTTTGGCCTTTGACTGCCACACCTGGTAGCTGCTGCTTCCTCTCTTTTCCTCCTGTTCCCTTCCTCCTTCCCTTCGTTGAGGAATAATCTTGTTCGGGATCTAGATAGACCTCTTTCAAGTGAGAGTGTGCTCTTAGTGATTAAGAAGCTACCCCTTCAGCAAGGGACATGCTTGTGTCTAAAAGTGATACTATTTTATTGTCATAATAGTACCAACTAAAACCATATGCTAGTGTCATTTTTGTAAGTGAAAAATTGTAACCATTTCATATGGTTCTTTCCAAAAACTGTTGAGAATCTGGGTTATGATTTCTGTCAGGTCGACAAGTATTAGGGGCTGAGTGTTTGCCTCCTCCTGAAGTTCATGTTTGGGAGCCTTCGGGAGGTAATGAAAGTAGGATGAGGCCATGGCGGGGGGCGGGGGGGGCGCTCAGGTGCCCTCATAAACAATGATACCAGAGAGTTTGCTCTTTCCCCCCAGCATGCACCAAACAGAGGTCATGTGCATGCACAGTGAGATGGTGGCTGCTGGGAAAAGAAACTCCAGAATGAGTTCTGGCTTGCCAGCACCCTGAGCTCAGACTCCCAGCCCCCACCGCTGGGAGCCGCCCAGGCCGTGGCGTTTGGTCAGGGCAGCCCCAGTGCAGACTGCAGTTTGGGTGGAAAGTGGGAAGCCCGGTTTGAACATATTCTTCATCTGCTGTTGGCCCGTTTTCTTTGGGCCAGGCGGATTGTAGTCATTTTTCCCGGTGTTCTTTGAAATTCACTTTCACCAGAGCCATCTGGGAAGCAGGTTAAAAACCCCCAGTCAGGGTCCTAGCCCCAGAGATTCTGATTGGGGATATGTATGTAGCTGGCTGGACTGTACTTTTTTTTTTTTTTTTTGTCTGTGCATGGTGTTTTCATAGAGATAAAATTTATATGGAGTGAAATATACACATGTTAATATCCAATAGGTTTTGACAAATGAGTCCCCTTGTGTAACCTAACCCCTGTCAAGATAGAGAACGGCATGACCGTCAGCCCAGAAAGCTTCGATCTCCCGCACACTCGGTCCCCACTGGACAGTGCGTGGATAAGGGAGGGCTGACTGCTGGGGATTAAACCACAGCATGGACTTTGGGGGACACAGACACTCAGACCATCACACGTGCATTATTCACTTAGTCCACGGCCGATGGTTGGCACCTCACCCTCCTGCTGGAGAGAGGAGGAGTACACATGTGACAGTTAAGCTGAGAGTGTCCAGTGTGGAAGGTGTCAGCAGGAAAAGTGGTGCACTGGAGAAGCCTGGAAAGATCCCGTGGAGGCAGAGGGGCGGGAGCTGGACCGGGGGAATGGACAGGGACCTCCTAGCCACTTGGGTGGATTGATGGTGCCATCTGCTCGCTAAGCAGCATTTGGTGCTCCGTGGTGTGCTTAACCTTTACTTTCCTGTCTGACAACTCCGTGAATCAGGTGAGGCAAGTGGTTAAATCCTGTTTGTCGCTGAGAAATTGAGGTCCGGAGAGGAAAAATGACTTGGCCAAGACTACTGGGTGAAATTAACGGCAGCCTGAGCCTCTCTCCCCGCCTTGCGCTTCAGTTTCCCCAGGGCACTTGACCACCCACTGGTCTCTGACCTGGAAACACCTCGTTGGTGCCTCCCCGCGGGGTTGTGTTTTGTGCTATTGAAAACGAGATCTTTCTGAAACAACATTTCACCTGCAAACCACTAGCATCAGATACATTTCTGTATGTTCTAGATTTAAGCTGGTTCTGACTTTAGTTTGATGCTTTTCAGATAAGTTGGGGGGAAAGGGGTAAGGGTCAGTACAAACTTTTCTTCATCCCTGTTAGATTCCAAGAGTCTAAAGTGAATTTGGTCATCACCAGCCAGATGTGGCTATTTAAATTCATTAAAATGAAACAAAGCCTAGACATTCAGTCCTGCCGCTGTATTCGCCACATTTTGTCTGCTCAGTAGTGGCATGTGGTTTGTGGCACTTACATTGTCACTGCAGAAGTAGAACATTGCTCTCATTGCAGAAAACAGCGCTGGTCTAAAGCCGTTTTACCCTCTGAGTGACTTCTGCATCACCTCCGACCCACTGTAACCTGCAGCCTCTCAGTTCCGTTAACCTCTGATCTTATGAGGCAGGCTTAGAATGCAGAGGGGGTGATGAAGTTGTCCATGGTACTGACACTTGTCTCAGGCCATGCCCTGTTGACTCTTTTCTCAAGTCAGGCCCCGTTTGTCCCTGGGTCATTCCCCACCGACACCCGACGTGAGCTGTTTACTGGGTTTCACAGAGATGGACCCTGTGGTCTCGCTGTTACACAGACTCTCCCAGTGGTGCCGCTGGGGTTAGGTTGCAAGCAGTTAGGTAGAATCTAGAACCAGCGTGTTATTGTTTGTTCCATGTTTATGTGTGGAGTCCTCCGTGTTATTTGTGGCACACATGTACACAGTCACATGTGTGCCATGTGCCTGCATCTGGGAAGGGCTGCCAACCAAGCTCCTGTACCAAGGGCTGCGCTGCCATGGTGACGTCACACCCATCAGAATGTCCTCCGTTGTGGTTGCTGGTCTCTGACTGGAATTTGGGGTGTATGTTCTCTGAATGTAGAGATATGTGCAGGTCACACCTCTTGCTTCAGATGCAACGAGCTAAGTTGGTGGCTTATTCATTGACCATCCTTTTGGAAGGGCAAGGCCAAGATGGTTATGTATGTCTCGGTGCCTGTACTGTCTCTAACTGGATGGTAAGACTGCTGCCACCCCAGGGGCTCTGCTCTGTGTTTCACTCTGAATGCTACCAAGACTAGGATTTATGAAGCATAGAAAAGCACCACTTACAATACCTGGCTTGCAAAGGCATCGTCAAGGCCGGCACTATAGCGTAGCAAGTAAAGCCTCTGGCAACACCGGCATCCCATATGGGTGCTGGTTCGAATCCCAGCTGCCCCACTTCCCATCCAGATCTCTGCTAATGGCAAATGGCCCAAGTGTTTTGGCCTCTTCCCCCAATAGGGGAGACCTGGATGAAGCTCCTGGATTTGGCCTGCCCCAGGGCTGGCTGTTATAGCCATTTGGGAAGTGTACCAGCACATGGAAGATATCTCTCTCTGTGTCTCCCTCTCTTTCTATGACTCTGACTTTCAAAATAAATAAATAAATCTTAGAAAAGAAAGGAAAGGACATTGACATTTGGGGCCATGGGTTTCCCTTGGCCAGTTCTGAGTTAGACTGGCAGCAGAAAAGGGAAGTTGCCCTCTTTCTCTTCTACTCCAGGTGCACCACTGAGGTGCTGGTAGCGACCAAGTGGTCAGCACTGGCGTTCTTGTGTCTTCTGGTTGGAGTTGTTGATTCTCTTTTTACAGTGCTGACTCTCAGTGTGGGAAATTGCTGAATTCAGCCCTTCGCTTTTAAAAAAATAATGCTTAATTGAGGTATTTGTGTACAAATATACTAAGCATTTGAAAAGACAACACGTAGTGAGTTTTGGCAGCTGTAGGCACCTGTGGAACCAGCACCACAATCAAGATGCGGAAGGTTTCCATCACCTCTGACAGCGCCTCGTCCTTGGTGGCTCATCCCTCCCTCCACCCCAGAGGCAGACAGTCATCGATCAGCTGTCACTGCAGATTCATGGACATTTTCTGGAATTCTGCATAGATGGAAACATGTCTCTTGTGCCCTTTTTTTTTTGAGAAGAAAGGAGGAAGTCTGGGTTCTTTTATTCAGCCTCATGATTTTGAGGTCCATCCATGTTGTAGCATTTGTAACTTTTTTTTTCTTCTTAAGATTTATTTATTTGACAGGCAGAGTGACAGGGAGGGAGGGGAGAAGAGAGAGAGAGAGTCTTCTAACCTCTAGCAATAGCCAGAGCTGGGCCAGGCAAGTGACAGGAACCCAGAACTCCATCTGGGTCTCCAGTGGGCCACAAGATCCCATTCTCTGCTGCTTTCCCAGGTGCATTAGCAGGGAGCTGGATGGGAAGCAGAGCAGCCAAGGCTCAAACTGGTCTTCCAATATGGGATGCCAGCGTCAGCAGTTGGAAACTTTTTTAAATGTTTATTTTATTTATTTGAAAGACAGAGTTACAGAGAGAGGCAGACAGACAGAGAGGTCTTCTATCTGCTGGTTCACTCCCAAGATGGCTGCAATGGCCAGAGCTGCACTGATCCGAAGCCAGGAGCCAGGAGCTTCTTCTGGGTCTCCCACGCAGGTGCAGGGGCGCAAGGTACTACACAGCGTCAGGGTTTCCATGTTTACTGCCGCACAGTAGTCCACTGGCTCGGGAGAGCACAGTTTATCTAGGCACCTGTTGATGGATATTGGATCATATCTGCTTTTTGTTTATTGCAAATACAACTGCTATAAATATTTGAACATAAGATTTATATGGGCAAATATTTTCATTTTCATTTTGTTCTGTAAACACCTATTAATGAAGTGTCTGGGTTACATGGTAGGTGTAGCTTTAACATTTTTTTTTTTAAGAATTATGTGATTTTTTGAAAGGCAGAGTTATATATAGAGAAGGAGAGACAGAGAAAGAGAGCAAATGAGCTTTGATCCAGCTTCCTGCTAATGTGCCTGGGAAAGCAGTGGAGGATGTCTCAAGTGCTTGGACCCCTGCAAACATGTGTGAGACCTGGAAGAAGCTCCTGACTCCTGGCTTCCGCCTGGACCAGCCCTGGCCATTGTGGCCATTTGGGTAGTGCATCAGCAGATGGAAGATCTCTCTGTCTCTCCCTTTCAATGTATATTTCTACCTTTCAAATATATAAATAAATCTTAAAAAAAAGAAACACCAAAGTGTTTCCCAGAGGAACTGTGCCTTTCGAAATGCATTCCTGAAAGCAATATATGAAAATTCCCATTGCCTCACATGCTTGCCAGCACTTTGTATGGTCAGCCTTTTGGCTGTAGCCGTTCTAGCGGGTATGTGGTGAGTGGTATCCCGTTATGGTCTTACTGTGCATTTCTGTGAAGATCAATGATGCAGAGCAACTTTCCATGTGCTTATTTGTTATTCCCGTCTCTGTGAAGTCTCTGGGCAGATCTTTTGCTTATTTTTTCATTAACGTGAGAGGCAGGGAGAAGAGAGAGAGTGTACTTCCATCTGGTGGTCTACCCCACAAATGCCCACAGTGACGAGGGCTGGGCTCCACAGCCAAAGCTGTGAACCAGGAACTCTATCCAGGTCTTTCACACGGGTGGCAAGTACTTGAGCCATCGCTGCTGCCTCCCGGGATCGACATTAACAGGTAGCTGGAGTCGGGAGCCAGAGCCAGGCATTGTTCATTTGAGACACGGGCATCTTAACCAGCAGGCCAAATGCTTGCTTCCTTTTTACTTATTTTTAAGTGGGCTGTTTGTGTTCTTGTCATGGAGGTTTTTTTGTTTGTTTTGTTTTTTAAAGAGTTTATTTATTGGGGCTGGCCCTGTGGCACAGCAGATTAAAGCCCTGGCTTAAAGCGCTCCCAAACCATGTGGTCGCCGGGTTGAGTCCCAGCTGCTCTTCTTCCGATCCAGCTCTTTACTATGGCCTGGGAAAGCAGTAGAAGATGGCTTAAGTCTTTGGGCCCTTGCATGCACGAGGGAGACCCAGAAGAAGCTCCTGGCTCCTGGCTTCAGATCAGCACAGCTCCGACCATTGTGGCCATCTGGGGAGTGAACCAGTGGATGGAAGACCTCTCTTTCTGTCTCTACCTCTCTCTGTAACTCTGTCTTTCAAATAAATAAAATAAATATTTTTAAAAAAAGATTTTATTTATTTATTTGAGAGATAGAGTTATAGACAGAGGGAAAGACAGAAAAAGGTCTTCCATTCACTGGTTCACTCCCAATATGGCCACAACAGCCAGAGCTGAGTCATTCTAGAGCCAGGAGCTTCTTCTGTGTCTCTCATGTGAGTGCAGGGGCTCAAGCCCTTTGACCACCTTCTGCTGCCTTCCCAGGCCACAAGCGGAGGGCTGGATAGGAAGTAGAGCAATTGGGACATGAACTGGCACCCTTGCCTTTGAGTTTTTTTTTTTTTTTTTTAAGATTTATTTATTTATTTGAAAGGTAAAATTACAGAGAGAGAGGGGGGGGGGGGGATTTCCAACTTTCGGTTCACTCCCCAAATGGCCACAAGGACTGGCTGGGCCCATCCGAAGCCAGGAGTCAGGAGCTTCTTCTGGGTCCCCCACAGGGTGGGGCCCACTGCTTGCACCATCGCCTCACTTCCTCCCAGGTTCTACATTAGTGGGAAGCGGGAATCAGAGGGGCACCTGGGCTCCGACCCTGGCACTGTGTTGTGGGATGCTTGCATCCTGAGCAGTGGCTTACCAGCTAGGCCAAACACCTGTCCCTCAGTCATCTTTGAGTCCTAACAGTAATTATTGTGTCTTTGTAGCTAAATAAGGAAGCCTAATCTTCGTGTTTAAAACTGAACTCCCTCCAAAGCAGCCGTATTCTGTAATTTTTCCTCCTCCAGGTAATAACCTTTCTATCTTTGGAGTCACCCCTGACTCCTCCCCTTCTGTCCACCCACACCTGATCCATCGACAGATCCTGCTGGCTGTACTTTCAAAACACATTCAGAATCCAACCACTTTCCACAGCGTTTTCTGCTTCTACCCCATCCCAGCCATCTGAATTTCTCTCTGGGTTAGTGCAGGAGCCTCCTAGCTGGCCTGTCACTGCCCCCCACTACCCACCGCCCGAGTTTTTCTCAGACACAGCAGCCAGGGCAGTCCTGCTCAAACACAAGTCAGCCTGTGTCGCCGCTCCATTCAGAATGCACCAGTGACCCCCCAGCTCCTCGCAGAGCCTGAGAAAATCCTCTGTGGTTTGGCCGCTGTAGCTGCTGTCCCCGTTTCTCCTACCGGTCCCCACCCTGCCTCCGTGCTGTCCTTCAGACACCCAGGCCCACCTGGGGGCTTTGCCCTGGCCCTTGCTTCCTCTCTGGACATGAAGCTCTCTCCCTTACCCCCTCTAGGTGGTTGCTTAAATATCATCTCCCACCCAGTGTGGGAGTTTAATTTTCATTCAGTTCTTCTCCACCCCCATTCCAAGAAAAAAAAAAAAAGAAAACTGAAGATGTCATTATGTTCAAAAACAAGATACACCTATCTGTAAATATTTTTTTCAAAGGACAGGAACACAAAGCAAAGATTCACTGCAAAGCCACCATCCTGCTGTCCTTCCGGTCTGTGAGAAGTGGGTAGTGCTACGGGCTCTCTGGTGAGGCAGTGGGGACTAAAAGTAGCCCATGTCGGGAGGGGACTGGAGCCAGACTTGGTGCTTAAAACCAAGGTCTGGGCTGGGTGGCTTCAGCTATGAAAGGAGGCTAAAAACATCTGATAATTACTGCTCGGGGTGAAACCTAGGGCAGCTGGGGAAATAGATAGAATCTTGCAGCCCACGCTGGGGCCAAAGCCACCCGCGGGCCTGATGGCCAAGGTTTACCTGTGTTCCCATGTGCTGGGCATCCTCATCTGTCAACACAATCCCTGTTCCAGACCAGGGGTCCTGGGAGAAGGAACCACACAATTGTTGGTGCAGGGAAGAAAGCCACCTCTCCTGGTCCCCCAAACTAACTCTTGACTCCTTGAGTTTGTGAACCCAAATTCTAAAATACACAAGGGAAAACTAACTCAAGAAAGGATAGCCAGCAAAACCAACCATGAGAGTTAATTTGTTTGAGATCAAATGAAAGTAGGACAGTCTGAGTATGACTTTAAAATGCAGCAGTAGAGTTCTCAGAGACGAGAGGAGGAAATAGTCTATAAGAAGAAATAAGCGGGGCCGGCACTGTGGTGCAGTGGGTTAAGCCACTGTCTGCAGTGCCAGCATCCCATATGGGCACAGGTTCTAGTCCTGGCTGCTCCACTTCTGATCCACCTCCCTGCTAATGTGCCTGGGAAACCAGCAGAAGATGGCTCAAGTACTTGGGCCCCTGTACCCACATGGGAGACCCGAATGAACCTCCTGGCTCCTGGTTTTGGCCTGGCCCAGCTCTGGCTATTGTGGCCATTTGGGGAGTAAACCAGCAGGTGGAAGAACTCTCTCTCTCTCTCTCTCTCTCTCTCTCTCTATTTCTCCCTCACACCCTGTAAACCTGACTTTCAAATAAAGAAATCTATCCTTTAGATAGATAGATAGATAGATTAAAAAAAAAGAAGGAATAAGAAAGGGCTGGCATGGTGGGCAGCAGGTTAAACCTCACCTTGCCATTCTGGCATCCCGTAGCAGAGTGCAGGTTCAGCTCCTGGCTGCTCTGCGTCCAGTCCAGCTTCCTGCTAATGCACCTGGCAAGGCAGTACGTGGGTCCCTGCCACCTGCATAAGAGACCCAGGTAGAGTTCCAAGCTCTTGGCTTTGGCCTGGCCTGGCCTGGCCCTGGCCATTGTGGCCTTTTGGGGAGTATACCAGCAGATGGAAGGTCTCTGTCTCTCCCTCCATCTCTGTCACTCTGCCTACCAAATAAATAAGTAAATAAAATATTTTAAAAAAAAAAAGGAGTAAGAAGATAGGAAATATAACATGCAGAAAGGAACTATGAAAAAAGAATAATGTACAGATGTTTGAAGTGAAAAATAGGTGTTGCACGATAAATCTTGATAAATGAAACTCCAGACTGGTCACAGATGCAGAGGGATCAGTGGATTGGAAGATCTGCTGTGGTATTTACCTAGGGTGCTGAAGAGGCAGAATACAGAGCAGGTGCACAGAGCAGTTGAGTGGCCTGTAGGACAGACCTAAGCCTCCAACTCCAGGTTGGACAGGTATTCCAGGGCCTGAGAGCAGGGGCAGGGTCGGAGAGATGAAGGCTGAGGATTTTCCAGAAGCAAAATAGACTGAGTGCTTTGCTTTAGCAGAATGAATTGAAATAAGCCCTTCAGTTGACCTCCAGACACATCACAGTGAAATAGCCCAGCACAGGGGTGAAACAAAAGATCTCCAAAGCTACCACAGAGAAGACAAGCGGCCTCAGGAGGGGTACAAAGTTGGAGGCAATCTCTCTCCTGTCCACACTGTGCTCCCTCGTAAGCCTTAGTCCTAAAACTTAGGCAGGGGTTACTGCTCCCACCCACTTGAAAGGTTTGCTGTTAGGCAGCCACAAACCAAATCTCAGTGGATGGGGAGAGGACCAGCTTTGAGCAGCTGCCTCTGTTACAGCCTGCATTGCAAGCTGTACAACTTTGCGTTTCTTTGCATGCTTTCTGAATGAAGAACTGCAGGGCTTAGAGGGGCTGAGTGACACGCTCAAGGCCATGGTTGTGAGAGTTCAAGCTATGGTCCAGAGCCTCCTTGGGGTGGTAAATCAGCCAAGTAAGCCGACAGGTGTGATCAGGAGTTAGTGCCCTAAGTTCACGTGAAGTTACAGCTCTCTTGATGAGATTCCTATTATGGCTTTTACATTAGGGCTACGAGTGGTCCCCTTGATTCTGACAGTGGGGTCATCTGCATCCTGATATAGGAGCCAGGGAAGATTGCCTAGTAACCCTCCAGTACCAGCAAGCAATCTAACCAAAGGCCTGGTATATGCCTTACTTCCTTGGCCACCACCCAGACTAAAAGAACAATGACCTATTTCTTTTACTGGATCAGGTTAGTACATTAACAATTCGCTACTATGTTGACTCTTTCCTTCCAGTTAGGAAAACTGGTGTAATTAGTAGTTTCTTTCTGTTGTTTTCCTTCCATGGTACCCTGTTTTGTTTTGTTTTGGGGGGGTGGGGAGGGCGTACTGTGTTGAATTTCACACTTCTCTTTAAGATTGACTTTATTTATTTGAAAGGTAGAGTGACAGAGGCAGAGAGATCTTCCATCCATTGGTTTATTCCCCACATGGCCACAACAGTCGGGGCTGGATAGGCTGAAGCCAGGAGCCAGCAACTCCATCCAGGTCTCCCTTGTGGGTGCAGGGGTGCAAGTATCTGGACCATTTCTGCTGCCTTCCCAGGCACACTAGCAGAAAGCTGCATCGAAAGTGGAGCCTCCAGGACCTGAACTGGTGCTCCCATATGAGATCCGGCATTGAAGGCCATGGCTTTACCTGCTGCGCCCTCGAACAGTTTTTTAAAGCCCTTTCCCTTTCAGATGGGCAAAGATCTAGGGCCTTTGCAGAGGTCAGAATGAGGCTTTTGCCCAGTAGGGCTTTGGGAGAAACAAAGTGTGGGGTGGGCATTGCAGCACAGCAGTTTAAGCCACTGTTTGGAGCACCTGCATCCCATATTGGAGTACCAGTTTGAGTCCTGGCTACTCTGCTTCTGATTCAGTTTCCTACTGATGCATTCTGGGAGGCAGCCAATAATGGCTCAAGTGCTTGAGCTCCTGTCACCCAGGTGGGAGACCTGGATGGAGTGCCTGGCTCCTGGCTTTGGCCTGGCCCAGGCCCTGGCTATTGCAGATATTTAGGGAGTGAACCAGGATATGAAAGCTCTCGCTCCTTCTCTCCTCCCTACCCTGTCGTTCTGCCTTTCTTGGAGATGAAAATAAACAAACATACATTTTAGAAAAAAATAATTGCAAGTAGGCAGGAGATATAATGGGGAGATCAATGATTTACAGAGTGGATAGGTTGTGCCTGTGATGGGGGTATTCTGGGTGGATTTATTACATAGTCTAGTTTGTACTTCTATAGGAATCAGGGGTTGAGTTTTAGAACAATAAATCAAATAGTGGGGCACTCATGAACCAGTGTAAGAAATAGTATTTCCTTCTCCTCTCTTCTCCTCTCCTACAAAATGTCACCACCATCCGAACTTGCTGTTTTCGTTTCCGTCGTCACATGTATCTTCATTGGTCCAGCATTTGACTGAATGTGTTGTGGACACCTGCATTTTCCTAAATTTGGACCTTTGACCTGTAGAGGCAGAGGCCGCTGAAGCCCAGCAGGTGTGCCCTCTCTCCCTCAGGAGACAGGCTGTCCCGTCACTGCTCCAGTCCTCTGGGGTCCAGGTGTCTGCCAGTCCTTCTCTCACTGTTGCCTTTTACTGAGGCTCAAATTACCAAGAAGACAGGGCAGACGGGAGCTGTTGGTAACACTGAGACTGGACAAAAAAGCTACTTCCTTTTCAGACATAAGGAAGTACTGAGAGCATGCTGTCCTAGTATTTGGTGACTGCCGTGGCCCAGAGGCTGCCTGGGTTTAAAGCCACTTGTGTGTGACCTTGAGCAAATTGCCTAACTCCCTTGTCTTGGTTTCCTCATCTGTAAAACAAGAATGCCAGGAATAGCTGCTTCCAAGGTGGTTGTGAAGATCAGATAAGCTGAAACCTGCACGCCTAGTGGAGCAGTGCCTGGAACCTGGCGGGCAGACGGATGTCCGCAGCTCTTCTTGTTGTCACTGGTGTTTTAGTGGTTGTGTCAGGCACTGCTCTGGGTGTCCCATCTTCAAAACAACCTGACCATGTCAATGTCAGTATGCTTACTTGTGGATAATGAATCTGAGAGAAAGAACACTGGCTGGCCCAGGAGGCTGGCCCAGGAGGCTGACCCAGGAGGCTGGCCCAGGAGGCTGGCCCAGGAGGCTGGCCCCGGTGCCTAAAGCTTTGCTTCCTGACTCCTGCTGCTTCCTTGATGACAGGCCCTGAGAAGCAACTCTGTTCTCTTGACCTAAAGCTTCGGTATAATCACAGTGAGAGTTGGGTGCCCCTTCTGTCAAGCACAGTAGACAAGGCAAGGTCAGGTCTTTACTGACTCAACTGTGAAGGGTACAATAAGCCACTTTTTATATTCAGACCTTTTTTTTTAATTATTTATTTGAAAGAGTAAAAAGTGACAGATCTTCCATCTGCTGGTTCACTCTCAATGTCTGAAGCGGCCAGGCTAGAGCCAAGAGCCAAGAAGTCCATTCAGGTGAGAGTAGAGGTCAGAGTAGAGGACCCGAGAGCTGCAAGTCAAAGAATGTAGCCACTGAGTGCTTGCGGGCCTGTGGGTCAGAGCAGAGGGGGAGCAGCTCAGTCGTTGCTCGCTCGGAGTGCGCAGGCCAAGGCTTGAACCGCAGCTGCAGGGGCCCAAGCACTTGAGCCATCTTGCACTGCCTTCCCAGATGCGTTAGCAGGGAGCTGGATTGGAAGCAGGGCAGCCAGGACTTGACCTGGCAGTCTGATGTGGGACGATAGCATCATAAGCAGCAGCTTAACCCACGGTGCCACGACACCAGCCCCAGCTCATTTGTAACTTACATGGACAACAAAAAGGAGAGAAGCCAAAAGTGCCAGCTCTCCATGGTCTTGGCCCTTCCCACCACAAACGCATGACAGTGAAACAAGGGGCTGGGTGACTGCAGCACGTGCGGATGCCCTGCACTGCGGAGCCTGTGGCTAGCTTGAGTGTACTTTTCTGCAGTTCTATTCTGAGAGGGCCGGGCAGGAAGCCTCCTCCTCCTCAGAACCCTAGAAAGTGATAAGACTTTCCCAGCAGAGATGGGGGGGGGGGGGGAGGAATGGCCCTGAGTGCATCTCGTGCTCCTCCCATCCCTTCCATCCTGGAGGACCCACAGGCATGCAGCCAGGCCTCTTGCAGCTGCGGTTCAAGCCTTGGCCTGCGCACTCCGAGCGAGCAACGACTGAGCTGCTCCCCCTCTGCTCTGACCCACAGGCCCGCAAGCACTCAGTGGCTACATCCTTTGACTTGGAGCTCTCGGGTCCTCTACTCTGACCTCTCCCCTGCTGTTTATCGAGGTTTGTGAGCTTTCTAGAAATAAATGTCAAGTTCACCCAACTGGATCAAGACCTTTAAAGATTAGAGACCTGCTTTTTTTTTTTTTTTTTTTTTCATGAGATAGAGTGTCGTTTTTTGGTATCTTTTGAACACACACACAGATACTCAAACTCACACTCAACACAGCATGGTCTTGCCCTTACTTAGAAATAGAATAAATACAGATTTCTTTGTACATGAACTTACAGCCTCTTGGTTTCTCTAGTTGGCGCCCTTGAAATCGGACCCTGCAGAAACCTGTCCATCAACCTGTTAGCTGAGAACTGATGCGCTGGGGCCTCCGGGAGCTTGTCCTTCATCCGCAAGCTGGCAGTCACCCCCCTGGTGCCCTGGAATGCTGGGGCCTGGGGGTGGTACCACACAGCCAAGGATTGCTAAGACGGAACATCCAGAGAGCCTTTCTCTCTCTCTGTCTTTGTATCTTCTATCGCCGATATTAAATGCTGGGCACTGTGTTAAACTTTAAAGGGGCCCCGTTGCAGACAAGTGTGGGCTGAGGGAGTGGTAAAAGAAGGCCCTAGCCAGGGTCATGACCTCCCCAGTCCACTCTTTCTATAAGCAGACGCAATCAGGAATAGATCGCTTCATGAGGTGAGGAATGGGCAAGAAACTGTCCTGGCTTGTGCTAATAATTCCTGATATATGGTGGCTGTCTCCAAGGAGCCCGAAGCAGAGCTCAGACATTATCTCATTAATCCTCCCCAAACCCCCATGAGGTAGGCAGGTGGCAGGCATTCCCCTTGCTCTCCGGATCAGAGAGAATGGGGCCCTTGTGCGACTTGCCCAAGGTCATACAGGGTGGCAGAGCCTTGCATATAATTTATTGCTTTTAATGCTTGAGCCTGTGGTTTCCAATCCTCCCTATCTCCCCACCACCACCACTCTTAACAGACAACATGGGAATATTTTAATCAGGTGATTTTCATCAAGTGTCCCTTCCTGAAATGCTCTTGGCTCTCTCGCTTGGCTTGGAAACTCACCAAGGCAATTACAGAGGAGCAAAGGATGGGATGAGAGGAATCTAACCTGTGGGTGTGGCTCGAGAGCCCTTCAGGAAAGAACCCAGGGCAGGTCTCCATCCTGGAGGTCCTTGCTCACTCTGGATCCATCACTGGTGTCCTGCTTTTGTGTGTCCTTTGTGTTGGGTTTCTTACTGGACGTCATGGTTTTGGGAACACTGACAGAGGGTAGTCCCCTCTCACTGTCTCCTGGGAGGCTGCTGCTCGTGGGAAAGGCTGGGGCCTCTACTCCCTTGCACTGCATGCTCTATTCTGCTTCCCTCTCATCCAACCTTGGAATCTGATTCATGAATGCACTGACTTGTGCCGTCTCACCCAGGTGGGGCAGGCGCCATTCCTGGTTTGCAGATGAGGGAGCTGAACCTTGGGGAGATAAAGTAATTGCACCGAGCGGAGGAGCTTGGCTGTGTTCTTCTCACCATACCATGCGACTGGTGATAATTAGCATCTTGTCCCACTGTATTTTTCCCCTTTGTCCCACTTACCCTTTATTTGCGTAATTCTTTAATAACAGCTTTATTGAGACATAATTTACAAACCATATAATTCACCTACAGAAAATGTACAATTCAGTGGTTTCCAGTGTATTCGCAGTTGTACAGCCGTCACCACAAAGCATTTTAATCACCCTAAAAAAGACACCGCGTACCTTTGAGCTTTCACCCTTGTTCTCCCATCCTCTTCCCCACCCCACCCCTCTACTCCTAAGCAATTATTAATCTATTTTCTGTGTCTGTAGATTTCTCTATTCTGCACTTTCATATAAATGGAATTGTGTAAGATGGGAGTTTCTGGACTTTTTTTTTTTTAAATAAAGATTTATTTATTTGAAAGGCAGAGTTACAGAGAGAAAGAGACAGACAGACAGAGAAGTCCTCCATCCACTGGTTCACTCCCCAGATGGCTACAAGTGCCAGGGCTGGGACAGGCTGAAGCCAGAAGCTTTCTCTGGGTCCCCCATGTGGGTGTAGGGGCCCTGCAGCTGTCCTCTACTGCCTTCCCAGGCACACCAGCAGGGAGCTGGATCAGAAGTAGAACAGCACCCACTTAGGACACTGGCACTGCAGGTGGCAGCTTAACCCACTATGCCACAATGCTGACCCTGTTTCTTTTATAAAGATTTTTGAAAATGTATTTATTTGAAAGGCAAGTTACATAGAGGGAGAGAAAGAGATACCTTCCATCTGCTGTCTCACTCCCCAAATGGCCACAACAGCTGGAACTGAGTCAGGTAGAAGCCAGGAGCCTGAAACTCCATCCTGATGCCCCACATAGATGGCTGGAGTCCAAGCACTTGGGCCATCTTCCATCGCTTTCCCAGGCACATTAGCAGGTGGCTGGATCAGAAGCAGCGAAGCCGGGACCCTAACCAGTGCTCTCATATAAGACGCCAGCATCACAGGCAGAGGCTTAACGCACTGCGCCACAACGGCAGCCCCGGACCGGGACTTCTTTGACTCAGCACAGTGTTTTCAGGGTTTATCCAGGTTGTAGTATGTATCAATACTCTTCCTTTTAAAAAAAAAAAATTTATTGTTGGATTATTGAAGAGGGAGGGGGAGGACCCCATCTGTTCACTCCCAAATGACTGTATCAGCTAGGGCTGGGCCAGGCCAGCCAGGGACCTAAAACTCAATCCAGATCTCCCAAGTACATGGCAGGGACCCAAGTCCTGAGCCATCAGCTGTTGACCTCCCAGGGTGTACATTAGCAGGAAGCTAGATTGGAAGCACAGCCAGAACTCAAAGCCAGGCACCCCAAAATGTGTTCAGGCATCCTAAGCAGTGACTTATCTACTGTGTCAAATGCTTACCCCCCCCCCCTTTTTTTTAAAATTTATTCGAAAGGCAAAGAAGCAGAGACAGAGAAAGTCAAATAGAAATGTCGCATCGCTGGCTCATTCCCGGAATGCCCACAACAGTTGGAGCTTGGCCAGAAGAAAACCAGGAGCTGGTCCCCTAAATGGGTGTCAGGGACCCAGCTGCTCAATTCATCACTTGCTGCCTCCCAGAACACACGTTAGCTAGCAGGAACCTGGGATCAGGGACTTGAACCCAGGTGCTCTGACAAGGGATGGGAACACCCTAAATGAATATGGCATATTAACTGCTGCACCAAACACTCATCCCTATTACCTGTCTTTTAGATTAAGCCATTCTAGTGGGTGTGAAATGGTATCGCATTTTGGTTTTAATTTGCATTTCTTGATGGCTAACAATGTTGAGGAGCTATTCATGTGCCTGTTGGCATTTGCATATCCTTTTTGGAGAAATATCTGTTCAGGTCCTTTGTTCAGTTTTTAATTGGATAATTTCTTAATAAGTTGTAAGTGTTCTTTCTACATTTCAGGTATGCCTGTTATGAGATTTATGACTTCTACATATTCCATTCTTTGGAATTGTCTTTTTACTTTCTTGATGGCATCCTTTACAACATAAATGTTTTTGAGTTTTGGTGAAGTCCAAAGTATCTGTTTTTTTCCTTTCGCTGCTTGTGCCTGTGTGTCGGGACCTCTGTTTCTACTCCTCAGGAATATAGGCAGGGTGGGCAGGGTCAGTCCTGCCCTTCAGGTGGGGAAGCACGGCTCAGGGTTTTACACGAGTCTTCCAGCACCACACAGAGTGGCAGTGCTGGGATCCACCACAGGCCACTGCGGCTTGGGCCATCCTCCACTGCACTCCCGGGCCACAGCAGAGAGCTGGCCTGGAAGAGGAGCAACCGGGACAGAATCCGGCGCCCCGACCGGGACTAGAACCCGGTGTGCCGGCACCGCAAGGCGGAGGATTAGCCTAGTGAGCCGCGGCGCCGGCCGTTTCTATGTTTTTTCAATTAAAGAGACTTTCTTGGGGCCAGCCTTGTGGAGCAGTGGGTTAAGCTGCTGCCTGCGATGCTGACATCCCATACGAGCACCAGTTAGAGTCCTGGCAGTTCCACTTCCTATCCAGTTCCTGATTAATGCACCTGGGAAGGCAGTGGAAGATGGTCCAAGTGCAGGATACGTGGATGGAGTTCCAGGCTCTGGCTTCAGTCTGGCTCAGCCCTGCCCTTGTGGCCATCTGGGAAGTGACTAGCAGATGAAGATTTTCTCCCTCCCTCCCTCCCTCCCTCCCTCCCTCTCCCCCCCCCCCCCTTTCTGTAACTTTGCATTTCAAATAAATGAATGAATAAAATCTTAAGAGAGAGACTTTGTGAGCGGGAATGAATTTAAAATTCAAGTTTTAAAATTTTTTTATAGAATTTATTTTGGTCTATTTGAAGGCAGAGAGAGATCTTCCCTCCACTGGTTCACTCTCCAAATGGCTGTACTAGTCAGACCTGGGCTAGGTGAAAGCCTTGAGTTGAAAAGGTGATCTAGGTCTTCCTTGGTGGTGGCAGACACAAGTAATTGAGGCATTATCTACTGCCACTCAGGGGGCCGTCAGCAGGAGCTGGGACTGGACCCCAGGCATGTGGGCATCCTGGGCAGTGTCTGGACTGCTGTCCTAAATTCCCACCCCTAAACTTAGACTCTTGACTGGGAGGCAGTAAACCTGCCTCTCAAAGGCCTGTTCTCCTTGGCATTCAAAAAACTACTCGAGATCATTACCAGCTGGTCGTATATCATCCTGTTGATAGCTTGTAAGAAATTCCCCCACATATCTGGAATTGTTGTCTCTCTTTTTTTTTTAATACAAAAAAGCCTGACTTGCACTTTATTGTAATAGTTCAAGGATTTAATAGTTTCGGGCACATAGTGAAAAGAGTTCTTAGTTTTTGTCTTTGTTTTGTGATAAGTTTGTTTTGTGTGTGTGTCAAAGAAAGGAAATGAAATTACATCGTAACTTTGTTGTTCATGTGGTCAGATGATCCTTTCAAACAAGATGAAGTGTTAGAATAACCGGCGCTGAACTACGGTCACCACTGGTTAAATGAGACTGATTGCTCGTTCTACCCTGTATGCTGGGTTCTGATACTTTCTTCTCATGTTCTTCCTGCTGGGCACCTGCAGGCAGCCTGTGCTTGGCTTGGTGACTAGGACATGCACATGGTGCCGTATGTGTGCCCGGCTCTCTCACTTCGAAGGGAGCTCGATTTCCGGGTGTGCTCCTCCCAGCCCGTTGGAGGCCATGGTGTTTGTAGTGGGAAAGGAGCACATTACTCAACAGAGCACGTTACTACCTAGCGCTGCCATTTGTTACCTCTCAGCTGTGTCATACAGGGAGCCAACGGACAGGAAAAAGCCCTAGTGAGCCTCGAATTTCAGTCACCTGCTATACCAGCAGATGTGCATAATTCTAGAATTATTCTCAGTCTCTGCTAATAAAACAACATTGCCATTCCTTGCCCCGTGTCCAGTTGCAGGGCCAGTGCCCAACAGATGTTAGCTTGAACACTGGAATCCAAAATTAAAAATTCCCCCAGTGTCCTTGTTCTCCAACCCAGTACCTTTTGTTTTGGTTTATTTTTTCTTTTTTGCATTATCAGCCCATACTGCTTTATTGCCGAGGTATCTGTTTGCACAGGTGCAGAGTTGCCAGCTCTTACAATGCTTTCTTTTTACATCAAGGAATACGATTTCTTCAAACATCCCAGAGATGCATACAGATTAGAACGCAAGCTGCCTTTTGTAACACTTCAACTTAGTCAATGAACTTCTCTCAACATACACCATGGTGCAGTGGAGCATACACAGCAGAGAGCCCAGGGAGCAGCTCCTGTACTTGCTGGACAGGAAATAAACTCTATTGTGAAGAGCTCTAATATTCTTAATCTTTTTAATTACAAGAGATGGGTTCTAAGACTGGTACTGTCATTTTAAAGACCAATGATAATAACATACTGTCAGGTTCCTTTCTTATCCATATTCTAACCAGTGGCATGGCAAACCATCACCAAGGGAGACAGCCTGTCAACTTTTTTTTTGAGATTTATTTTTGTTTTTTTTGAAAAGCAGAGTTACAGAGAGAGGGGGGGAGAGACAGAGAGATCTTCCATCTGCTGGTTCACTCCCCAAATGGCCGTAATAGCTAGGGCTGGGCCAGGCCGAAGCCAAGAGTTTCTTCTTGGTCTCCTACATGGGTGCAGGGGGCCCAAGGACTTGGGCCATCCTCTGCTGCTTTCCCAGGTGCATTGGCAGGGAGCTGGGTTGGAAGTGGAGCAGCCAGGACTCTAACTGGCCCCCATTTGGGTTGTCTGCACCACAGGTGGCAGCTTTACCCACTACTCCACAACACTGACCCCAGCCTGTCAACCTTTTTTTTTTCTTTTAATATTTATTCATGTATTTGAAAATCAGAGTTACACAGCGAGAGAATAAAAGGCACAGAGAGAGCAAGAGAGAGAGAGAGAGAGTCTTCCATCTACTGGTTCACTCCCCAATTGGCTGTAATGGTCGGAGCTGAGCCCATCCAAAACCAGGAGCCAGGAGCTTCTTCTGGGTCTCCCATGCAGGTTCAGGGGCCCAAGGGCCATCTTCCATTGCTTTCCCAGGCCATAGTAGAGAGCTGGTTCGGAAGTGGAGCAGCCAGGTCTCGAACCAGCACCCACATGGGATGCCAGCACTGTAGGCAGCGGCTTTACCCACTACGCCACAGCGCTGGCCCCCCAGCCTGTCAACTTTTAAAATAATTTCTTGCTTTTTAGTTTTTGCCCAGATGCAGATGTGATTTTTAAACAGTTGTTGTTTTGCATACTAACTTTTCATAAGGCTTCATACATAGTTTATATTCCATGATATAGTCACCAGTGTCTCCTTTTGGTTACACGGTAACCAAAGAGGATAGTGGTTATTCTTAGTTTTTCTCCAAATAGTGACACTCGTTGGGGAAGATTCCAGCTGAGTGTTCCAAAAACTTGAGCAGAGTAGTTTTGGTTTAGTTCTCTGGCAGTTCCGTGTTGGAAGTCTCCAGCATACAACAGCAACAGCCAGCTCCTGCTCCGTGTCGGGGGCAGCTTTCTCTCTCCATTCCAGTTGCTTCCATTGCTATGACAACAAGGGAAAAAATTATATTCAGATTTTTCTGGATTCTAGATCCAGAAAAGGGTTTAGACTGTTTGTTGAAAGAACATAAGAGTCGTTCATTTCCTTGTACACAGAAGAGGAAAAAAAAAATAATCCCCATGATTCAAAAGAAGATGGGGTGAGGCTGTCATTTTTCCATTCTTTCACATACATTTCAAGCCTTGATTCTAGCTCCCACACCTTTTAAGAAAAGGGCTAGGCTGTCTGATGTGAAACTGTACCACAGCGACACCCTACCCTGGCCGACAGTGGCAAAAGGACAAAAGGAAGCAAGTTTCCCTTTTAAATCCCCAGGAATTTTTGGATGAGATAATATTACAGAGTGGACCCTCTCCTCCTCCTGTTAGTTCGGTGTTTGGCTGCTGTGTAACAGTAACCCACTTAGCAGCAGGCGGCCCTTTTGAAGTTATTTTAGGCTCTCAGCCGAGTGTAGAGATATTGTAACCTTGGATAAAAGCAGCACCAGCCCTGGTGTCAGTTTTGCCCTTGCAGACATGTGGGAAGTGCACCAGCATATCTCAAGGATTTGGTTCTGAAAGCTTCTTAAAGAGTGGTCTTGGTTTCAAAGCTTGGCTCGATGCGCCATGCTCAAGGGAACATAGCTCTTTTTCTCCAGATATGTAACCCCGGCCGACAGTCTCTTGGCTTACATGTTCCCGTAAATACTTTGTCCATTAACAAAACACTGAAACCGTGATAGCCTCGTCAGGCTCTGAGAAGTTTGCAAAAGGCTCATCTTTATACTTCAGCATAAACCAGTTGTGCAATGCCTGGCACCAAAGATGGTCAGGTGCGTGTGTTACTTGTTGTTAGCCTTTTTTTTTTTTTGCCTCCGCAGTTCCTTATTTGGAAAGTCAAGCCAGGATATCCACAGCCTCTTTTAGAGGTTGTGGGGTCTGTCTGTGTCTGGGAGAAAAAGGGGTCTTCTCCAAAACAGCCGCCCCCACAATTGCGTCTCCCGCCTCTGACACCCAAATCCACATCACCCTCAGGTGTCCCCCCGGAGTTACTGTGGATGTGAGGGTGGAGGGGTCCGCTGGTTCCCCCTTCCCTGTGTTCCCAGCCGTCCTCAGCCCAGGTCCTGGATGGCCCCTCAATAGCTGTCCCAGACAGAGTCTCCCTTCCGGTGTCCACTGCCCTGTGCAGGGAGCTCGCGGGGTCTCTCTTGGGCCTAATGAAAGGCGTCCCACCTTGTCCCATGAGAAGGACCTGTAGGATCTGCCCGAACACCCAGACAAGGGAGCTGGTATCCAGTGGTACAGGAAGTTTCTCATCAAAATAATAATGCACATGTCTGTTTATAAAACATTTTCAGTTCTTTCATCTCTGAATATTTCTCAATTTCTGAGACGACACTTATAATGCTGCTGCTTATCCTTAGTCCATTTCAAAAAGATATTTTTGACTTCCTACTAATGAAAGATGAAGACTTTGGCCTGTCACTCCTGTGTGCTCCTTGTCTCCTACGTCTGAGTGTCCCTACAGTCTTTCCAGCGTAGCTGCCTCACGGTTACCAAATCCTGTGGGGTTTATGCCATTACGACCCCCAGTATTCTCAGGCCAGCTGTGGAGTCATACCCTCGTTGCAGTTGATAACTCTGCTGTGGCTTCTTGTTTTTGTTACCTGCCCCCCCACACGCCCCCTGCCCCTGTTACTTGAGTTTGCTGTAGCCATCACACTTCATCGTCCCATTCAGCGCTATAGGTCTCTTCTCCGTACCACCTAACTCACTGGGTAAGGAGTCAGCATTGTGTTGCAAGTTGGCTTTCCCACAGCCCCCCGGTCTCTGGCCCCCCTCAGGACAGACCCCCTGCGAGATGGTTGCACAGCCTTCCTCCTGGGAATTCCCTCTATGTCTCTTCTCTGTTGGAATCCCCATGCCTGGATCCCTTGCCCACCTCTGTGTTGCTTTAGTCCCTTGTTTTGCTGTTGCTGACAATAGCTTCTGAAACCAATCACGGGTGGGAAATTTTGAGACGTTAATTTTTTAGGGGAAGGACAAACCCTGTTCTCCCTCAAGCACTGGCCTTGGCAGGGCTCTGCGTGAGGGGCTGCAGTACTGTGTTCTCTCTCCGCGTGTGTTCTCTCTCCGTGTGCTGGGGCCGGCCGTTGTGTTCCCGCAGCTGGGCTGGGGAGCTGTACCATTGACAGTACTTTTCTTTTCTTTTCTTTCTTTTCTTTCTTTTTTTTTTTTTTAGTTCTGAGAATGGCCTTGTTGGATAACTTGGTGATAACAGCTCTAAGAACTGGGTCTTTTAAAGTTCGCACAGCAGTTTGGTCATATCCTGACCTCCTTGCCCTGGCCCCTTAACTTTGTGGAGGAAAGAAAGATCCAAGTCTTAGAAAAGCTGAGCAGGGGGCCGGACAGTAGCCCTGCCTCCAGGCTGAGGACTGTTTTCTCAGGCAGCAGTCATTTGTTGCTCACCTATAGGGCACAAGCTGTGGGCAGGATGAGAAGGGACCTCTGAGGAAGATGGTCTTTCTAGAAGCAGAAAGAGGGAAGGCTGAAGGAACTGTGGTGGGCACTATACAGAGCATTTGGGAGCAAAGAGGTGGAAGCAGCTTAGCTGGTTGGGTGCATTCAAGAAGGCTCCGTGGAGGGAGTGACGTGGAAGCTGGTCTGGCAGGGCAGACTGCAAAGGCAGGCAGTGCAGGTGAGGGCGGCCAGTCTAGAGAAGGTGACGGAGAGGGCTTTCCCTCTGATGGAGCTTCTGCTGTGTTCCTGGGTTGCTATGTTTTGTCTCATTTAATCCCTAAGCACCTCATTAAGGCATGTGCTATTGTCTCCACTTAACTGGTAAGAAAATGGAAGTTCATAGAAACTAAGACCTCTCCCAGGTCGTAGGTATTGGACCTAAGACCATACTCCCAGGTACTAGACGTCGTGAGAAACAGGACTAGAGTTTAGACACAGATTGCATGATTCCAAAACTCTTGCTCTTTCCATCCCGAGGCATCCCTTGGGACAAAATAAGGAGTGAGAGAGCAAGAGCCACAGCTCCAAGATGATGCCAGTCAAAGCTGTGACAAAGGACTAGTGGACGTTTTTGCTCCAGTTGACTTCAGTTAGATATTGAACATCCCCAGGGGATTGTGCTAGTAGCACAGAGCATGTTTTCCTTCTTTTCTTGAAGATTACTTATTTATTTAAAAGCCAGAGTGACATAGAAAGGTCAAGAGAGAGAGAGAAAGAGATCTTCCATCTCTGATTCACTCCCCAAATGACCACAACAATGTCCAGGCTGAAGCCAGGAGCCTGGAACTCCATCCTGTCTCCCACATAGGTGGTAGGGGCCCAAGTACTCAGGCTGTCCTCTGCTGCTTTCCCCGGTGCGTTAACAGGGAGCTGGACCAGAAGCAGAGCAACTGGGACTCAGACTGGCACTCTGATACAACACTGGCCTAACCCCTTGCACCACGATACATATTTTCTGTTTCATCTTGTGTTTCCATGCTAGCTTATTCATTATTTGCATCACGTTCTTCCTTGGATCCATCACAGGAGTTTTGCATGTCTTCTCATTTCAGGCTATCTTTTTCCTTCAGTATTTTCTTCTCAGTGCAGTGTATTGAGTTCTGTTCTAGATTTTCTAGTCTGTGTCTTTTCCCCTTTATATCCCTATACATAACTAGCCCTTTCAATCTTTTTTTAAAATAGTAGGGCAGGGACTGGCACTGTGACATAGCAGGTTAAGCCACTTCCTGCATTGCCTACACCCTATAAGGGCACCAGTTCGTGTCCCGGCTGCTCCACTTCTGATCCAGCTCCCCGCTAATGGCCTGGGAAAGCTTTGCCAGGTGCACTCTCAGGGAGCTGGACCAGAAGTGGAACATCCAGGGTCAAACCAGGGCTCATATGGGTTGCCAGTGTCACAAGTAGCAGCCTAGCCCACTGTGCCACAACACCGGCCCCAACATGTGTAATTGTTAAATGCTTATGTACAACACCAGTTTTAAAATTGTTTATTTATTTGAAATTCAGAGTTAGAGGGAGAGACACATTTCTTGCATCTACTGGTTTGCTCCCCAGATGGCTGACATAGCCAGAGCTGGGCCAGGCCAAAGGCAGGAGCCAGGTATTTCTTCCGGGTCTCCCACATGGGTCATCTTCCGCTGCTTTTCCAAGGCCACTACAGGGATTTGGATTGGAAGTGGAGAAGCCGGGACATGAACCAGCGCCCATATGGGATTCTTGGTGTTACAGATGGCCAGCTTCACCTGCTACATCACAATGCCAGCCCCTCCAGGACCCCCTATTGCACCCAATCCACAAAGGTGCAAGGCACTTGCATAGAACGGCAGTATTTGTACATAACCTTCTTACGTCCTCTGTATACTTTAACTCATCTCTAGATTACTTACAATGACTAATATGATATAAATACTGGGCAGTTAGTTTTCTGCTGCATTGTTTCAGGATCAGTGACAATTTTTCTAAAATATTTTTGCTCCTCAGTTGGTTGGATCCACAGATACAGGACCCCTGGATTTGGTGGACCAAAAGAATGGCTTCCATGTGGACAGCATTGGAGGCAGTTTTTGGCAAATTTTATGGAACTATGGATGTGGCGCCCCTCATCATGTTTGATGTAACAGCGGCATAGTCATCGAGCTGTTTTCTGAATGAGAGTACTCTCACTTTCTCCAGCATTCTCTGTCATTCTTTTAGTCATTCCCTATGGGAGCTCCCACGTGGATTCCTTCCTCTTTAATCCTTAACTAGAGTGTTTGTCATTTGCGTGGAATCCAGTCATTGAGTAATATAACTTTCATGGACTCCGTTAAGTTCTGCATCAGTTGCTGATTCACAGTTGTAGTTTGCAACTTATCTACATAGTCTTGTCACTATGTCATGATATCCCAATATTTTGCAAGAGTTTGCTGTAAGGATTAAATGAGATTAAAATGTATAAACATACAGGAGTGGATGGTTAGCCTGGCAATTAATATGCCTGTGTCCCACACCAAAGTCCCTGGGTTTGATTCCCAGCTACAACTTCTGACTGCACCTTCCTGCCATTGCAGACCCTGGAAGGCAGTGATGGTGGCTCAAGTAATGTGGGAGACCTGGACTGTATTCCTGGCTCTTGGCTCTGTCCTGGCCCAGCCCCACCCCTTGCAGGCGTTTGGGGGATAAACCACTGGAGAGGTGCTCTCCATCTGTCTGTCTCTCTTCCTCTTAAACAAATTCTGTGTGTGTGTGTACATAGTAGATGTGCAATTAATGGGAAGGTCCTCCTCTTCACTTTCCACAGGCTTGACATGTTTGTTTGCATTTTGTACCTTTGCCTAGAATACTCCATCCTTTGGGAAAAGTCAGCTCACTAATGAATATTCTCATGTTATGACTACTTCTGTTTGCTTATAAAACATTTTCCTGAGCTCATAGCTTGCAGTCTGGGTAAAGAGAACCCTGGGGGGGAATGGCCCGAGGCCTGGGGTGACAGGCATTTCCAGAAGCTGATGCTGTTGCCTGGTGAGCTGACTGGGAGCTGAATCCTACAGTGCAGTATTTGGCAGATGGGTCAAAAAGGCCAGTTACACTTGAGAAACATAGTACCTAAGGTAGAATTTGCAAGTTTGGGCCGGCGCCGTGGCTCACTAGGCTAATCCTCCGCCTTGCGGTGCCGGCACACCGGGTTCTAGTCCCGGTCGGGGCACCGGATTCTGTCCCGGTTGCCCCTCTTCCAGGCCAGCTCTCTGCTGTGGCCAGGGAGTGCAGTGGAGGATGGCCCAAGTGCTTGGGCCCTGCACCCCATGGGAGACCAGGAAAAGCACCTGGCTCCTGGCTCCTGCCATCGGATCAGCGCGGTGCGCCGGCCGCGGCGGCCATTGGAGAGTGAACCAATGGCAAAAAGGAAGACCTTTCTCTCTGTCTCTCTCTCTCACTATCCACTCTGCCTGACAAAAAAGATAAAAATAAAAAATAAAAAAAAAAAAGAATTTGCAAGTTTGGGCACCTGGATGTGTAAACAGGAGTAAGGAACTCAGGGTGGAGGTGGGAAGGTGGGAAGGGTAGATTTTCATGCCTCTGAGAAGTGGTTTTGGTGACTTCTTTACCCTCTGCAGAAAACAAATAATCCACACCAGTCAGCTGCACTCACTGGCACTTTAGAAAAATTCCTTTTGGTTTTTAAGGCTTTGATCCTTGTTCGGAAGTCAACACCCCTGTCACGGCTGACATGTCAAACTGCTAATAGTCACTCCAGTGTCAATGAAAGATCCGATAGGGGAGCCTTGGAGGAGAGTGGGAGAGCAAGATGCCAAAGGTGGGGGGGGGGGGCTGGTGTGAAGCGTGGCCCCGGGGCGCCAGCCTGACAGGCCCACGGGGACCCTGCAGACCCGCAGGACCCTTGGGTGTGTTTGAGGCTTGCATAGTTCAGATTTCTGCATGCCTGGGGACGTGCTCGCCACATGCCTTTCTCATGGCCTCGTGCTGTGCACCTCCACAGCAGAAGCCTCTGGCCCGGTCAGGTGCGTCCTGCTCACTGTGTTTGCAATGGGTCAGGCCTCAACCTTGGCTGCTGCTGCTCTCAGCTCCCATTCCCAGCCCTCCCCTCTCACTCCCTCCATATCCAGCAGGCCTTGCCTTTTCTCCAACTGCCCTTGACTGTCCCTCCATCATCTTCTACACTGGCCATTAGTCTGCATCCCAAACGTTCAGCCTTGAGAATACAGTGAGCTCTGCATTGCATCTGTAGTTGCTGTAGGCTTATTCTATCAAACATATGTACGTGTTCTCCCCAACTGAGCATGTCTCAAAGTGTGTCCATGAAACAGCAAGATCCTATTAAACACAAAGCAGATTTAACAATCTAAAGATAGGAGGCGGTCGCCTTGGCAAAGGTTGAAAACGCTGCTGCACCTGAATTCACGGATGTAGGCCCTGAGTCCCTGTGAAATGTTGCTCCTTCAAGAACCTGCTTTTCATCCTGCAAGACTCAGAACACCTGCTGTCTAGAGGGGTAGAAAGCACGTTGCCTTCTACTGGGGATCCCTGTGCTGGCTGAGGGCAGAGCTCGCAGGTTGTTAGCCATTTCTGAGTAAACTCTTAGGACTGTTATCTGGTTGGGGTGTGTGTGAGTGTGTGTGTGACATTTTTTATTGTGTTTGAATTCATATGAAGTTCATCGTTTTATATAATTCAGAGACATTTAGTGTGTTCACAGTGTTGTGCAACCATCACCACCCTCCAGTCCTGTACCCATGAAGCAGCCACTCCCCTCTCCCTACCCCCACCACCCCTATATCCACTCCTCTGCTGTCAGTCTCTAGGTATTTGTTCCGGACATTTAATGTAAATGCAATTGATGATTGGTGACCTTTTGTGCCTGGCTTTTCCCTTCAGTAAAGTTTTGATAGGGACACAAAATCTTAGACCTGGATAATAACCTCTGTTTCTCCAAAGGAGGCCTTCATCGTTGGCCAAAGCCCATAAATGTAGCAGTAACGAAAAGCAGTCACCCGTCTGAAAAAGCCTAAGTCACATGGCCAGGTTAAAAATATCACGGAACACTATAGAAAAGGAGCAGATCAAGAATTGCCATGGCCTGACCTGTGCTGGTTTGAGTCTGGCCTTGAGCCCCTCCCTCGAGGTCAGAGGTGGCTAAGCTGTTGGCACAACTGACTTAACACCCTTGCTAGGCCTCTTTCTAGTCAGAGGATTTGGCACTTCCAACTCCTCATCATTTATAACTGTAGAACATTCTAGAATGAGCTGAGCCCTCCCTTCTGAAGGGACGCTTATACTGTCCAGGGCACTATAGGAACCTTCACGGATCCTTTAAGCAGACTTGGAGCAAATGTTGAGGACTTACGCGAATGTTGGCTCTCCTGGGGCTGTCCATCTCGTGTCTTGGAATCCCCAAGATAACCATCGTGCCGATGGCTGGTAGCCCCTAGTCACCTGTGGTCAGCAGCAGCACCTGTAACCTGAAATGGTTCCACTGAACTGCTGGGGACCTTGTGTTCACTCTCCCTCCCTGTTCCCTGTCCCTGTAGCACTGCCCTAAAGCGGTGTCAGTGCCTGTGTTGAGAGTGCCATCTTCTGCCTAGCAACCTGCGGTACTGTCCCCATGTCTGGTTCTTGAGCCCTTCCTCCCAATCAGGCTGGTCTCATTCCCCTCTTCTACGTCATCTCACGGCAAGTGCCTCCTGGTTCAGAACCACCAGGGCTGGCCCCTCTCCTCTTGCCCTGGGTAATCCGAGTTCCTTCGAGGCTCCCTCGAGGCTCAGCAGCTACAAAGCACCTCCCTCTTGCTGCCAGCACCAAACTCATGTTGTACTTGCAAACCACAGAATTTGAGCCGGAAACATTGTTTTTAGGTGTCCCCCCGCCCCCAGTCTTCAGTGCGCTGCCTCTGAGGAAAGGACTGTAAAAGGCGGCACCAGTCTGAGGATCTGAAGGCCAGGTCCCCTCCAAATGCACCGCTTGCTGGCCAAATTGGCTTGGAGAAGCCACTGATCTTGAACTTCTGTTCTCATCAGCAGAACAAGTGAGGGGTAAAGTGGGTGTATTAGTTTCCTACCTGTTGCTATAACAAGTGACTGTAAACCTTAGTGACTTTAAAAAAAAAAACACAATGTGTTTTCTTATAATTCTGGGGGTCAGAAGTCCACAGTGGGTCTGTAGGGCTGCATCCTGTCTGGAAGTTCTAGGAGGGAATCTCTTTCCTTGTCTTTTCTAGTCTCTAGGGTCTGCCTGCATTGACTGGCCCCCTTCTCCGTCTTCAGAGTACGTCATTCCAGCTTCCGCTTCCGCCCCCACGCCTCCTCCGCATGGCTCTCCGGCCTCCCTCTTTCTCTCATCCTTCCATTGGGCCCACCCAGGGAATCGCCCCGCCCCAGCATCACACCCGCAAAGTCTCTGTGGATATGACTGGGGGCTGTTACTCTGTCCACAGTGGACCCTTAGCTTTCCTACATCTCTAACTGATCATGACTCTGAAGACTTACTTGTTCCACTTGGAAAGCTTAGCCCACACAGCACCAGGGTGCATCAACTTCTTCATACATTGTACCTGTCCACGAGGATTTCCTCCTCCCTGGCTGCTGTGAAGAGACTCCAGGGCCTGACGGAACCGTGAACCAGGCCTTAGGATTATTCTCGTTTAGCGGCTTCCTCTGACAGCACTTTGACACATGAAAATTTGATGATGCTTCTCTACCCAGCCTTGATTTGTGTGTCTGTGTGTGTGTGCTTTGCCGATTTTGAAAAGACTTCAAAGAATTTTACCTGGTTCCCAGTAACCAGGGACAGCCGTTAAACAGCTAGTTAATTTTATTGGTGATTCTACCGCATTTCTAATGGTTTCTCCAGGAAGCCCTAGATGCATACCCAGGTACACTTGCTTAAGTGGAAGTAGTTGATATTGTTAAGATCTGAAGGCCAAACAAGACTTGGCTACTAACCTAGATAGTCTCCTCTGTAACTGCTACTTGATGTAAAATTTGTGGTATGGCACAGCAATTTAATTTAGTATTTATATGAGAGCTATGCTATTTTTCTTACCCTGTTTCCTATCCGGATGAGCACCACTTAAATAAAGCAGTGAGAAAATATCCATAAAATGTGTTTATAGTGGCTGTATTGTATTCTTCCCCAGTGCTTAGCTCATTGTATTGAAATAAGATTCCCCATGGTTTGAAAAACTTGCTACTTTTTGAAGCTGCTTTTGGCTGAGTCTGAGAAATGCACAGTGTGGGTCAAGTCAATCTGTGCCGTCCTATTGAAGCCTTCTTTCTGTTCTGTCTCCTAGATGCACCCGCTGGGCCTGTGTAATAACAATGACGAAGAGGACTTGTACGAATATGGCTGGGTAGGAGTGGTGAAGCTGGAACAGCCAGAATTGGACCCGAAACCATGCCTCACTGTGCTGGGCAAGGTAAGCCCGAGGCCTCCCAACTCTCCACAATTCGGGTTAGTGTTTCCCACTCTGCCTGTTTCCCCCAACTCCTCAAATAATTGCAAAGCTGAGCCCTGCCCTGTGGGCCCAGTGCACCTTCCTGGCTGAGAGGTGAGAGTGGAGGATTGAGACACCTCCTGCAGAGTCCCCCAGAGTGCCCAGGAGCTTGGGCTGTGAGGGAGATTGGCAGCCCGGGTCAGTGCCATCTCCTGTCCATTGTGCGGGCGTGGGCAAGTTGCTTTCTCTCAAAGAATCTCAGTTTCTCGTCTGTGAAATGGGTTGACAGTGGAAATTCATACTGCCTCGTCTCACACCTTGCGGGCCAGATGTTTTGGAATCTGCGATTTGGAGGGTTTAGAGAGGCGTGAAGGGGCGCATATGTTCTATTAAGTAACCTGAGAGGACCTGGATCGGCCCTCGGGGATCAGACGTGTGTGTGTGTGTGTGGCAAAGTGTGCGGACATGCACATTAAGTGGCCTAACTGAAGTCCAAGTGGCCTCCTGCTGGTTCAGGGCAGCTTTGCTCCCAGTGAGGCAGGGCCATTAAGTTTTGCTGCCAAGGAATTTGTGGAAAAACTTGTGGGTTTCAGAGCTGCTTTGGTGTGGGAACGGCAAACAGCCGTGATGGTCCTGTGTGAGAGCTTACCTCCCGGGGTGGTCAGGAGGCGAAGTGAGACGAGACACTCGGCCCCACAGGAGAGTCAGCCTCAAAGCCTGGTGCTGCCATTGGCTTGCTGTCACCCCACCTAGAAGCGAGGAAAAGGGCTTTGTCGCCAAGAGAGTCAGCGTGACTGCCGAGCACAGGGTGTCGCTCCCCCTCTTCGTGGAGGAACGACACTAAACCCTGCCTAGGCTTCATATCCGAGTCACGGCACCATTATGTCGCTCCCCCTCTTCGTGGAGGAACGACACAGGACCCTGCGCTGTTCTTTCGTCTGCTCGGCCCTCCCCGGGTTTGCTGCTGGTTCTTCCCGGGTTGGCTACTATCCCTTCCACCTCCGTGGAAGGGCAGTTCCCCCTGGCCACATTCCCCACTTCCGCAGGGGAGCGGCACACCGCCGGCCGGCTTTCTCGGGGGGCTGCACAGGTGTTCCTTCAGCTAGATGTTCCCCCTAGATGTTCCCCCTAGATGTTCCCCATAGATGTTCCCGGTGCATGCCGTCTCTCTCCTCCTTTATAGTCCTCCTCTGCCAATCCCAACTCGGCTGCCCACACGCCGAGTACGCTGCTCTCCTCCAATCAGGAGCAAGTCCTACAGTTTATTAGTTGAACTGGAGGCAGCTGTGCGGAAGCTGTTTACTTCTCTCCCAGCGCCATATTGTGGGAGAGCAGATGCATAGAATAAGTCTTAATTCCAGTAACTCAGTCCAGTCCGGATTGCTCCCCACACAGGGTAAGAGAGAAATAAATGTACGTGGGAAAGCTGCCCGTCGAGGATCTTAAAATGTGACAGGTAACAACCTGTTCTGAACTTGATCATTTTGTTAAAAGGAAAGGTGCATTTTTGCCTGGAGGGAAGGTGGTACCTCCCAAGGATGGTATTATGGCCTGAATCTGTTTTGAGATTCTCAAAAGCTGCTGTTCTGGGGACTGTGGGGAAACTGCTGAGGTTTAAAGGGGGAAAAAAAAAAAGCCTGGTTTCTGATCTCTGAGGGCTGCCTTGAGAGACTCGGGTAGAGAAGGGGTGGTTTGGGGGCTGGCGCTGTGGCATAGCAAGTAAAGCTGCTACCTGCAGTGCCGGCGACCCTTATGGGCACCAGTTTAGGTCCCAGCTGCTCCACTTCTGATCCAGCTCCCTGCTAACATTAGCCTGGGAAAGCAGCAGAGGATGGCCCAAGTCCTTGGGCCCCTGCACCCACATGGGAGATCTGGAAGAAGCTCCTGGCTCTTAGCTTCAGATCAGCCCAGCCCCGATCATTTGCAGCCATTTGGGGAGTGAACCAGTAGATGGAAGATCTCCCTCCCTCTCTTTGTAACTCTAGCTTGTAAAATAAATAAATACAGCTTTTTTTTTTGGACAGGCAGAGTTAGTGAGAGAGAGAGAGACAGCGAGAAAGGTCTTCCTTTTCTGTTGGTTCATCCCCCAAATGGCCACTACAGCCAGCGCACTGCACTGATCCAAAGCCAGGAGCCAGGTGCTTCCTCCTGGTCTCCCATGAGGGTGCAGGGCCCAAGCACTTGGGCCATCCTCCACTGCCTTCCCGGGCCACAGCAGAGAGCTAAATACAGCTTTTTTTAAGGGTGGTTTTGATGCAGGTACAAGTTAGAGGGGGAAGCCTTTCCCACACTTGAAGCAAGCCCCTGCCAAGGGCTCCTGCGGCCCCAAGGACCCTCACGGGTCTAATCTGTCGGGGTGTTTTGCATCTCACTCATCTTCTGGGTAGCATCAGGGCATTTATCAAGTTCTCCAGCCCTTTTATTGGACCCACAGAAATTATTTAACACCTGTTATTCAGGCCCTGAAACTTCATCGTTTAAATCCTTGGCCAGAGCTGCTTGACGATGGGAGGAGGGCAGCAGCCCTTGAGAACAGTTTTGTGCTTTCCTAGGAGAAATGCCAGCTGGGTGCAAAGGACGGGAACACTGCTTTCCTTGTAGGCCTTGCCCTCCGAAGAGAATATTTCCGTCCATACTTCCTACACGGCTGCTGCGCAGGGCTCAGCAACTTGACGTCGTCTGCTTTGCCCCCTGTCCGGTGGGGCTCTTGCCTTTGTGTCTCGCACGTCCGTAATGGGGTTGGAACCGTGCTCACAGGGTCACCCTGTTGTTCCTCCCAGCATTCCATTGTAAGGACAATTGTTGAAGTCACTCAGAGAACCCCAACCATTTTCTCCTCCTCCTGGAACAGCCGTGACGGTGGTTTTACTTGGAGACTTTTGTATGGTTTGGCCTGGTGTCCTGTCAAGCCAGGGGGAATAAAAACCTTAGACATATATTGAATCATTAAGCACTTCACGGGCTTATTCATTCACCAAATAGTGAACCATTGCGTGGAGCCCGGAAGGCAGGCGAGCAGCAGCCCCCACCTGTTTCTGTTTGGACAAGCGGAGGGGCGGCCAGGCAGCAGCTACTCATTACAGTTTGGCTTAGAGTTGACTGAATAAAATCATTAGCAAAAAAGAAAAAAGAAAAAAAGCGTGGGTCAGATGGAGGAAGACCGCTGCACATTTGTTTAAAACCTGGGTCGGTGTAGGAGGTTCCGTGAGTCGGGCCAGCCCCTCCTCCTCCCTCTCTGTCATCTTCAGGAATAGTTGTTCTCAGCTTCGCTTCTCATTAACTTTGTTCACTGTGTTGCTTTTTTTTTTTTCCTTTCCCCAGTGCCCCGCCGAGGGTAGGAGCAAAAGACCAGGGGGAAGGAATGCAAGGCAGTGCTCCGGGCAGCCTCGGCCCCCACAGAGCACTTTCCCACCCTTTTTTGCCCCTGGTGACTGTGGCACGAAGAGGTAGGCAGTAGAGAGAGACACAGAAGGTGAGGGAAGAAACCAGCGCAGCCAGTGTGGTGGGGGGCGGGGGGCTCCTCCCCGTCCACGTTGAGACTTGTAGAAAACCCTGGAAAGAGGGCTCTGTTAGCCGAGCCGGTGGGGGGCAGGGGAGGGCTGGACACCTACCCCTCTGCCTCCTGTGGGCCACCCTCGCCCTCCCCAGCCACCCGCCCACAGAAGAGGCCCCAAGGCGAAACCTTGAAGTAAGAGAGGAATGTCCTAAATTAAAAAAACGTAAATGCCTCTCCAGGAGTTCAAATAAAGTTTCGTTTTAAAAGCGAAAGACATAAACTCATCACCTGGGTTTATTACCAGGCGCTTTTGAACTTGTCAGAAGAGAGCACCATAAACTGCTGAGAGAAAGGTGATTTACGATCCCCTCCTTCTCATCTTTCCAGCTCTGTGGGAGGAGGTGCGGATGACAGCACAGCCAGGAAGGCAGAGCTGGGGTACGGGCAGGCAGCACCCCACGGGGAAGCCGCCAGCCTGAGGGGCAGATCCCCCCAGCCTCCCGCGCCACCGCCCTTTCTGGCTTCTCTTGGAGACGCTGTTTTTAGGTTCCTTGCGCTTCTGGTATTTTGAGCTGCTTCTCCATCATATTTAGAAGCTTTTCATGATATCTGGGGATGTTTGAGGGAAATTCTCATCACGTGATTGACAGATGCTCTGTTACCTGCAAGTCCTGGGAGGTTGCGGGACAACAGAAATGACGTTGAGAGTCAGCGGCCCCGGCTCCAGTCGCCCTCAAAGTGCCAGTCTGTGTTTATGCCCCAGGCCTGTTAACCCTTCCATTTGATCCGTGTTTACCAAGCATCTTATGGGGCTGTGAGGAATTCTGAAGACTGACTTTAAGAGCTCCAGCTCCTGTGAGCGGTCAGCCGCGTGCAGAATCCCATGTCAGGGAACACATGAGGTGCTGGGGTGTCTAGCAAAGTCTGTCTGGCCCTGATTGCCTAACTGCAGGCCCCGGCACGCCCACCCCACACTGGAGCCGTGTCTTAGGAGGGTTTCCAAAGATGGTGTAGTCAACTGCCATGAACTCCACTCTGGCCGGTGCTTAAGAGAGCTGGCAGTGGGGGCTGGGGGGCAACATTGTGGCACAGTGGGTTAAGCCATGATACAGGCATCCCATAAGAGCGCCAGTTTGAGTCCTGGGTGCTCTACTTCCAGTTAAGCTTCCTGCTAATTCACTGGAAAGCAGGGGAGAATAGTCCAAGTGTCTGGGCCCCTGTCACCCATGTGGGAGATCAGATGGAGTTGCGGGTTCCTGGCTTTGGCTTGGCCCAGCCCTGTCCATTGTAGCCATTTGGGGAGTGAACAAACGGATGGAAGATTCTCTCTCTGTCTCTCTCTCTCTCCTTCTCTCCCTTTAACTCTACTTTCAAGTAAATAAATAAATCTTCGCTTCGGGGGAGGGTAGTGAGGGGAAGTTAACACAAAAGACATGAAAGGCAGGGAGTTGCATGTCCCGGAGACCCAGCCTTGGCTGAGTGGCCTCAGAACTAGGTTCCTTCAGCTCTCTTACTCCTGGTCAGGGAAAGAGGGCTAAGGTTGTCCTTGTCGTTGCTGTGGAGGCTCTGTGACATGCTGGTGTAGCACTTAGCATGGCACCTGCCTCGTGGCAAATGCGCGGTGCGAGTGTGAAAGCTGCCACTGCATATGCCACTGCGCTTGCTGAGTGACTTATCTGCAGCAGCTCCTCGGTTTCAGACTAAGCGGAAGGTCCTGTCCAGGTTCCCATTTCGCGCTGAGGAAGTGAGAGGCTGTCTACATAATCTAAGAGCAGACAGCGCACAAGCGCCAAGATCTGAAATCACACCACTCTACTGCTGCTTCTACGGGCATTTCTCCTCCTGGCCCTCTGTTGTCCTTGCCAGTTTTTTCTGGATGAGAATTGAGCCTCGATCAGGATGCTGGTTCCATGTAACAGAAACCCAGCCTTTGCTGTGAGGATCCTGGACTGTGTCACAAGACCCCTGGCAAGGGCTGACTGCAAGGCCCGGATGCCAGCGGCTCATCCCCACCTCTTCTCTGTGGATCTGCTTTATTTCACCTCCTGACTTGGTGGGAGACACAGACTCTGCTCCCCTAACCCCCCTGTATTTCTGGGCCCAACAGTCTTTCTGTGTTGGGTCTAAGAGATCCCAGAGAAGGAAGTCATTGGCCCGTCTTGTGTCAGGTGCTCATTTTCAGACCGGTGAGCCGGGCTGGAACGCACTGGGACATAGCCTGTCCTGCCCTTCCCTGTGTGTACAGAGAACAGGAGGAAGACGTAGTCTCTGAAAGAGAGCCGTCGGGGGCAGTGCTAGGCTGCCATGCCCTGAGCAGGGCCCTGCAGTGAGCAAGTCATGTGTGCTGTCACAAGCTGGGGAGTGAAGTCCTCAGCTCACCCCAGCTGTCAGCGAGGGTGCAGCCGGACTGTGTCCCTCAGATCCTCTTCTTACCCTGCACACACACAGTGATTGTGCTGAGACAGGAGTGTGGAGGGCAGGAGTTTTGCAGAGAGGGACTGTGTGAAGCAGCTGGGGAGACTCCAGAACAAAGCAGAAAGATAGGGAGCAAGAGTTCGTCAAGGGGCGCTGGAGATTGCTGGGGGAAGGAAGAGACTTTGGTAAGGAGTTTTGTCTTCATTGTCCAGGTGTGTGTGTGCCATTGCAGGCTTCTTCTTCTTTTTTTTTTTTTTTTTTTAAGATTACTTTTTTATTTGAGAGGCAGAGTTATAGAGAGAGAGAGGGAGAGACAGAGAGAAAGGTCTTCCTTCGGCTGGTTCACTTCCCAAAATGGCCAACAACCAGAGCTGAGCCGATCCGAAGCCAGGAGCTTCTTCCAAATCTCCCATGAAGGTTGCAGGGCCCAAACACTTGGGCCATCTTCCAGAGCTTCCCCAGGCTATCAGCAGAGAGCTGGATTGGAAGAAGAGCAGCTGGGACATGATGCCACAGTGCCGGCCTCCATTGCAGGCTTCTGACCCGCCCGTGCCATGGGATCCAGGCTTCAGGGATGCTCACTGGACAGTGGCACCTGGGCTGGTCACAGCAGGGAGGATCACATTACTCTTTGCTGCTGGATTTTTCAGGGAACTGAGTGGACCGAGGCATTGATTCTTGTTAACACTTTGGGCAGGCTCAAGCCAGTGCAATGGCCGAGGACACCATATCTTTGCCTTGTGTCCTTTCTCTGTTTTCACACGTAGGCAAATGTGACACATCGGAGCAGTGTGACCAACAGCGGGAGAAGGAAGACTGCTATGTTGAGGCGGGACAGTGGGTCTGTAACCCAGGCTCCTCTGAGGAGCAGGGGAAACCAAGGTGTGAGAGGCTAGCAGAGAACTGAACCCACACACCCAGCCCAGCAGCCCACAGCCAGCTCTCGGAGAGTCCTGGCAACTTCTTCACAAAGAACGAGCAAAGACCCTGCTAACCAAAACGACCAGAAGCCAGAAAACAGGGTCAAAGGAAGCTTTGGTTTCTTGGAACAGTTAGGGGAAAGATGTGGGTTTAAACATCAGACTCACTGGGGGTTGAGATCCCTGGTTAAGCCTTAAGCCCCATGAGCTCTGGCAGGCACAATGGGAATAGCACATAAAGGAGAGAGTGCGTATGTCATGGTTTCTGGCACAACTGAAAAACTAAACCTGGTCAGGACTCTGACCACCATGGCTCCCTTCCTCACTCCCTTATCCTCAAGTTTCTTTTTGGTCTCAGCATGGAATTTGGGGAGTCAGGTCCCCAGGGACAGAAAGCAGGATGGTGACAGTCAGGAGCATGGTGTGGACATCACAGGGCCTGGTCCTCTGCACAGTAGGCTACCACCAGGAATGTTTCAAAGTGGTCGTTTTTCAAAGTGTCATTCAAAGGACTACTCCCAAAGTGGAGGACTCGGATAGGGGAAAACAAGTGGATGAAGGACAGGAAAATGAAACCAACAGACATCCAAAGATGTTTGCATTTCTTCACCAAATGTCAACCAGAACCTGTTGTGCAGTGCCATGAAGAGCAGTGGTCGATTCTTAAAGGGAATAAAGGGTTCAGGAATCCAGGAAAGCAGCAGCCGCCTCATGGTGAATGGGTTTTGCCAAATGTCTCTCTGAATTAGGGCTTTTCTCTTCTGAGTTCTCTGGTAGAAGTCAAAGCTGGTAGAATAAGGGTGCATGGAATAATCTAGGTGGCCGTGACCCCCTAAGCTCCTTTTGGTCTTTCGTAGGGGACTTTATAAGCTCAAAACTCTTTTCTACACTTGATCTTAGCCAAAAGGCTGAGAAGCGATCAAAACTGTTTTCTTAATAGTAGTAAAAACATCATTGTTTTCCATTTCCTTCTGTCACGGGAGTGTGGGAGAGTTTTCCGGAGGCATTGATATTTGAGGTATTGTCTTCACCCTGATAACTAATGACATATTGTGCTGGAGTATAGGTTTCATTTCTTAAATGCTCAGATTAAATTCATAATACGGCGAATATCCAAAGCCACAACCGAAGTATCAGTGGCTATAACTGAAGATTTTTTATATTCTTAATAATTTTTGAGAATGAGGAAGGAGATCTGAAATTTGGGTCTGTCACCCTGGCATTGTGTCCCTCTGTCAGATCATCTCATCGAACTTGACCAAGTTGGGAAAACCCTTTTATAAAGTTGGTGGAGGAGCCAGCCATGGAGCGTAACAGGTTGAGCCACCACCTGCAGTGGGCTCCAGTTCCAATCCTGGCTGCTCCACTTCCGATCCAGTTCTCTGCTAATGCACCAGGGAAAGCAACAGAGGATAGGCCAAGAGCTTGGGCCCCTGCATCTGCATGTGAGGCCTGGATGAAACTCCTGGCTTCTGACTTCTGCCGGGCCCAGCCATTGGGGCCATTTGGGGAGTGAACCAGCAGATGAAAGATCTTTCTCTGTCTCTCTCCTTCTCTCTCCCTATAATTGCTTTTCCAATAAATAGGACTTGGGCCATCCTCTACTGCTTTCCCAGGCCATAGCAGAGAGCTGGATGGAAAGTGGAGCAGTCCGGTCTTAAACCAGCGCCTATATGGGATGCTGGCACTGCGGGCGGCGGCTTTACCTGCTACGCCACAGCACCAGCCCCAAATAAAATAAATCTTAAAAAAAAAAAAAAAAAAAAGGCCGGCGCCGTGGCTCACTAGGCTAATCCTCCACCTTGCGGCGCCGGCACACCGGGTTCTAGTCCCGGTCGGGGTGCCGGATTCTGTCCTGGTTGCTCCTCTTCCAGGCCAGCTCTCTGCTGTGGCCCGGGAGTGCAGTGGAGGATGGCCCAAGTCCTTGGGCCCTGCACCTGCATGGGAGACCAGGAGAAGCACCTGACTCCTGCCTTCGAATCAGTGTGGTGTGCCGGCCGCGGTGGCCATTGGAGGGTGACCTTTCTCTGTCTCTCACTCTCTCTCACTGTCCACTCTGCCTTTAAAAAAAAAATAATCTTTTTAAAAAATATTTATTTATTTATTTGAAAGTCAGAGTTACACACAGAGAGAAGGAGAGACAGAGAAAGAGAGAGAGGTCTTCCATCCGATGGTTCACTCCCCAATTGGCCACAACAGCCAGAGCTGCGTTGATCTGAAGCCAAGAGCCAGGAGCTTCTTCCAAGTCTCCCACATGGGTGCAGGGTCCCAAGGACTTGGGCCATCTTGCATTGCTTTCCCAGGCCATAGCAGAGAGCTGGATGGGAAGTGGAGCAGCCAGGTCTTGAACCAGTGCCCATATGGGATGCTGGCACTGCGGGCGGTGGCTTTACCTGCTATGCCACAGCACTGGCCCTAAATAAAATAAATCTTAAAAAAAAAGAAATAAACAGGCACTAGAAGCCAATATAAGAAATAAAAGTTAATGTGCTGTTATGAAATGATTGGGGCTCTGGAGCCAAAATAGTGTTGGTTCTGAATTGCTCCAGTAAGTTGTTCTTTGCCACCCTTAATAGCAAATAACCAGACAATGAGTTTGAAGAACTTCAGTGAAAAAGATCTTAATGTCTGTGATGCTTGTGTTGGGCTATAACCTTTCACCTTGGTCTTTCCAGAGTAGGGCTTATGTGGATGGGCCCTTCCTTGAGAAGAGAGCCTGTAGGAACCTGGGTAAGGCTGCGGAGTTGTTTTCAAGCTGTGTAGGTGTTGGGGTGGGAGGGGGCTGTTAATGCTTCAGGATACCGTTCTCACTTGGGTTTTTTTGGTCACAGGTGGGTGTTTTCTAGGATACCTGAGTACCCTGGTCTTTAACCTGAGCCCACTTTAATGTTCTTGAGTGTGAGATTCCCATCGCAGGAGGGATCGTGGGATTGAAATCCTTGGGTCTGATCTGCTGTGGGAAAGGGGAGAAGGCAGCTGACTGTTCCAGGGCCCCAGAGGCAGCTGCTCCATATCACAGGCCTCCTCCGCTCAGCAAGGCAAGCAGGTGTCTGTCACATACCTGAACACAGCGCACCGTGACTACAGCTCATTGCCTCGGCATCCCTGGAAGCACCCTGTGTGACTGCCTGGGACATGTGCCCGCATCATACCTTCTAGGGTTCTGTTACTGTGGGGCCAATTTTGGCCCCCCAGGGGACATTTAGCAATGTCTGGAGACATTTTGGCCTTTAGACAAAAATATTGAAGGGCAAATTTTGTGGCACAGCAGAATAAGCTGCCACTTGCAATGCCAGCATCCCCTCTTGGAGTTCCAGTTTGAATCCCAGTGACTCTGCTTCCCATCTAGCTCCTGGCTGACGTGCCTGGGAAGACAGCAGAAAATGGCCAAGTACTTGGGCCCTTGCCACACACATGGGCAACCTAGATATTGTTCAGTGCTCCTGGTTTTCACCTGGCCCAGCCCCAACCATTGCAGTGAGCCAGTAGATAGAAGATCTCTCCCTCTCCCTATACCTCCCTCCCTCCCTCCCTCTCTCTCTCTCTCTCTCTCCCTCTCCCTCTCCCTCCCTCTCTCTCCTGCTCCCTCTCCCTCTCCCTCTCCTTCTGCCCCTCTCTCCCCCTCTTTGTCACTATGACTTTCAAATAAATAATAATTTAAAAAAAAATAAACAGTTGAGGGGAGCGGGGTGGGGTGTGTGCTGCTGACATCTGGTGAGTGGAGGCCACGTGTAAGGATGATCCCCACCACAAAGAACAGTCCAGTCCCACAAATACATAGTTGTTTTTTTTTTTTTAAAAAAAGAATGATCTGGCCCCAAATGTTGAGATAGAAAAATCCTATCTTATCATAGCATAAAATTTTTCTTGGCCTTAAAAGACCTTAAATTCTACTCCTTCCTCCTTCATTCCTTTCTCTGTTCCTACGCTGTCCTTTATCCTGGCAGCTTCTGGGGAGTGAATGGAGAGTGTTTCCACGCGAGGAGTGTGAAACACTGGGACTGCGGAGCTGAGCAGCCTCCGTGCAGGCAACACTTGTACTCAGAAGAGCTCGGGGACTTCGGGCCAGTTAACCTCTCTTTGCCTCTGTTTCTGCATGTCCCAGTCTTTTAAGAGAGTTGTGACGATTTAAAAAAAGTCATGAGCAAATTTCAGTTTGTGCCCACTCTGAACGTATCCCATCAAGCAGATAGAAGCTGTTCTCCTAATACGAACTAAGGTGGATTTCTCACTGAGGAGGAAATTTGTAAAAGACTCTTCAGATTTATTTTAAGGAACACTTGGGTAAATATCTCCCATATTTGGTTAAAATGGAGAACAAGAAAGGAACTCAACAAGCGGAATCAGATGGGGGAGAAAAGATTGGCATGGCATCAGTGGGAAAACTCAGGAAATACCTCTTTCCTTCTGAGGTCACGTGTCTGAAGGGCTCCGAATTTACAAAATTTTAATTTGGTGCTTTCATTTGTACCTAAATCTTCCCAGGAGCATCGTGGTTCAAAGGTCTGTGTTAGGCATGCTACCTGTTTTCTTTGTCCTACATCAGAGACAATTTTGAGCTATAAAGGGCTAACTGAAGCCATTGTTTGAAATCCATCAAGAGGCTTACGGGTATTTTGAAGACAGGGTGAACGAACAGAACAAATAATGTGTCTGCCATCCCAAGTCATAGGCAGCCAGCTGCCTCCCAGGACAGAGGGAGGCCTGGCTCAAGGCATTGCCTGCCTGTCACCGTCCTTAGCCATCTCAGCAGAACAGGGGCCGGAAACGAAAAAACAGAGAGTCGTCCTACAGGCTGAAAAGCCCATCCCAAATAGCTCCTGAACTTGTCTATGTCTGAGAGGCCCATTTTGAATCCTAAAAGAAGTTGGAACTTCATGTGTCACCTCATCATAGTACCTTAAGTGCCATACCTGGTTGGTTAACCAGTCTCTCACACCTGCTAACAAAGCCCGGAGGTCTCATCCTGTCTCCATTCTCAGGTACAGGGCCCTTGCACAACCTGGCATGCAGGTAACCTAGCTGAGCAACAATGAGCTGTCACTCAAGGTCTTTCTGACCCGCCCATGGGGCATTTCGCATATTGGGGCCACCTTGACCTTGATTGCTAAGCATTGGCTTACCATATGCCATGCCCCTGGAAAGCGTGCACATCTCTGGAGCCCCTGTCCTCTTCAGTGTGACCTGCAGGCCTCGCCCCTCACCTGGGCATAGATTTCCACTGGGTGTCCACTAGGGACACGGGAGAGAGCCTGTCTGCCAGCCTTGGGTCACAAGACCTTCTCAGACTCCAGACAAATGTCATTTCTTCCCTTGGTTTCACCTTCTGTGTGGGTTTCCTTTCCGGAAGCAACGTATTTTATCTGATACAAGCAGAAGGGGCCACTCTGCTTTGGTGGTCTTGTTTTTCCAAGTCAGACTAGCTAGGCTATGTGAGCAGACTTAATGCCTTTTGTACCATGGACTAAGTGTGAGGCAAGCTAAACAATTCCTTAGGATATTGAAATATTTTAAGTTCTGCATCATTTTTGCTACTTATAAAAAAAATAAAGGAATTTCAACACATTGCTGTTATTCTAAGCCCCGTTGGGTTTAATAAGATTCTAGTCAGCCTGAAGAGCATGGGCTATTTCTTGTGCTGTGTAAAGGAACTTGGAAGGGCAGGCATTTGGCACAGCGGCTAACCCGCCAGTTGGAATGCCTGCGTCACAAATACCTGAGTTTGAATCCTCCCTGTACTCCCAATTTTCTGCTTCCTGCTAATGTGCGTGCACCCTGGGAGGCAGCAGATGATGGCTCAGGTAGTCAAGTCCCTGTCGCCCGCATCGAGGCTTGGATTGCGTTCCCAGTCCCCAGCTTCAGCCTGGCCCAGCCTCAGTCATTGCACACGTTTGGGGAACAGACCAGCGGATGGGAACTCACTCATACGTGGAGGAGTGAATGAGTGAAGGTGGCCTTCACTATTGCACGTTAATAACCTGTCATTCTAGATTTTCACAAATGTATCAATCTTCGGTGAAGCTCACAGAAAAGAATGTGGGATGTGAAAGGAACTTTTGCTACCTTGGCTTGGTTTTTAGAAATCGAATTTTAAAGTGTTTAGCTTTAGCTTTATTTATTTATTTATTTGAAAGGTAGAGTTAGAGAGAGAGGGCGAGACAGATTTTCTGTCTACTGGCTCCCTCACCAAATGGCTGCAATGGCTGGGGCTAAGCTAAACCAAAGTCAGGCGCCTTGAAACTCCTTTCCATTCTCCCACGTGTGTGGCAGGGGCCCAAGCACTTGAGTCATCCTTGCTGCCGTCCTAGTCGCATTAGCAGGGAGCTGGATTAGAAGTGGGGCAGGGCTGGCGCCGTGGCTCACTAGGCTAATCCTCCGCCTAGTCCTAGAATCCTGGATTCTGTCCCGGTTGCTCCTCTTCCAGGCCAGCTCTCTGCTGTGGCCAGGGAGTGCAGTGGAGGATGGCCCAAGTGCTTGGGCCCTGCACCCCATGGGAGACCAGGAGAAGCACCTGGCTCCTGCCATCGGATCAGCGCGGTGCGCCGGTCGCAGCACGCCGGCCACGGCAGCCATTGGAGGGTGAATCAACAGCAAAAAGGAAGACCTCTCTCTCTGTCTCTCTCTCTCACTGTCCACTCTGCCTGTCAAAAAAAAAAGAAAAAAAAAAAGTGGGGCACGTGGCAGCTTAACCCTGGCCCCTTAGCTTTAGCTTTAAAAGCACCTATATACACACCCTCCCCGAGACACCTACAAGGGGCCTGCAAAAAGTTCATGGAAATGATTATTATGAAAAAATTCAATAAATTAAAAAATTTTTTTGTACCCAAAATAAATTGTATCTTTTAACTCCATTTCCATGAACTTTTTGAAGTGTTCTCATAGTTGTAAAAATGATAGATTTTTAATAGATTTTTTTTTTTACTTTTAAAATATTTATTTATTTATATGAAAGGCAGAGTTTTACAGAGAGAGGGAGAGATCTTCCATCTACTAGTTCACTCCCCAGATGGCCACAATGACCAGCACTGGGCCACTCTGAAGCCTGGAGCCAGAAACTCCATCCAGATCTCCCATGTGGGTGACGGAGACCCAAGTACTTGGGGCATCTCCCGCTGCTTCTCCCAGGCCATTAGCTGGGAGCTGGATTGAAATGGAAGGACCAGGACATGAACTGGTGCCCATATGTGATGCCGGCATCACAGGCGGTGGCTCTACCCGCTGTGTCACAATGCTGGCCCCCTCTCTCCCTTTCCCCTACTTTTTCCGTGGTCAGTGGTTTTCTTATCATACATCTTTAAATCACTCAACATTTATTTTGATGTAGAACATCAGGAGCGGCTAAGTCAAATCTCTCAAAGTTTGAGTCATTTCCTCATTGTTTGCATCCTCCTCCTTTCTGAAATTGATAGATTCTGTTCTGTTTCCTAAAGCAGGATCATATCCTATATTATCTACTGTCAAATAAATTCTGTGTCCCTTTGTGGTCTAGTACTACATTGTTCTAATTTTTATCATTGTAAAGATATTTCCAAATCCAAGCATGCTAAGCCTATAAACACATGTGGGAGACTTTAGCTCTAAAAGAACAAAGTGAATCAGTGACTGGGCTGTTTTTTAGACCGGGGAATCCTGATTGGCTTTAATCCTCTCCCATCCAATACGTCCTGTCGCTGCCCCAGCTGTGTCTCAGAATCTGCTCTGAGGGAGGCTGCTCTCAGAATCTGTGTTTGAGTACCATCATTGCCATATTCAAGGGCCTGCCTTGTGGCACAGTGGGTTACACCGTGAGTTATACTGTTGCCTATAGCGCCAGCATCCCCATACGACCACTGGTTTGAGACTTAGCTGCTTCACTTCCCATCAAACTCCCTGCTAATGTCCGTGGGAAAGCAACAGAAGATGTCCTTAAATACTTGAGCCCCTGCCACTCATTTGGGAGACCCGGATGGAGTTCTAGGTCCTGGTTTCAGCCTGGCCCAATCCCAGATGTTGCAGCCATTTGGGAAGTAAACCAGTGGATGGAAGATCTCACTTTCTTCCTCTCTCTCTCTCTAACTCTGCCTTTCAAATAAATAATCTTTTTAAAAATTGCCATATTCAAATTTTATTCCACTCCAGCATGCACACTCTTGTGCACTTTTTTTAAATATTGAAAAGGTGACACTGTGGTTAAAACCAACTACAAAACCTATTCAACTTCAAATTACAGAAGATTTCATCACCACCCCAACTTGTTTTTTACCCGTTTCTGTTCTGGAAATACATTTTCAGACAGCTGGACTCTAAATAGAAACAACAGGAAGCACCGATCAGAATGTTCCTATGTTGGGTGGCGCCATGGCTCACTAGGCTAATCCTCTGCCTTGCAGCGCCGGCACACTGGGTTCTAGTCCCGGTCAGGGTGCCAGATTCTGTCCTGGTTGCCCCTCTTCCAGGCCAGCTCTCTGCTGTGGCCAGGGAGTGTAGTGGAGGATGGCCCAAGTGCTTGGGCCCTGCACCCCATGGGAGACCAGGAGAAGCACCTGGCTCCTGGCTTCTGATCAGCGCGGTGCGCCAGCTGCGGCATGCCAGCCTTGGCGGCCATTGGAGGGTGAACCAACGGTAAAGGAAGACCTTTCTCTCTGTCTCTCTCTCTCACTATCCACTCTGCCTGTCAAAAAAAAAAAAAAAAAAAAATTCCTATGTGAAGGTTTATTCTTTATTCTTTTTTTTTTTTTAAGATTTATTTTATTTATTTGAAAGAGAGAGCTTCCATCTGCTGGTTCATTCCCCCAAATGACCACAATGACCAGGTCTGGGTCAGGCCAAAGTCAGGAGCCTGGAACTCCATCCAAGTTTCCCACATGGGTGGCAGGGCCCCAAGCACTTGGGCCACCTTCTGCTGCTTTCCCAGGCGCATTACTGGGGAGCTGGGTTGGAAGTAGAGTAGCTGGGACATGAAGTGGTGCTCCTGTATGGGATGCTGGCTCCAGCAGCAGCTTTTTTTTTTTTTTTTTTTTTTTTTTTTTTTTTTTTTTGACAGGCAGAGTGGACAGTGAGAGAGAGACAGAGAGAAAGGTCTTCCTTTTCCATTGGTTCACCCCTCAATGGCCGCTGCAGCCGGCGCACCGCACTGATCTGAAGCCAGGAGCCAGGTGCTTCTCCTGGTCTCCCATGGGGTGCAGGGCCCAAGCACTTGGGCCATCCTCCACTGCACTCCCGGGCCACAGCAGAGAGCTGGCCTGGAAGAGGAGCAACCAGGACAGAATCCAGCGCCCCGACCGGGGTGCCGGTGCCGCAGGCGGAGGATTAGCCTAATAAGCCACGGCACTGACCTACAGGCAGCATCTTAACCTGCTGGCCACCATGCCTGCCCCCTCTTTTTTGTTTTTCTTTCTAAACATGTGCAATGATATTTAGTGTACTCATAGATTTGTACAAGCCATCACCACAATCGAGTTTTTTTTTTTTTTTTTTTTAAACAGAGTGACAGAAGATGCAGGAAGGAGGGATGGAGGGAGGGAGAGAGAGGTCTTCCATCCGCTGGTTCACTCCCGAAATGTCCACAACAGCCAGGGCAGGGCCAGGCCAAAGCCGGTTGCCAGGAGCTCCATCCAGATCTCCCACGTGGGTGACAGGGACTCAACCACTTGGTGCATCATCTGCTGTCCTCCCAGAAGCACAAGCAGGAAGCCCCATCAGAAATAGAGTAGTCAGAACTCAAACCCTCACTCCAATATGGATGCAGGTGTAATAAGGGGCAGTTTAACCCACTGTGCCACAATACCCACGCCAACCACCATAGTCAGCGGTGTTTCCCTTATAGATATGTGAACAAGTTCCTTAACAGACATAGGAACATTTTCATCGCCCCTAAAAGAAGCCCCGTACCTCTTAGAGATCAAACCCTTTCCTTTCCCCTGCTCCTCCAGTAACCCCCCAGCCCTACACAACCAGTAACCCACTTTCTGTCTCTGAATATGCCTATTCCTCACATTCATTAAATAGGATCATCCAGTATGTGGTGTTCTGCGTCTTGTTTCTTTTGCTTAGTGAAATCTTTTCAAGATCCTTCTATCTTGTAACACACAATAGTACTTTTTCCTCCCATTTCTTACTGTTGCTGAATAATATTCCATTGTGTGGACATGCTGTACTTTGTGTACCAGCTGGTGGACATTTGATTGTTTCCTGTTCTTGATCGTTATGAATAATGCTGCCGTGACCATTTGTGTACAAGGATTGTATATTTACAGGCTTTCACTTCTCCAGATACCTAACAGTGCAGCTGTTGGTGTGGTAGCTCTGTGTTTAACCATTTTAGAAATTACTAGACTGCTTTTCCAAATCGACCATTCTTCATTCCTGCCAACAGTACACTGGGGTTCCAGTTTCTCCATAGCCTCACCAACACTTGTTCTTGTCTTTTTTATTAAAGCCCTCCTAATGGCTGTGACGTGGTTTCTCACTGTGGTTTTCAATTGCATTTTCCTGATGGCTAATGGTGTTGGACATCATTTCATGTGCTTATTAATAACCTGTATATCTTCTTTGGAGAATATCTATAAGATCCTTTGCCTCATTTTTTAAAATTGGTAATTTAAGCTTTCCATTATTGAGTTGTAAGAGTTCCTCATGTGTCCTGGATATAGGTCTCTTATTAGAGAATATTCTTTGCAAATATTTTTTCCCAGACAGACCCTTCATCTCCTGGTTCACTCCCCAAATTGCTGCAACATCCAGGTCTGGTCCAGGCCAAAGCCAGAAGACAGAACTTCCATCCTGGTCTCCCACATGGATGGCAGGCCACCCCCATCTCAGGCACGTTAGCAGAGAGCTGGATTGGAAGTGGAACAGCCATGACTCGAACCTGCAATCTAGTGTGGGATACCTGCATCACAAGCTTAACCTACTGTGCCCCAACACTAGCCCCTCTCTCCAAAATCTTGTAAGCTCAGAGAGGGCCAGAAAGCACTGGTCTGTTTTCAGCACTGGTCCTTTCCTGTTCCTGCTTTCTCAGATCTCTTCATTTCCACCTGGAATTTCTGAATCGCGGTAGTCTACACGTCCTGTGTTGGGAGGCTGACAGCTCCCTAGCTGAATGACCAGGCTAGCCTTGGTTCCGGAAGACACTGCCCCTCACTTCCTAGAATCCAGAGAGTGCCCACGAATGCAGATGCCACTGCACACCAAGTGTAGGGACCTAGAGTTATAGCACAGCAGGTCTGAAGAAGGGAAGATAAAACAGTCTATCAAAGTTATGATAATGGAGGTGCCATTTCGAAACCTGATGCTTCAGAAAGGACGTAGGCGAGTGACAGCTGTCAGTAAGCCTCCCTCCTCTGCTGTTCTTTCAGTGCCTTTGAAAAAAGAACAGCCCGAAGATTCCATTTTAGAATGTTCAAGATCTGGAAAGTGCTTCCAAAATCATTTTTCCCTTCAGGTTGGCTGATGAGCACCAGAGTGAAAATAATTCCCCTAACTGATAGCTGGACCCTTGTTCTCAGAAGAGGGTGTGGGTGTCTCGGGGATGGGTGGGGGATTGTTAACCAGGATCCCGTGCACCCGCAGACAGCACCAGCAGGCAGTGCAGGGACCTTCTGTTGAGTTCTACCCGTAAACCACAGCCTGTCTGGAGGGCCTGACTGCAGGTCGCTCAGCCTTGTTAAGTGCGTGCTTCCGAAAGTGCCCAGCAGACAAGGGAGCTGATCGACATGGGCACGTGACAACAGGGGATGGTTGTGCAGTGACTTCACGCCTACCAGGCCGCAGACTGTCTCCCCAAGTTCTTTTCCATAATGCCAGAAGCACCGAGGAGAGAAGAAGAAAATCGCAGTTATTTCTAGGTCTTTTCTGTCATCTGAAATTCATCTGTAACACTTCGGCACCCCATTTTTCCTGTTACACCTTCTTCAGTCCCTCAGCACTGATATGACAGCACAATTGGCTTGTTTATCATAATCATGGAAAATAAGTAAATGCAGTTGACAACGACAACGTTTTTACTTGGCATGGAAATCAGCTCTTCCCTAAAGGTCAGAATAGAACCCATTCATTCTGCAGAAGGATCGTCCCTAAAGCTGCTGCTTCTAACTGTCCTCACTGCCCACCCCCCAGCCTGCCAAACACACCCATAGGACAGCCCCCATTCAGTGACTGCAGGGTGGACATATCGTCCTAGTGATTGAGAGATTGAGACACAAGTTAAGATGGCCACATGCACGTCAGAGTGCCTGGGTTCAATTCCCAGCTCTGGCTCCCTGACTTCAGCTTCCTGCGAATGCAGACCCGGGGAGGCAGGGTGATAACCTCGTAGTTGGGGACTATCGTGGGCATTTGAAGAGTAAAGGAGCTGATGGGGCGCGCTCTCTCTCTCTCTCTCTCTCCTCTCTCTGCTTGCGTCTCAAACATTTAAAAATAACTATGTAAATCATGTTAAGATGGTAAGTCCCTAAGAACGCCAAGAAATGACTGAGTTGAACACACTTCACAGCTGCATGTTACCGCCCCCTCCTCCCACCACCCCTCACACTATTGTCATCTTCACCTAGATTGGACTCTCTTCTGTGAATAAGGGAAAATAAGAAAATTGCCTGTTTTAGGCGATCCAGGTGTGCTCTGGAGATTTAGAGTTAAGAAGTCAAGTAAATATTTTGGCAGCCCTACAAAGGTAAGACAGGGAGAATGCACCTAATGGGCTTCTCCAATTACAGGCCTGTCCAAACACTGCCTTCCCCCAGAGACGCCGGTCAGAGGTGAAGCCTGCCCCCGGCTTGCCTGCGGCCCGGCCCGACCCGGCCCAAGAGGATGCAAGGGTCTGACCCAAGAGGAGAGGTAGTCAGCCGCCAATGGGAGCTGCTGCTTCCTTACCGGAAAAATACAAAACCCCAGATGGTTTCTATTCCCCTCCCCCTCTTCCATTAGAACCCAGAAGAACCGAGGCATAGGGCGGCAGGTAGCCTCAGTCTGCAGTGTTGGGGGCTGACCGCTAGGAAAGGGGTCTTGGAAGCCGCACTGTTACACCGTCCACCCCGCCTTGGAAGCTCAGGGGCTAGGCGCCCAAGTGCACCTCGGTGGCACCAGTCTGGGTGGCTTCAGTCGCCTGGCCTGGGCAGTCCCAGAGGGAGGGAGTCTGGAGCTGCTAGCCTAGTCTCCTTTTAAGCTGCACACTGCGGCCCCTCCTGGCCCTGCCCCGGTGGCTTTGGCGCGGGATCACCTTGGCGGGGCCTCACCCCCAGGAGGGCCGGCAGGGGAGGGGGAGGGCCGGGCCTGTGGCGGCTCCTTTGATCACCTCCCGCCCGGTTCCAGGCCCTGCTGCCAGCGGGGCAGCCAAAGGCCCGGCTCCACTGATCTGATGAGGTGCTGAATAGGACCCGAGGGGCAGTGAGGGCGCGAGAAGAATGAAAAGGAAACCCCTTGAACCTGCTCAGCTTCGGCTCCCAGGGAGCCGCTCAGTTCCTGCCAGCCCTGGGGCTGCCCGCCCCTCACCCCCGGCCCCTCCGGCCTTTGCTTTTCAGACCCTGTGTGCGTTTTGTGTTTGAATCATGGGCCGCTCTCCCTGGTTCTCAGGCTGGGAACCCACTGTGCCTGTTGCCATGGTCACTGGGAAGCTCTTAGCGCCATGTGCTTCAAAGGGAACCTTTCTCCTCCCAGCGCCCGCTCGCCGCTGCCTGCCCCGGCGAGCTCACAATGAGCGGCTCCTCCGAGCCAGGCCTCTGACCCCCGCTTGCCTGGAGGAAAACCTTGCTATTGCCAAGGGAGGCTGCAGCAGTCGCACAGAAGCGGCCCTCAGCTGCGGCGCGTGCGGACGCGCGCACGCTGGCGGTTCGGGGCCTCGCGCGCCTCCTGGGAGATGTGCATGCAAGGTCCCTCCGCAGAGATTGAGGATGGGTGGAAGTGTTGGCCTTTCCCACAGCCCTCCGTCCCGCGGCGGTTCTGAAATGGAAGCCCCCAGGCAGGAGAAGAGGTGGCCTCATTGGGGCTGGGGGTGGGGGGGAGGAGAAAGACTTGGACAGGGAAGGTAGTGGGACCCAGGGCACAGGCCTCTTTTGGGCCAACAGAAAGTGCAACCGAGGCAGGTGGCTCTGGCTTCCTCCCTGAGCTGTGGCGGGGATGGTGGTGTCTGGTCGCTTTCGCAGGATGAGGGATACCTGAGCATAGCCTAGTGGATATGAAATCTGCTTTTGCTTGTTTGGTGAATAATGCCAGGGAGTGAGAGAAGAGGCAGTGGTTTAAAAGAGTTACACAGAGAGAGGGGGAGACAGAGAGAAAGAGAGAGAGAGAGATCTTCCATCCTCTGCTGTACTCTCCAAATGACAACAGCAGCCAGACCAAAGCCAGGAGCCAGGAACTTCTTCCAGGTCTCTGTACTCAAAAATGCTGGGATCACCATGCCGTTTGGCGGGCAGTGTACTTGCTCTGCGTTTTATTGTTCTAGTGGAGTTGAAGTCCTTGAGTAGCTCAGGGTCTGGCCGGGGCCAGGGAGTCCTCTGGGGATGAGCGTGCCAGTCACCCTGTGTGGGCCTCCCTCACACGCACTCCCTGCTCTCAGCCCACTCTCCCAAGATCCCTTATCTAATTTGACACATAGAAATGAATGATGCTGCGGTTTATTTTGCCTCTCTCTATTTTGCCAGGCTTGTTTCTTGCAGAAATTGGGAAAATTTAGATTCACTTGACCTTTGGAGTGTCAGGTCTTGTTGTTCTTCCCAGCATCGAGCCCATCTAACTTCAAGGTCGAATGAAGGAGCAGCGTTTTCTTCTCTCTGCATGTCCTCTGGCCAGAACTGAAGGGGGAGAGTGTGGCATGGCCTGGGTCTGGTTCACTTCCGCGCGGGTGGGAAGTACGTTGCTGACAGCTCCAGACTGGGGTGCAGTGGCTCTCCCGGAGAAGTTTTCTGGTTTTGTATCAGTTGTGCTAATGACTATCCTTGTTGGCAGGCCCTCAGGGCAAGGTTAGGGAAGCTGTTGGTTCTGCAGTCTAGTTCTGTTGTTTGTCCAAATTCTGTGGCTATGATAACCCACATAGCCACCTAATCTTTTTTGTTAACCACGGAAGTTTATACAGCTATTGGGCCAAGGTTTGTCATTGAAGGTGTGGATGTGCCCAGGATGTTAAATTTGCCTGGATCTCGGAACTATAGCGCTTTGCAAACACTGCTTTGCCTTGGCTGTCCTGGTCCCTTGGTGCGCAGCAGGAAGCTTTGGGGTGTCCACCACCCTGGACAGGCTGTCTCGTATCCTGGCTAAGACCTCGCTTTCTGCTGAAGTCTTTCTGGACCAGTCGTGTGTCAGCAAGGATGGCTCCTCAAAAGCAACGAAGCTTCGCTCTCCAGAATGGATGATGGACCTGGGGCGGGGGAGCGATGGAGGAGAAAATTCCCGGGGGGGGGGGGGTCAGAAATGAAATGCGCACGTCCCAGGGCCAGTCAGCAAGTGACTTGGCCAGGCCTGAGGGTTTGAGCAAGCAGCAGAAGGTGCCCACGATACTGAAAGTATTTCCAGGGAGTGCAGAAGAGGAACGCGTGGGGGAGGGGGGGCACCGGCTCCTGACAGAGGGAACAGGATGTGCTGAGACCTCGAAATAGATTGCCTATTTCTGGATATTTCTATGGTATCGCTGTATAAGTAAAAGAGAGGGATAGGACTTTGTAATGCATTATGAAGACCTGAAAACTCAAAAGCCTAGAGAACTTTTATGTGCATGAATTAAAATGGGACTAAGTCGTCCTTGTCAGTCAACGTGAGACCCAGAGTTCCATTTCCCCCTCTCTCTGGTGCTAATGCTTTCACCCCAAACCTTCTGTCTTTTAGAAATTGTGCTAAGTGCCCTTACATGAGACTCACCATTTTAAGCTTTGTAGAATGTACACTTGTGCATTAAGTGCATTTGCAGTTTTGTGCGTTCATCACCACCAGCCATTTCCAGAACATTCTCACGTGCCCACACTGAAACTTTGTACCCACTTAGCACTAACTCCCCACTCTGGCACCTGCCTTTCTCCTCTCTACACCTGTGAGTCTGACCCCTCCACTTACCTCGCATAAGTGGGTCCTATGTTGTCATTTTGTAACTGGCTTCTTTCACTTAGCGTAGTGTCTGCAAGGTGAATTCATACTGTAGTATGTATCAGAATTTCCTTCCTTCTTATAATTGGATTATATATTCATGTGTGTGTGTGTGTGTATACATGCTACATTTTGTTTACCCATTCAGCCACTGGTGGACACTTGGGTTGTTTCCACCTTTGGCTATTATAAATAATGCCACTATGAGCACAGCATAATGCTTTTGTTGCCTGTGCTTTTTTTTTTTTTTTTTAAGATGTATTTATTTGAGAGGCAGAGTTACAGACAGAGTGAGAGATCTTCCATCTGCTGGTTCACTCCCCAAGTTGCCGCAACGGCCAAAGCTGAGCTAATCCAAAGCCAGGAACCAGGAGCTTCTTCCAGATTTGCCATGTGGGTGCAGGGGCCCAAACACTTGGGCCATCTTCCACTGCTTTCCCAGGCCACAGGCAGAGAGCTGGATCAGAAGAGGAGCGGCCAAGACACAAACCGGCACCCGAATGTGGGATTCCGGTACCTCAGGCAGAGGCTTAACCTACTGTACCACAGCGCTGCCCCACCTGAGCTTTTTGTATCTCCTCTTTTCTGTGCTGTCTCCTTAATTCATCTTCACCTTTTTTTTTTTTTAATGTATAAAAGATTTCACAAACACACCTCCTACTCTGTCTTGCTTTTCTAAGTTACTCTTCTAAGAATTCCAGAAAGGAAGAGAACTGCTTCCCTGGCCGGGCTCTCAGGGACTTGTTATATTAGAAGCCGTGCTGTTGTGGATACAAAGAATGATAAGGAACCGGACAGAGGGTGTCCTGGGCTGGCCACAGGGGTCCAGCAGACTGGCTACACTACTCTGCGGTCAACCTCTTGCAAACGGGGAGCTGCTGTCCGTCTCCGTGGCCAGCTGCCACCAGCCCCATGGTGTGAATGGCGAGGAAGTGGGACTGGCGGCGGGCCCCGCTCCAGGATGCGGCCTCTGCTGGCAGAGGACCAAGGTGGAGGGGGAGAGGCACTGTGTGTGAGAGAGATCTTCCTAGCTCCAGAACCTGTAATTCTCAAGTTTAAAAAAAAATTTTTTTAAAGAAAGATTTTTCAACCAAACCGTGCTTTTATCTTTAGGTTCTGAATAGGAGATTGTTCACACAGCTAAGCTGGCTGCAGAAGCCAAGCCAGTTAAAACAATGTGCAGGCAGCTTTCCTCCAAGTAACCAGAAACTGTTGGCTCAGAGGAGCCTGAACCTAGGAACCGACCTGCTGGGAGACGTTTTCCCGAGCAACTCCAAGCAACGGCCTGAATGTAAATCCTCCTGCTGCGGAATGGCACCCTGGCAGATGAAGACCCTAATTAGAGATGGAAGGGTTTCTATTTTGTTTTTCTTTCATCCTTACCCTGGGGCCTTTACAGGGCCGCCATGTCTCTGCTTGTGTGCAAAGAAATTTCCAGCTTCTCTTTGTAACCAGATCCTCTTTTGGGTAAGCAGCAACAAGCCGACAATGTGGGCCCACCACAGCCGGGGGACCCTGCGAGCAGCCTACTCCAAAACAGAGAGCTCGGGGCAGGGCCGCTGTGGCTCGGTCACCTGGACTGGCTGCTCTTTGAAGTTGCTGGCCAAGTTGGAGCTTATGCCGGCCCTACCCCCATGAGATAGGAATCCATGCGTAGACTGCAAGTGAAATTTCTCAAGTTCCAAAAGAGAACAGAAGTGTGAACAAAGTGCAAAGCAGTAAGGGAGAGCTGCAGCCAGGGTTGAACGGAGGCGGGCGGCAGGCCCTCCTCCCTCTCGAGCCTTCCATGGGATTCCCTGGTCATGGTGAAGCAGACAGGCCGTGTTGTGTCTCACACTGATCACCCCTTGGCTCTCGGAGCACCCAGAAGTATCACCTGTGTGGAGGACCTACCGGTTATGTTGTAAGCACTTCCTCAACTTACTCAATACCCAAAGGAGCGTAGAACGGATGACCCCACTCGAGTTCATTTCTCTTTGGCAAATGAGCACAGCTCTCTGGGCCCAACGTGCTGGGCTGTCAGTCAATCACAGACCCACTTTTAGATAGTCTGGGTAACTACAGCAAATACCAGGGCTGTTCCTCTTCAGCCTGTCAGGGCCGTTCTTTGAGGCATCGTCCTTTGCATTTGGTGGGTGTGGCAAGGGTACCAGTACTTCACGTGCTACCAAGGCCTGGTAACTGACATGTTGTTTAATTTATGCCTTGCTACAGAATGCTTGTGCCTAAATGACCTTAAAAACTTGGGAGGAAAAGTTGGACTATTCTGAGTCAGATACAGGAGTGGTGCTCCTCCTGGCAGCCGCTTGGTGCTGGGCCGGACTGGGCGCTGTCCAGACACAGCGTCAGCACACAGTTGTGCTAGCTCCATATTCCCAACTGTGGGAACTAGCTAACACCCTACTAGAAAGCTGCAGACCCCGTGGCTCAGGGGAAGGGGCTTACCTGCAGACACTAGCCGTGGCTCTGTCCAGGTCCCAGACTGGCTCCAGACCTCCCCTCCATATGAACCCCTTAACTCATCTTGGTACATCAGCACTGTGCTGTGGGCTGCAGACACTGCTGATGGTGATGGCTCTGCTTCTGCCTATGTAGCAGGGGGGACTGACAGGATTCCCAGCCTCCAGTGGGCTGCATCTCCTGCTGTTGAGAAGCCCCTGGGGCCAGAGGGCCACCCATTCATACTTGCCATATGCAAGACCACTGTACCTCCTGCATTTTTTTCCCAGAAGTCCTCAGCTTGCTCATGCTGTCCAAAGTTAGATTTCGGGGAATCCCAAGAGACTTCTTTTTGAGCTCTAATGCTTGTGGTTAGGCCGTTTCAGCTTGTTGGAGAAAAGTGGCCCATGCTTATCTACTGCCTGCAGATTGCTGATGATGAAGCGTGTCTCTTCTGTGCTCATAACTGTCTCTGTTCCAGCTTTTTATTTTGAGCTTAATTTTCACTAGGGCTTCCAGGAATTGCTTAAAGCTATTGGGAGGGGCCGGCGCTGTGGTTTGAGTCCCTGCTGCTCCACTTCCCATCCAGCGCCCTGCTAATGCGCCTGAAAAAGCAGTAGAAGTTGGCCCAAGTGCTTGGGCCCCTGTACCCTTGTGGGAGAACAGAAAAAAACTCCTTGCTCCTGGCTTTGGATTGGCCTGGCTCTGGCTATTGCAGCCATTTGGGGAGTGTGTCTCCTTCTCTCTATAACTCTGTCTTTCAAATAAATAAATAGGAAGGAAGGGAAGGAGGGAGAAAGAGAAACCATTGAGAAACAGGTACATCTAGATCTAAAAAGAAAATAGAGCTTAAAAAGATAAGGCCAAACAAAATGTTCCCAGCATGCCCTTGATTCTGTTCCATGGATTTTTTGGACATATGGTCTATAAGTGGCAGAATGTGACAAAGCTTACCCCTTGTTATTGAAAATGTTAGCTGAGCTACACTCACAGTTAATTCAAAACTGTATCAAATCAAAACAGAGGCAGGAAGAGATTCTTGATAATTTGCATGTCATCTTGCACTTGTACCTAATGAGTAGCGTGGGTCACGCCTTGCTGAATTTGTAATAACAGTGACTTTAGAAGAGGTCTTAGATGTCAAAAACCAAAATCCATCACAGATTTTTAGGTTACATCTGTAGGCTATGAAAGCATGATTTTATGGAATCTTTTTTATTCATTTATTTGAAAGGGTGAGAGATATCTTCCATCCACTGGTTCATTCCCCCAATGGACTTAACAACAGCCTGGGCTGGGCCAGGAGCCAGGAGCGTCTTTCTGGTCTCCCACCCGGGTGACAAGGACCTAAGTACTCGAGCCATTGTTTGTTGTTGCCTTCCCAGGCCATTAGCAGGACACTGGATCAGATGCAGAACAGCCAGGACTCTAAACAGGCACTCTGATGTGAGATGCAGGTGTCCCCAAGTGACGGCTTAACTCACTGTACCACAACACCCACCGCATCATTACTGATTAACTAGTACTGGATTGATGGCAATGCGGCTTTGCTATATTAGCATGAGGAACTGGGTGGGGTGGGCCTGGTTCCCTAACATAAGGAACCATGGCCCTCACAGAAGGTGGGTGGTAGCCCTTCCCAGGATGACCTCCTTTCCTCGGAGGAAGGCAGCACGAGTGTGTTAACAGTTTTCATATCTCTTCCCTGTATTTTTCCTTCTGCCCCAGTCATTTCTCTGTTACTGGAAAGTCACAGCCATCCTCAGTGTTGCTGTGACAACGGTGAGCTCCTAGCCAAACACCCTGTCTCGAGGAAAAGCTGGGGACACTCCTCATCACCCTGATTATCACTGTTGGTTTTCTTGCTTTTGGTTTTGTTCTGCTTTGCTTTGGTTTATTTTATCTACTTGAGAGGCAGAGAGAGCTCCCATCTGCTGGTTCACTCCAGATGCCTGCAACGAAGCCAGGAGCCAGGAACTCAGTCCAAGTCTCCCATGGGCGTGACGAAGACCCCGTTACTTGAGCCATCACCCCTGCTTTTAGTAGCGGTGTCTTTGATCTCACTCGTTCATCTGTAGTCACTTGTTCGTGCCCTGCAGTGACCCTAGCAGCTTCCCCAGCAGCAGCAAGCTGTCCCAAGCCTGCCCGAGTTGCTTTGCAGGCTTGGGGGATGTGATTCCCCATGGATAATGGAGCCAACAGCAGTTCAGCAACTACACGACACAGAAGCTAGACTTATGGACCATCTTGCTCCAACCACATCTCTAACAGGAAGCAGAACTACCACCATGTCCCAGAGGTGCTGCGCTGAACTTGACTAAGTGGCTACCTGTTGTAGAAGAATAGACTACACCTTTGTAGTTCATTCATACGTATATCAGGGACCTCCACCAGCCCAGACAGTGTGCTCCATGCTGCTGCTTATAGTGCTGACTAAAACAGACAAGTTCCCTGCCCTTGTGGGGCTCCTGGTCAGAGACAAGCCACAAGTGAACAGGGTAGCCACGATGGCGATGTGACTGAGAGACCTGCACATGAGGTTATAGGGTGAGCAGCACTCGCTCCCTAGGCTGCCTTGAGCTGAGAACCCAAGATGAAGGTTCCTGGAAGCAGAGAGGAGGTTGTTCCCACGCAGCCCACCCACGCCGGAGCTTGTCTGCCTCTGCTCCTTGCCTGTTCCCTGGCTCATCTGCTCCTTGCGGTGTGCTCGGCTACCGCCTGTCCCTCCTGCATCTTCTACCCCCTTGCTCCATGTAAGAGTTAGCCTCGGCCTCCTGTCTGCTGGGCAATACAGGGAAGCGCTGAAGTCTTACAGAACGCTGGCTGCTTTGGTGTGTTTTTAAATGTTGTCTACGTGACTATTCTGCCACAATGGCGTTTAAACACTCTGAAAGCTGCCTAATGTGCTGTGTGGTATAAAGGGTACGGAGAGGATAAACTGATCACACACACACACACACACACACACACCTTCGCTTTACTAATAGCTGCCTAAAAATCACCATCTGGAGTTTAATTGAAATTCACATTTGGTGTTTTGCTTTGGGTCATGGTCACCCTGTCAGACTTCTTCCCCACTCCTGGTGACTCTGAGAAGGTGAGGCCGGGGGACGGGGAGTGGGGAGGGGGGCCTGATGAAAAGGAAAGTTGTCTTGGCTGGCGGGGGTCGTGTTTTATACCATTAGCTGTGTTGCAAGAGGTCGTGTGATCCTTGCTAGACGATAGCTCCGGTACCGGTGAAGGTCATTGCCACAGTTCACACAGAGCTGCCCAGCGCATCACCTTCATGTTCACGTGAAAAACCAGAGGCCACGCTGACAGCCTGGCCTGCTCTCAGCCCTTGGCATGCTTTTGGGCAGGTGGAGTGGTATTTGACCATTTGAAGGAAGGTGGAAGCGTAATAGAGACAGTTTGTGCTGGGTCAGAGAACTTTCTCTTTGGGGGGGAAAAAAGTGAATGACAAAACAAAGCTTTGCTAGGGCAGAGGGTGGGAGCTCCAGCAAATAAAAGGTTGCACTAGAACCCACTTCCTTTGTTTGTTCTGCTGAGTAAAGTCTTGCTAGCATTGAATAAATCCAGCGGAGAAAGCCTGGTGGAGGCCGTCCTTCCACTTGTTCAGTGCAAGTTACCTTAAGAACCCAATGGGACTTGAGATAGAGCTTTATTTATTTATTTATTTATTTTTGCAAGTTACCTGTTAGAGGCCCTGGAAACAGAAGTGCGTTTGTTCCTTACTATGTGAGTGACCTCTCAGTATTTCACAGTGGTTACTGATTAACCAGGGAGTTTCAAATGAGGCATTTTCATGTCCAGGTTTAAAGAAGCTGCCCTCCCCCGAGAGAGCTGACTCGCAAGATGAGCTTCAAGCAGAGCAGGGCTGTTACCCCAGTGTTGAGGGGCCCCAGGTCCCCGGGGCTGTGCCCAGGAGCACACTAAAGCCACCTCTGCAAGGTGTTCTCATGCAAGAGACTTGAAACCAGAAGGAAAAGTAACACTTTCTTAAGAAAGGAAGGGCAGCTGCTCCCAAGGTTCTGGATAAATCTGAGACTGTCGTTCTCTGCCCCTCCCCACATGGACGGTGGGGCAGAGCCAGGCTGGGCCTCTCTCCAGAGCCCTCTTGTTCATTTCCACTCCTGAAGGTGGAGTATTGTCCTGGCAGAGTTGCGTGGGTTTTATGAAGGCCAAAGATGAGAGGCCTTGGCTCCCTTGGGTGTACCTTTAAGTAAAATCAGTTGCCAACACTTCACCTGAAAGATTTTATGTTTACAAAAACACACACACACACACACACATTTCTACCTTCTCTTAAGAAATCAGGGGGCTGGCACTGTGGTGTAATGGGTAAAGCCTCCTCCTACAGTGCCAGTGTCCCATAGGCACTGGTTCGAGTCCCGGCTGCTCCACTTCTGATCCAGCTATCTGCTATGGCCTGGGAAAGCACTAGAAGATGGCCCAAGTCTTTGGGCCCCTGCCACCCACACCGGAGACCCGGGAGAAGCTCCAGGCTCCTGGCTTCAGATCAGCACAGCTCTGACCATTGTGGCCAATTGGGGAGTGACCCAGAGGATGGAAGACCTCTCTCTCTCTGCCTTTCATTCTCTGTCTGTGTAATGCTGACTTTCAAATAAAATAAATAAATCTTTTTAAAAAAATCAGAAGGTCTGTCTGTGCTAGGGCCCCAGCCCTCCTGGTAAAGATAGCTAGCCCCAGCCAGCCTGAGGTCACCCTGCTCAGATGGGTGTGCCCTGTGTGGTCTGCCACAGTCCCCACCTCTGTCTCCTGTGCTCTTCACACTACAGCAGCGTGTTAATTAACATCTATCTCATCCCTGTGGGGATTTGGGTTTGCGATCTCTCTTGTGTGGTTTTTCTTTTCTCTCTCTCTCTCTCTCTCTCTCTCTCTCTTTAAGATTTATTTAGAGGTAGAAAGAATGGGCCACTCTCTCAAGACAGGGTAGCAAGGGAGAGCCCCCACTCCAGTGATCCACTATGGAGGCAGAATTGATCAGGTGGGATATGGAGAAGGATTGGGCAAAGGATGATGAGAGGAGGGGAAGAAGACTGGATTTCTGGGTTCACGTGGTATTTCCATTAACCTGAGACAAGTAATGCCTTCTTTGGGAGGACCTTGGTGACTTTGAATTTGGTCGTATTGCTCGGGGCCCTGGAATTCAGGAAGGGGTAAAAGTTCGGGAGTCACGAGGCAGGGGAACATGTGTACAAACCCAGAATGAGCTTGTCCAGGAAGCGAGGACAAACCAGGAGGAGAATAGGAGCCCAATGTAAGACTCGGAGGGAAATGAGTGTGTGGGATCATGGACGAGTCGGTGGAAGGTAGCGGGAGAGGGAAGAGGAGAAGCTGGCTCAGAAGCACAAGGCAAGACAGACAGGTTGGTGGAACAGCACAGAGAACCACGCAGGTGAGGTACCATGACCTTGTGGGTGCAGTCTTTTAGCACAGGTGTATCAGCCTTTGCTGCATATAACCTGCCCTTCAAACTTAGTACCCAATCTGTTCATGATTCTGAACAGTTTTTCTGGCCTGGGTCAGCTTGGCTGATCTCTGCAGTCACCTGGTGTTTCAGTTAGGGATGAATGGGTTTAGATGGCCCCACTCAATGGTTGGGGCCTCAACCTGTGACATTGGTGCTCTCATGACATGTGGGCTCTCATGATCCAGTAGACTAGCCCAGGCTTTGTCACATGGTGGTCTCAGGGCTCCGAAGAATGAGAGAGGGCAGATCGAAGGCACTTTCCAAGCCTCTGCTTGTTGTCAGCTCCAGTCCTACTGCATAGATCAGGCCATATAGACAAGCCCATAGTCAAGGGGTAGACAAAAGAACCCCATCTCTTGGGAAGAAGTATAAAATACTGTGGCCATTGTTTTTGTTTTTGTTTTTGTTTTTTCAGTCTAGCATGAGAGGTATGAATTTCTGGTAACACTTGATAGGAGGAGATACTGGGTTCTTTGGCTCAATCATTTAAGGATTGACAATCATGAAAGAGCAACGTCTCCATGTCTAGGTGCGGAGATTATTTCAGTCCCACTCCAAGGGAAAACTGGAAGAAGTGAGGAGAAAAGCAAGACCACTCGTATTCACTGTATCAAGCTAAAGCAGTCACTGAAAAAATTATTGACACTCAGTTGAAAACTCAAACCTAGGTCCCCTCCCCTGAAAGCAGTGTCTGGTTTGCAGCAGTCAACACCTCAGTGCCATTCCTCATTGAAGACGATCAACAAGTAGGCATCAGTGCTGTCCTTGACCAGCACAGGATCCAGCCTGTGCCAAACACTTTATACCCATGAGCTGTTGATCTCCTCAAAAACCCTATAAAGTGCTGTCGCTGTCCCGGTTCTGTAGATGAGGAAACCCACTGTCAGATACGCCCAGTGTTGTGGCAGAACAGGTAGAGCCAGCACCTGTGAAGCCAGCATCCCCTATGGGCACCAGTTTGTGTTCATGCTGCTCCACTTCCAGTCCAGCTCCCTGCTGATGACCTACAGAAAGCAGCAGAAGATGGCCCAAGTATTTGGGCCCCTGCCATCCACGTGGGAGACCCAGGTGAAACTCCCAGCTTCAGCCTGGCCCAGCCCTGGCTGTTGTGGCCGTTTGGGGGGTGACCAGCAGGTAGAAGATTGCTTACTTATGTGCACTTTCTCTCTCCCTCCCTCCATAACTCTGACTTTGAAATAAATAAACAAATCTTACCAAAAAAATTTAAATGATTTGCCCAAGGGTTTCTATTTAGTAAATGATAAAGACAGAAATAAACTAACCAACCCCTAAGGCTGCCAGGCCCCCCGACTCTGGGCAGCAGTAGCAAGTGTACACACGCACCCTGCAGCCCTGGTCATCCTCACCTTGAGTGTTATGCACACTGACCTGAGAGCTTCCTGCTGCCCAGGGTCCAGTCAGGCTCCTTCCTGCTAGTAAAACTTACCCATTCATCCAGATTCATTGACAGTAGATTCGTCCTAAAATATTAAGCCAATAGCATTTGTGTGGGGATGTTTTTGTTTTCGTTAAACTTGTAGACAGAGAGTCTAGACAGGTGCACACAATAAATTCTTTTTTTAATCCAGAACTCATTGTTCAGTATGAGTTTTGATTCATATGAGAAAGAATATGATACCCAGGGCAGCTTACAGTGATGGGAGTATTGATAACCATAAAAAGTTGGTTCCAGGAAAAGAAAAAATGTTGGTACTATTTTAGATATCACAAGGAGGTATTATCTTGCTCCGTCTGGACAATTTTTGAAACTGGTTTTGGGATTTTTCCTATATTAACTAAAGTTAAAAAGCATTCACATGATAAAGGGTTCATAACAGTTCCATCGTAACAGTTTCTCTTTTAAGCAGTAAGGGCAATAAAGGGAGAAGAATAGTCAGTTCCGCCACACACCCCAGTTTTTTTTAAAAAAAATCTTTATTGAAGTACAATAGACATGATAAACAGCACATATTTAAGGTATACAATTTGATAAAATCTGACCTATATACACACACACCCATGGAGCCATCACCACAATCAGGATGAACAGAGCCGACACTCCCCAAAGCTCCTCTCCGCTGCCCTTGGAAGTCCTGCCCTCTCTCCTACCTGTCCCTCCACTGTCTCCAGACAACCATCATGCAGACTTCTATGGATTAATTTGCATTTTATAGAGTTTTTATGTGAATGGAATCACGTAGTATCCACTCTTTCCATCTGGCTTCTTTCACACAACATGATGATTTTTGAAATGCATTCATGTCAGTTGTGTGAGTAGTTCTTTCCCTTTTATTCTTTAAATTTTAAATAAGAAAAGGCAACACAGCTTGGTTTTTTTTTTTTTTTTACTCTGAACTTGGGCCAAGACTATTGAAGTTACGTACGAATTGTACATTAACTAACTAATGGCAATGATGAGTTAATCTGTAACTTCATCTGTTAGCTGTTAACATGACCCCACCACCACTGCCAAACCTAACCTCCTCCTGACTGTCAGACCCTGCTCTTAGCCACGCTTTCTCCTAAGGCTAAAACTGAGGCAGGGCTGTGGTTCTGAGTCCTGGTTGGTCCCTGCCCTGCACTGTATCTGGGGATAACAGGAGAACAGCAGTGTGTGTTACCCTGTGAGCAGCAGAATGCAGGGGCTGGGCTTCCGTCAACTCGCTCTCTTACAAAGTTGAGTTCTGCAAATGCCCCTCATCCCACAAGCAGCAAACTCAGTGTGTTAGGGAAAAGACTCTTGTTACAAGAAGTACTCACTTTTTTTTTCCAGAGCTATTTATTTGAAAGGTAGAGTTAGAGACAAGGAGAAACACAGAGAGAGATCTTCCCTCTGCTGGTTCACATCCCAGATGCCGCAACAGCCAGGCTGAAGCCAGGAGCCAGGAACTTCATCCAGGTCTTCCACTTGGGTGCAGGGGCTCAACTACTTGGGTCATCTTCTGCACTTTTCCAGGCGCATTGGCAGAGGGCTGGATCGGAAGTAGGATCCCAACATCACAGGAGGAGGCTTTACCGACCACGCCACAACACCGACCCCAGAAGTACTCCTATTAAGAATTATTGAGGGGTCGGCACTGTGGCTCACTTTGTTAATCCTCCGCCTGTGGCACCGGCATCCCTTATGGGCTCCGGGTTCTTGTCCCGGTTGCTCCTCTTCCAGTCCAGCTCTCTGCTGTGGCCCAGGAAGGCAATGGAGGCTTGGGCCCCTGCACCTACATGGGAGACCAGAAGGAAGCACCTGGCTCCTGGCTTCGGATCAGCGTAGTTCCGGCTGTAGCTCGATTTCGGGGGTGAACCAACGGAAGGAAGAACTTTCTGTCTCCCTCTCTTGCTATATAAAATAAAATAAAAAATAAATAAAAAATAAATATTGAATGAATTCAGTTGGCACATTTGGAATTTATACTTCTTTTCAATATTTATTTCATTTATTTGAAAAGCAGAGTTCCAGAGAGAGAGAAGGGAGAGACAGAAAAATCTTCCATCCACTGGTTCACTCCCCAAATGGCTGCAATGCCAAGGCTGTGCCCAGCCAAAGCCAGGCACTTCATCCAGGTCTCACATGTGGGTAGCAGGGGCCTAAGTCTTCCTCTGCTTTTCACAGGCCATTAGCAGGGAGCTGGATTGGAAGCAGAGCAGGTGGAACTAGAACCAGTACCCAAATGGGATGCTGACATGACCAGCAGCGGCTTAACCTGCTGTGCCACATTAATGGCCCCTAAACTTCAAGACTCCATCTCTCTTCTAAGCTAACACAGTACCTGTCCACTAGCAAGTCCTTCAGTGTCAACCTTCCTTTAAATATATTTTGAGAGTTATTTTGGGAATGCTAACCCTGAATTCCCCTAAATTCTAGTTTTCTTCCCCCAAAACAGAAACTTGGACATTACAGAACACAATGGGCAATGAAGAGCTTGCAGGGCAGGGCCGACAGGATGCAGGCCACCCCTGTTGGAACGCCCTCCCCTGCTGCCAGCACACTCTGACTTCAGAGTGGCACTGCTTCCTTTGCAAATCTCGGTAGAGACTCAGATGGGCCACTGTCAAGGTCACTATTGCCTAGGAGACCCCTTTTGTCTCTGGGCGTAAGGACAGCAGTGACTTCAGCCGGTCTGCATGGGCTCCTGGGCTTAGTCTGCTGTCCCACCAGGGCCCATCCAGCAGGAACTCTGACCTCCAAAGGACATGGTCTGTGAGCCCTCTTCTGGATTCTGCCCACTGATCTTCCAAACGCCCCCGCCACCTAGCAGTTTGATTCCTGTAGCCTCAGAAGGATGCCAGCCAGGCCTGCCTGACAGCTGAGTGCTTCTGTAGCCAGTGTTGGCATGTTCCACCGTCGCCCACTTGCTCTCTGGGGTTACGCAGCGCTTGTAGTTTTCGCTGTCACTGCTTAGCCACAAGCCAGACTGCCAAAGTCCTGGATCTCAAAACAAAGCGTAAGCACCCTGGATCATGACCCGGCTCTCTTCCTGTTCTTCTTCTGAGACTTCCCCAACAGGAAAGACTCTGGGTAATTGATAGAGATTATCCCTGATTCCCTTAATGTAACCTTTTTACTCTTTCCTTTTCCTGGGATTAAACTGTTCTTTTGCAAGAAGTCCTTTTCTTAATGACACCGTCATTTACCTATTATTGACCAAAGGAAATGATCCAGCCCAGCTCCACTTTTCTGTGGTTCATAGTCCCGTTAGTCTCTTTCATTGTAATGACTTTTAAAGGCATTAACTGGTTTTTGTTTGGGTAGTTTTTTCTTCTTCTTCAATTTTCTGCACTGTTACAGGCGATCAACCTATACTTTAAAATTAATCTGCTTTCCTGAAACAGTCACTGCCCATGTATTTGTTGTTGGCTATGCGTGTTAGTATTGAGTAGAGGTTTTAGAGCAAGGGCTCCCAGGCAGCGTGCCTATACCCTCGAGGTGTGCGGTTCATGGCGTAGCGAGTTGAGGTCTGGTAGGAAGTGGAGACACGTGGGCTTAGTCAGCAATCCCCGTCCCTCTCTCTCTCTCCTTTTCTCCTGGCTGTCCTGAGATCTTCCTCCCTTTCAGAGTGCTGGCCTTTGGCTGTGCCTGTAGAGTCCCTGGTGAAAATGTAGGACCTCCATGAGAAGAGGAGCTGCTTCTTTTAGGACTAGGGTCCTTGGACACAGTTGTACCTTCATGGTAGACGCTCAAGAAATATTTGCTAAATTAATGAATCCTGAGAGAGGTAGTCGCCAGAAAGCACGTAGCCATGGGGCTGGGCACTGTACTGCACAAGGGCTGAGGAGCCCCTTCCAGAGAAAATAAAATCGCAGATGGTGTTAGTAACAGTCAGTAGACCATAGCGGCTACGTGGATGCTGCGGACTAGGAACCAAACTGTGGCCGTGCCCTGAAGTTTCTGCAGTTAGACTGTAATGCAAAACCAGCAAGCAACCCAAAGCTGCCTTTTGTGAACCTTTCTCCTCCCTGCTTCTTGGTGTGACCACAGGGCCAACCTCTCTGCCAGCACCTTCTGTGTCCAACTCCTGGGCAGCCCTCGCTTCCTCCTCATTCAGGTGACCTGGCTTCCGTGAAGCCCCTCCTGACCACACTAGCTCATGGCATATATCACCCCCTCTCAGCCCCTCCCTTCCAGAGTGGCTTGGAGATCCTTTGAGGTGACTCCACATAGCTGAGCCCTTGATCCGTTCATTCCTGTGGTTGGTCTAGCTCCATTGCTTTAACACTGTGAGCTGCATGCCTTCTACTTTGCACCAATGGGATTGTGAACCTAGGAGTCCCGAGTGCCAGTGACGCCTGCTGTTGCCGCCCCAGCACTTGCAAAGCAGCAGTTGTTGGACCAAGGAAGGCCAGCCTGGTGCCTAGCCTGCTTTCCTCCCTCCCCTTCCGTCATTCTGAAAGTTCTTCATTGAGGGCTAGGGCTGGAATGCGTATGGAAAGAAACATGAGTGTCAGGTTCAACACAGCCTTTGCCTGTTGGCCTGTAGGAGTGTGATCATAGCACTTGTTCTTTGAATTAGACACCAGAATATGGCCTTTATCTGGTTTAACTCATATTGTGTTTCACAGCCTAAGCCATGACATCACCTGCTGCCATCAGTATCCCCTCTCCTGTACCCTAGCCTCCATCACTGAAATTGCTCCGAATGGCAAAGCTGTCATGACTCGCTGCAAAGAAGTAGATCTCAGTCAGGCAAGTTAACACCCAAGTTCTATCCTTGGTGAGTTAGCTCAGAATGTGTTTGAGGGCTTAATTCAAAAAAGCATGTGTTTCATAACGGAAAATGGGACTGGGATTCCCGTGGAATAGAAGACACCCCTCCCCAAGTCAGGAGGGACCCCTGCCATAAATCCCAAAACCTTGGGATAGATGTTTGCACTTGTGCCTACAGCCGTGTCCCACCAGCATTTGTGTGCCTGCTGGGTTCCGGTGCCAAGCTAAAAGCTGGTGACCAAGAGGATGCCTGAAGTAGTAGCTGCCCTGAACATCGTTGCTTGTGAGGGACCCAGACTTCTACTTTGGGGGATAGCTTTCCCTGGACGTCACATAAAGCGCAGTTGGGTTTGAGATGCCACTCAGTGTGCCTGCCTCTCACATCGGGATGCCTGGGGTTTGAGTCCTGGCTCTGCTTCGCATCCCAGCTTCCTGCTAATGCACACCCTGGGGGGCAGCCCGTGACAGCTTAAGAAGCTGAGTCCCTTCCACTAACATGGGAGACCCAGGATTGAGTTTCCAACTCCTGGCTTTATCCTCACCCAGCCCTGGCTGTTGTGGGAAACTGGGAAATGACCCAGCAGATGGAAGATCTCTTTGTCTCTCTGCCTTTCAAAAGAATCAAAAAATTCTTTTTCAAAAAGCACAATTGGTATATTGCCTTGAAAATATTTTTTATCTTTATTAATAGGGCTTAAGTCTGAGCTAGAATAGCCTGAAGTGGTTTCTAGAAAACCAGAAGATTCTCCCAGAAAGGAATTTGAGCATTCTAGGAGTGGAAGAGCCACAGAGCTGATAGGTTGGGTAAAGAAGGGCATTCCCCGTGCACCATCGCTCCCTCTCTGACCTCCTCGGGGTTTGGGTCTTGTCGTTACCCATCTTGGCTGCACCTAAGAACCCATGTGAGGTGCTTGCAAACCTACAGAGGCCGGATCCTCCTCCAGCCTAGCTCCCTTCAAGCAGCCTCCATGGGGGAGTCAGCCCCTGTAGTGTTAGCCAGCTCCTCCCAGACCACTGACCACTTCTGCCTGCCCCGTGCCAGCCCATCGCTTGTCTGAGCTGCGACGTGCCCATGTGTGTATGAAGCAGAACACAGGCACAGCAGCTTCTAGAAGGTAGAGTCACTGAAAGTCTTGAATGCCTGCTGGCCTGCCTGCTGCACCTCCACTCCCTTTCCTGCATAGGCTCAAGGGAAGGACCCAGGACCCAAAGGACATACACACGCAGTGTGTGCTGTGTTCATAGAAGGGAGCTGTGTATAGCATTTGTTCCTAGAGACTTATGATATGCCAGGTCTCTTCTCAATCCTCCAGCAAATGTGAGAGTACGTCCTGTTAGTATCATCCACATCACGCCGTGAGACGGAGCCAAATGGTCATCCTGTGCTCACAGACACAGAGCTGGGAAGGCAAGCCTCGGTGGCAGTGCCAAAAAGAGCCCGTCCATCCTCAGGTCACCTGCAGGCTCCGTCACTCCTCAAGGCCACCTTGGTGGGGTGTCATCAAACTGGCTGCACCCACATAAGAACAGCAGGGCTCAAGGGAGCCTTGTGGCTGCCTTTCTGCAGAGAAAGGGAATTTGGTCCTACTGCTGATATAAATGATTGTGGGGTGGGGTTAAAAGATCATGAGGAGGCCGGCACCGCGGCTCACTAGGCTAATCCTCCGCCTGCAGCATCGGCACACCGGGTTCTAGTCCCGGTCGGGGCACCGGATTCTGTCCCAGTTGCCCCTCTTCCAGGCCAGCTCTCTGCTGTGGCCAGGGAGTGCAGTGGAGGATGGCCCAAGTGCTTGGGTCCTGCACCCGAATGGGAGACCAGGATAAGTACCTGGTTCCTGCCATCAGATCAGCGCAGTGTGCCGGCCGCAGCGCGCCAGCCGCGGCGGCCATTGGAGCGTGAACCAACGGCAAAGGAAGACCTTTCTCTCTGTCTCTCTCTCTCACTGTCCACTCTGCCTGTAAAAAAAAAAAAAAAAAGATCATGAGGACATGTTGTTCTTAAACTCTACCAACAAAAATCACAGATTAAAGGAGTCGCTACAGCAGGGCACGCAGGGAATCATTTTGACATAGCTTGGATTCTTAAAAAGTACAGAGGGTGAAAGCGATACTGTTTGGGAGCTCGCATTGGCCAGAATGGCAATGGACAATCCCACTCGAGAAGTGAAACCGCCTCTGACTAAGCAGGCATGAGCTTCCACGCTGCTACCCTGTACTAACATAGAGGGCAATCTCTCCTCCCGTGTCCCCAGGCAGAGCCAGGTGTAATACCTTGTGTTAGGCAGCTAGGGAAGAACATCCCTCCTTATTTTGCCCACTTTGTGTTGTCTGACTTCTGTAAAAGGACTCTTAGAGATGAAGCTCGGGTAAGATCCAAGCTGGCTGGATGCCCTCGTGGGCCTGGAAAACCTTCCCAGCTACTGGCGTTTCAAAAGGTTCAGTGCTCCGATTTCCCTATGTGCACACATCTCCATCATCCCTGGTTTCAGAAACTCCCGGGTAGGCCGGCGCCGCGGCTCAGTAGGCTAATCCTCCGCCTTGCGGCGCCGGCACACCCGGTTCTAGTCCCGGTCGGGGCACCGGTCCTGTCCCGGCTGCCCCTCTTCCAGGCCAGCTCTCTGCTGTGGCCAGGGAGTGCAGTGGAGGATGGCCCAAGTGCTTGGGCCCTGCACCCCATGGGAGACCAGGAGAAGCTCCTGGCTTCAGATCAGCGCGGTGCACTGGGCCATTGGAGGGTGAACCAACGGTAAAGGAAGACCTTTCTCTCTCTCTCTCTCTCTCTCTCTCTCTCACTGTCCACTCTGCCTGTCAAAAAAAAAAAAAAGAAAAGAAACTCCCGGTTGAATGTGAGTATTGTTCTGGCCTGGGATTAGAGAGAGAGGCCTTGGTCAAGTGTCAGCTCTCTACTTGGTGGCTGAGCGACCATGGGCGAGGAAGGTAGCCTTTGGGCCCTCAGCAGTAAAATGGGGATCAACAACACTTCTCTTGCCGAGTTGCAGATCCAGAACCACTTGAAAGCACCCGGTGCCTCGCCTGGTCCATTAATAGGTACTTCCCTCTTCCCTCTTGCAGCATCATGCTCTGGCCAGCGCAGCCCGTGACTGACAGGGGCCAGGGGCAGGACTGCTTTAAGGGTCCTGCTCCTTCTTTTTAAAGATTTCTTTATTAATTTGAAAGGCTGAATTAGAGAGAGCTCTTCCATCTGCTGATTCACTCCCCCAGATGGCTGCAACAGCCAAAGCTGGACCAGGCCGAAGCCAGGACCCTGGAACTCCATCAGGTTCTTCCACGCAGGTGGCAGAGACCTAAATACTTGAACCATCTTCTGCTGCTTTCCCAGGCGCGTTAGCAGGGAGCTGGTTAGGAAGTGGAACAGCCAGGACTCCAGCCATCACACACATGGGATGCTGGAGTCACGGGCAGTGGCCCTGAGGTCCTGATTCTAAAGCTTTGGCCACAGAGCGAGGAGTCCAAGGGGGAAGCCCCCTTACAAACCATTCTCGGGACCCACAACTCCCCAAGATGACCCTGCGCTGGCTTCCAAGCCCCTTTTCCAGGCCGCCTTTTGCAGACTGCACACTTCTGTCTTCCCAGAATGGGGAGCTGGAGCGAAAGCTTGGAGGCCAGGGTGTCCACCACACGTGTCTAAGCTCTGTCCAAGTGCAGGGTGGGCTAGGGGTCAGCCGTCTCCACTCTGACGTGCTCTGGTGACAGACTCCACAGAGTTCAACAAGTCTGACTTTCAGGTCTTTATGGAGGTCTCACTGTCAAGTTAGAAGGGTAGGCTGTGAGAGTATTCCCAAAAGTTCATGAAAAAATTAAATTAAAAGGTAAACTTTAGTTTGGTGCAAAAAATTTGAAATCCATGCCATTTTTTCATAATCTGTATTTTCCATGAATTTGTAAGACACACCCCCCCATCTTATTTAGTGGTTTTTCAACTTCTGTCCATCCCAACCCCCACAAATGTCAGGAGCTGGCCTGCCTCAGCATGCACAAATTCCTTCACCCAGATTACCATCCTCTTAATAAAAACAAGAAACTTGTCTAATCAAAATAATCCCTTGTTTCTTCAGTCAGTTTACCACTGGATTCAGGAATTCTCAGGCATCTTCCTTTGCCTCGTCTAAAGTGCTGTATGTGTGTGTGTGTGTGGGGGGGGTGCTGCTTAATGACTTCTGGGCCCACCCAGTCCCCATGAATCAGGAGCGGGCTCAGGAATGTGCCCTGGCCAGTCACGCTGGAGGCCGCCTCCTGTACTTTTGAGTTAGATCAGTGGTTCTCAGCCCTACGTGAACTTTTAAAGTAACCGGGAGACTTTTGCTGTAGGACGTCCCATCCTTAGGGGGCGGGGCCCAGGCGTGGTTGGTTGCTATTGAAAATCTCCCCAGTGGACCACCGCTGAGAGCCAAGCCCACCTCCACCTCAGCAGCAAAGTGGGCTGGCTGCAGAGTCTTCAGCGTGAGCCCGATTCTGCCACCTAATTAACACTTGTTTATATTAATTAGTCACCATATGCATAGAAGGGGGTGGTCCTTTTTGAAGTTTCCAGTCGCTGACTTTATAAGATCTGGCCCGAAGTGAGGCTTCTGGGATCTCAACCCGAGATAATGGCTTCCAAGTCTTCCCCAGCTGCAGCCGCTTCCCCATCACATCCTCCGCCCTGCGGTATGGATGGGACCGTGAGGGTGTGGAGACGGGCTCTCCTGGGTTTGATGCTCCTTGTCCAAGGTGTTACAACAAAGAGGAGCATTGTGTTTCTTGGAACCAGTCTGAACGTCTGTGTTTGAGATTAAGATCTAGGGAAATGCGTTTCCGCTCGACACCCAGTAGTTTCTGGTTGTGAAAAGGGTACCAACCTGTGCCACGGCGCCGTGACAGGGCCGCGGACTCCAGCCTCTTCTGTCGGTTCCTTTAATTAGGAGAAATTAAGTGGGACTGCTACATATTTTGAGAATAAATAACACTGTTTAAACTTAGGCAGCCTTAACCACTAACTTAACCGCTGAGTGCTCGCTGCTACATGTCTCCTAAATAGATCAGCATAATCTTAGCCAGGACTTAAAATGCATCATCTTCGTTCCGGAGCTCAGAACCTGCAGCCGACGGGAGCCTTTGGAGGCTTAATGACTTTAATTATGGCGAGAAATATCTTCTCCCGGTGGGGAGGGGCGCGGCTGGCGGAGCGAGCGAAGGAGGGGAGGGCCGGATGGGGGCCTGCCTCCAAAGGCCAGCCTGCTGGGGGCGGGGCTGCATGAAGTAGCAGGGCTGGGGGAGAAGAGGGACCCTGGCTTGGGAGGAGCTGGGAGGCAGGGGGTAGAAAGGGAGGGGCACAGGGAAGGAGGGACGGGGAGGGGGGGCAGCCGCCAGGGGGAGCTGGGGGTGGGGGGGCTTGGCCGGAGGGCCTCAGAGTTCTGAGCTGTGTTTGTGGCTGTGTTGCTTTGATCTCCTGCCAGGGAAACCTGGAAGGTCAGGCCGGGCTGCAGCCAAGCCCTGGAGCGAGGAGCCGGGTGGAGCGGGCAGCGCTGCACCATGCACCCTCCCCTGGGCAGTGAGCCACCCAGGCCTCCCCCCAACACCCCTCTTTACCTCTTTGTGGTGGCCGTTTGAGGCAAGGGATTGAAAGCTTCCAGTCGCAACAGTAAAGCAGCCCAGTGCCCTTGCAGACTTAGTGAAATCACACTTGGACATGCAGCAGATAATTTACAAGAAACTAGGTGGCTTTTTTTTTTTTTAACAGCCTTTCTCCACCTACCCCAGCTCCTGACACACATTCCCCCCCCCCCCAGCGCCAATTCCCCCAGGAGCAGCAGGTGATCGCTCTGTGTGAGGCTGCAGTTTGCCTCCCCACTTCTAACACCACCACCCCCGCCTTCTTGGCACCAGGATTTTCTCCCTGGTTACCCATGTGCTCTGGTGTGTGACCTCATTTCCTGTGGAATGAAAGGTTTCTGTCGGAAAACAGGGCCCTCCGTGAGACAGGCCTTTGCGAGCCCCCTTGCCTGGCAAGAGTGTCCCGTGTCGTGCGGTGACTCATGCTTCAGGGAACAGCAGCTGACCAGAGTGTTCAAGAGCCTGGTGCCTGGGTGGCCACTACTAAGTGAGAAACTTAGGGAGGAGGAAAGGAAAAAGTGAGGAGCGAGGGTTTAAAATCCACTTAGCGGCCTCCAGAGGAAGGGGCATAAAAGGCCCCTGCGAGCCCCTGGTGTTTGCACTGGGGTAGGACCTGCCAGGAGAGACCCGTGGGCGTCGGGCGTGGCTGTTCCCCCGGGGACTGGCCACTCTGTTGGTCTCCATTGGTGTCACTGGCCCCCCGCCCCTCCCTGACCACAGGAGCAGGCTGGGCCACAGCAACAGAGGCAGAGCTTGTTGTCCCCTTGCATTTCTGTGGGCTCACGCCTTAGGTGCTTTGGTCTCCCGCCACCCCCAAGTGAGGTCATCATTGGGTTTTGGGAGTTTTGAAGCCATGTGGGATCTGCTGCCAGTCCTCCCCTGAGAGCCAAGCTCCAGGTCTTTGCCCCAGGCTGGAAGGGCAGGCCAAGGTCCACACTTTCCCGGGCAGAGACCCACTTGGTATGGCCACATGGCTCCACAGGTTGCAGGCGGGAGAAAAGCCAGGGTCCACTGGTGATGGCTGGAGGGAGCAGGAAAAATCCATGCCTGGTACCATCTGAGCCTGGGGCCCGGGGTAGTCACTTGGCTTTGCCGTGGGGGAAGTTCACAGTCCTCCAGAGAGGACAAGGAGCCAATGCTGCAAGGGTACAGCCTTGTTTTCCAAGAGCTTTGACATCCAGAGATGAGCACGCAGCCTGGTAAAACAATCCACAACAAGGCAGGGCCACTATGAGTGCCTGGGCTTGAGCCTGGCCAGAGACGTAATGCCTGCCCGCTTAAGAATCAACCACCGGAGCCGGCGCCGTGGCTCACTAGGCTAATCCTCCACCTTGCGGCGCCGGCACACCGGGTTCTAGACCCGGCTGGGGCGCCGGATTCTGTCCCGGTTGCCCCTCTTCCAGGCCAGCTCTCTGCTATGGCCAGGGAGTGCAGTGGAGGATGGCCCAGGTGCTTGGGCCCTGCACCCCATGGGAGACCAGGAAAAAAGCACCTGGACCCTGGCTCCTGCCATCGGATCAGCGCGGTGCGCCGGCTGCAGCGGCGGCCATTGGAGGGTGAACCAACGGCAAAGGAAGACCTTTCTCTCTGTCTCTCTCTCTCACTGTCCACTCTGCCTGTCAAAAAAAAAAAAAAAAAAAAAAAAAAGAATCAACCACCGAAGACCCAGCCGCAAACACAGCAGAAGTGCCGCAGTTAGTAAGAAACCAGGTACTGAAACACTGGAGGGCGAGAACTACTTAATTCCGAGAAGATCTAGTAGAGAACAGACCTTTCTCAGTGTAAGAGTCAAAGGAACCCGGAGGGAGCAGCAGGTGGCCAGGACTGAGCCACCATCCGTGTTCTCGGTAGCAGGGCCCAGTGTGCCCCATGTAGACCCCTAGGGCAAAAACTGATCCTTTTTCATTTCGCTGCAAACATATCTTGGCCATTTACCTTGTGCCAGCCCTTTTGCTGGATTCTGGGAATTCAGCAGGAAAGCCAACACACTGGCTGCTTTCAAGTGAGGGAAGCGTTTTAAGGAACTGTTCCAGGGTGCCGTGCAGTGCAGCAATAAGGCCGCAGGGAATCCCAACTGTCAGAGGAGTAACACCGGTACCTGAGCCCAGTGAGAAACGGAAGATGTGAAGATGAGCCAGTAGGGGGCGGTGTTGCGCATGCTTCGGTGGAGAAGAATCCAGAGAACGGATAGCCCGGTGTAGGTTAGGCTGGGGGCTGAGGTGTTCAGTCTGGAAGTGATCTGCCGGCCAGGGGTGGGGGTGTCAGATCTTAGCCTAAGAGCAGATCCTTCTGTTGCTGTGTGGAGTCCCCAGGAGCACATGGGCTGGGCTGGGCTGGGCTGGGGAGTCCCCAGGGAGGAATACTTTGACGCACAAGGTGACAGGGTGACAGCTATGGGGATGGGGCCAGCGCTGTGGTGCAGCGGGTTAACACCCTGGCCCGCAGTGCCAGCATCCCACACGGGCGCTGGTTCGAGACCTGGCTGCTCTACTTCCGATCCAGCTCTCTGCTATGGCCTGGGAAAGCAGAAGATGGCCCAAATCCTTGGGCTCCTGCACCCATGTGGGAGACCCGGAGGAAGCTCCTGGCTCCTTGCTTCAGATCAGCGCAGCTCTGGCCATTGCAGCAAATTGGGGAGTGAACCAGCAGATGAAGGACCTCTCTCTCTCCCTCTCTCTGCCTCTCTTCTCTCTGTAACTCTGACTTTCAAATAAATAAAATCTTTAAAAAAAAAAAAAAGAAAAGAAAAGCAGTGGATGGATTTGGTAAACAGAATCAGCACAACTTGGAAAACAGTTGAGTAGAAGGGGGAGGGGCAAAGGACTGCAGTACTGGGGTCCGGCATTGTGGCGGCGCTGGCATCCCATATGAGCGCTGGTTTGAGTCCCGGCTGCTGTACTTCCGATCCAGCTCCCTGCTAATGCACCTGGGAGAGCAGCAGGAGATGGCCCAGGTGTTTGGGAGACCAGATGGGAAAGACTCAGATGGAGTTCCTGGCTCCTGGCTTCTGCCTTGCCCAGCCCTGGCTGTTGGGGCCATTTGGGGAGTGAACAGCGGATGGAAGCTCGCTCTCTCTGGTGTTGCCCACCACCACCACTCTGCCTCCCAAATAAATAAATTAAATCTTTAAGTAAATAGAAAGGCTACAAGTTTGACTCAGTCTCTCTGCAAGGAACTGAGGTCAGCTCCTAGAGGAAGGATCCCAAAGTTGTAAGAGTAAATATTGCTTAGGCCGGTGCCGCGGCTCACTAGGCTAATCCTCCGCCTTGCGGCGCCGGCACACCGGGTTCTAGTCCCAGTCGGGGCGCCGGATTCTGTCCGGGTTGCCCCTCTTCCAGGCCAGCTCTCTGCTGTGGCCAGGGAGTGCAGAGGAGGATGGCCCAAGTGCTTGGGCCTTGCACCCATGGGAGACCAGGAGAAGCAGCGTGCTGGCCGCGGCGGCCATTGGAGGGTGAACCAACGGCAAAAGGAAGACCTTTCTCTCTGTCTCTCTCTCTCTCACTGTCCACTCTGCCTGTTAAAAAAAAAAAAAAAAGTAAATATTGCTTGAAGGGTAGGGCCGTGGCAAGACCCCATGCGCCATCAGCCTGATCAAGAAGTGACCCCAGATACCTGGGTCAGTGTGCTCTGCTCTGGGAGTAGCTGCACAGGTAACGTGGGGATCCAAGCTGAAGCAGAATCTTGATGCCAAGTCATGGGAACCAAGCCCTGGGACCCCGCCATTCTCCACAGTCACAGTTCCTGCCCCCGGGGTCAAGCTCCCACGGGTGAGTGTATCCCAGGAGAGCACCAGCTGACCAGTCACTTGGGTAAGAACAGAAGTCCTCCGCGTCCTCCTCCCGCGGGACAGTGGCAAGTGTGTTCCTGCAGATGCTTCCGGAAGGTCCGGGATGGTATCTACTTCCCTGGGACGCCGGCACACAGTTGGTTGTCAGATGGAACTTGCATAATGAAATGTCTTCCTGCCAGTAACTGTCCCATGTAAATTGCAAGTGTGCATATTGTTTAGTGATTGGTTTTTCTGATTAAAATGTAGATCTTCCACCACATCCTGTAGTTTCATACCTGTGAGAGGGAGGAGAGGAACAAGTTAAAGGGATGAAACTGCTCACACCTTGGCAAACTGACCACCATGGGGTATTGGGCCCCGAGACCCCCTCCTTAAAGAGAGGGTTACAGGACAAAATAAATAAAAACAATTCTGTATCCAAAAAAGTTTGGGATGCAGGATAGATGATAGACGGATAGACAGACAGATGGAAGCTTCTACCATGTGAATGTGCTCTGTACATCATAACCCTAGAATATGCAGCACTTCTCAAAAGAGACTGACCACGCTCTCTTACATGCGCTTTGGGAAATGCCACTATAGAGACATGAGATACGTGATCCCACGGTCTTAATTTCTTACCCATTTGCTTTTGCAACCAAACTCCCCAGCCGCGTCACAGAGGTCCGTGCCAGCCTTGCGGAGGCTCAGAGGACCAGGCTCTGTGACTCCACAGCTCTGCTTGCTGAGCCCTGCTGTTTGTGTGTCCCCAGGGCTTAGCACACGGAGTAACTGACTAATGACTACTGTTGGACAGCTAAATTAATAAATGGCAATACAAATGGAATTAAACCCTGTCCGCGCCTACTGTGTTAATTAGTTGAATATGGACCGTGCCCAAGGCAATCTGCTTTGTTAGGCTTTATGGGGTGTACAAATGTGGTCGGGAAGATCTACCTCCTTGAAGTCTCTCTTAGACTCCGGAGATGTGTGCCTGCAACCCAGGTGACGTGTTTATGGGTAGGACATGGATATCTATAGACTGAGCAGGGCCACTCGCGGCTATTAAGGTCAGAGGCCGCCAGCATGTGAATACGAGGACATGCAGGTAGCGCACCACGCCTGTGGAGCGGCGTCCAGTAAGCCCTGGGAACAACCCATGCTGTGGCTGCCAGGGAGGAAGGACGTTTTTGCACAGAAGCACTTACAATTCTGTTGAGTTAAGGGGAAAAGTAGAGGATACACCAGTCTACATCCAGTGTGTTTTAAATATTTGGCTATGTGTGTAATGCATATGCATATTATTTTTGCTATATGGGCTAAAAAAATGAAAAGATATAAACCTTGCTGTTAAGTTAAAAAGCTGGGATGATGAAGGTGGCAGATGAGTTATTGTCTGCTTTCAATTTTGAAACTACTTTAAATGCTTTCACATCTAGACGTTTTACTCTTCTGCAAGCCAAACACATTCAAGATAATCATAGTTTTAGGGAAAACGTATTTCCCCCCAAAAGTGGTAGCAACAAGAGGCGATCCTAAGAGCTGTGGGAGCTCAGAGAAACAGAAGACATCCTCTGGCTAAGAAGCAGCAGTGTGTTCATGGAAGGGGTCGCACATGAACTTGACCCTGAGGATCAGCAGGGTGGGGGGATGAACTCATCTGGAGTATCTCCTGCACATGAAGCATCATTCTCCTAAGGAGAGTCATCCTCAGACAGACTTACTTCTCCCTCCCTGCCAGCTCACCAACAGGCCACCTTACCCAGAAGTGAACTCTGTTGACAAATTTGTCTTGTATTATCTGTGCATCCTAGCCTGTTGTTAATGCAGAGTTGGTGTGTTAGTTAATTTGGATGCAGATAAACAGTCATCAGTGCACAATTAGGTAGGTATACAAGGAGAGGCATTAAAATCATGTGGTTTGTGTTGGGATTTTTTTTTTTTTTTTGACAGAGTGGACAGTGAGAGAGAGAGACAGAGAGAAAGGTCCTCCTTTTTCTGTTGGTTTACCCCCCAATGGCCGCTGCGGCCGGTGCTGATCCGAAGCCAGGAGCCAGCTGCTTCTCCTGGTCTCCCATGCGGGTGCAGGGCCCAAGCACTTGGGCCATCCTCCACTGCCTTCCCGGGCCACAGCAGAGAGCTGGACAGAAGGAGGAGCAAACAGGACAGAACCGGTGCCCCGACCGGAACTAGAACCCGGGGTGCCGGCGCCACAGACGGAGGATTAGCCTATTGAGCCACGGCGCCAGCGACATCTCTGTCTTAAGGATATTGGATATAAAAAGCCAAGATTTAGTCAACATATTATGAAGTGTTATTATTAACAATTATATTAATTAATCATTAACATATCAAATATGAGTGAGAAGATTAAAGCAGATTAAGGAACATATATCACAGCTATTAAAAATATTTACCGGGGCAGGGTCAGCATTGTGGGGCTAGCAGGTTAAGCTGCAGCTCGCAATGTGGCATCCCATGTTGGAGCACAGGTTCAAGTCCTGGCTGCTCTAACTCTCTGCTAATGCTCCTGGGAAAGCAGTGAAAGATGGCCCAAGTGCCTGGGTCCCTGCCACCCACATGGGAGACCCAGATGGAGTTCTGGGTTCCTGGTTTCAGCCTGGCCCAGCCCCGGCTGTTGTGGCTATTTGGAGAGTAGACTAGCTGATGGAAGTGCTCTCTCTCTCTCATTCTGCCTCTCAAGTGATGTAAAAATAAATCTCAGAAAGATATTTACAGGGGCAGGCATTTAGCCTAGAGGTTAAGGTGCCCATGTGCCATACTGGAATGCCTGAGTTCAGCACCCAGTTTCAACCCCTGACTCCAGCATCCTGCTACTTCAAACCCTGGGAGGCAGTGGTGCTGGTTCAGATGGCTGGGTTCGTACTACCCACGCAGGAAAGCTGGATTGAATTTCTGTCTCCTGGCTTTGGCTCAGTCTATTTGTGGGCATTTGGGAATGGACCAGTGGATGGGAGCACTCTCGATCACGCTCTCTCTCTCTCTCTCTCTGCCTCATAGCTTAAAAAAAAAGTTAATTAAATATTTACAAAAGATTTTTAGTAACTTGTTGGAAATAAGTAAAAAGGAGAATATGGGCACAGGCATTGTAGCACCGCCAGTTGAGCCATTGCTTGTACCACCTACATCCCGTATCAGAGGGTCAATTGAGTCCCAGCTGTTCCACTTCTGATACAGCCCCCTGTTAATGCATCCTGGTAGGAAGCAGATGATGGCTCAAGTCCTCGAGCCCCTGCCACCCATGTGGGAGTCCCAGATAGAGTTCTAACTGCCTGGCGCTGAGCTGGCCCAGCCTTAGCTGTTATGGGCATTTGGAAAGAGAACCAGCAGATGGAAGATCTCTCTCTCTCTCTCTCTCTCTCTCTCTCTCTCTCTCTCTCTCTCATTCTGACTTCCAACTAGATGAAAATAAACATTAAAAAAAAAAAAAAACAGAAAATGCAGTTGTATTCAATAGAGGCAAAGGGGCAGCTGCTGCTAGGAAGGCTTCGTGTGTCAGAACTCCATCGAAGGCTGAAGACATGTGCCTCCATATTAACTCTAATAGTCCCAACTTCCTTGCTTATCCTGTGGTCAGGAATTTGGGACAAGAGGATTTTCCATCACATTTCGGGTTGTTTCCTATTAGGATGGCATTTCGTCAGCATTTTCCTACAATACAGGCTGGACACTGGGGACACCACGTTCAAGTGCTTGCTTGAGAACAGGTGAAAATGCCTACAGGCCACCTCGGCCACAGTTGAAAACACAGAGCCTGTGCCCCAGAAGCTCGGGCAGTAAGTCCAGGGGTGAGTCTGAGCCCACACCCGGGACCATGCCAGGTCTACTCCTGAGTGGGTTTCCTGGCAAGGGCTTTATGTCTCACTCCTGCAGAGGGAGGGAGGGGACCGTTCCCATCAGAATGCCCCGTGTGCACTGGCACACAGTAGCTGCAGTCATGTGGCAGAAGTACTTCTTCACACAAAGCCACAGCCATGGTCAGGAAGCATTGTCCTTTCACCAGCAAAAACCCTGGAGTCTGGTCCCAGGCAGGCTTGTTTTCATTTGTAATGAACGTTTTAGACTGTAGGGGTGTGACAAGTGCCAACTGCAGCAAGATCCTGTCTTCTAAGGGTGGAAATTTTGTGTTTTGCAGAGCATATTTGTATGTGCACACAGTGTTTGCCCTTGTGCTACCTGTCTCGGGGTCCTGCACCCCCAGAACAATAACTAAAGGCCCACGACACACTTTTATTCTACATTCTGCAGCCAGGCTCCGGCCACCTGCTGACTGGGGCGGCCAAGCGCTCAGGGATGTGGTGTCTCTGTGGCCAGGGATGAGGCGATGGGCGTGCAGGGCTCAGCAAAGCAGGAACTGTGGCTGCTTTCAAGAGGCTCTGCCAAGACCTGCACCTCTTTCCTGCTGTCCCACCCTTCTCTTGCCCTTGCGTCGGCTCCGGTCTGTGCACAGTTTTTGGGGGTAACTAAACTCCAGCTGCAGCCCGGTGCACCAGTGATCTTCATGTAGCCACATCCATCAGACTGCAGCTTTCCCATCCTTCCATGGGAAAAGCCTTACCTGGAGTTTTAGACACAGCACGTGTGACTTCATAAAGACAGGGTTTCTGGTGGTCGCAACACTGGTCATCTTGGGGCCACCATTGTACAGTGGGTGAAGCTGCTGCCTACAACACGGGCATCCCGTGTCGGAGCACTGCTTTGAGTCCTGGCTGCTCCATTTCCAATCCAGCTCCCTGCTAATGCGCCCAGAAAGGCCACAGAAGGTGGCCTAAGTGGTCGGGTCCCTGCCACGCACGTGAAAGACCCAGGTGACGCTCCTGGCTCCTGGCTTTGGCCTGACCCAGCTCCAGCTGTGGTGGCAATTTGGGGAGTGAACTTACAGATGGAAGATTTTTCTTTGTCATTCTATCTTAAAAAAAAAGAAAAGAAAAGAAAAGAAAAGAAAAGAAAAGAAAAGAAAAGAAAAAGCCCTAATCATTTAACTAGGGCTTAGCTTCGTTTAGAAAATTAATATTCTGGCCCATGCTTCACTAAGTTAGACAGTAAATCAAGGAATTAGCTTCATTGTTTTTTTAACCTGAAGATATGGGACAGGAGGGAAAGTTTGACCAAGAATTGCTGTGTGTTTTTTAAATTTGCTTTGAGAACAGTATAAAAAGAATACCACTTTCTAAATGTGCACTATTCACAGCCTATCAAGTCCTAAGACAGCTCTGGTTTTGTTTTTCTTTTTTTTTTTTTTTTTTTTTTTTTAAGATTTATTTTATCTACTTGAGAGGCAGAGTTACAGACAGACAGAGGGAGAGATAGAGAAGTCTTCCATCTGCTGGTTCACTCCCCAAATGGCCACAACCATCAGGGTTGGACCAGGCCAAAGCTAGGACCAGTAGCTTCATCTGGATCTGCCATGTGGGTGGCAGGAGCCCAAGCATTTGGACCATCTTCCACTGCTTTTCCAAGCTCATTAGCAGGGAGCTGGGTTGGTAGGGGAACAGCAGGGTCTCAAACCAGCACTCCAACATGGGTTGCCAGCACTGCAGGCAGTGGCTCAGCCCCTGCTCCACAACACTGGCCCCCAGGCCAGCTCTTGATCAATTCCTGCGTTGACTCCCCTCCTGCCCAATCCTGGTATGTACAGAAAATACAGACTTACCTCAATACCAGCTTACATTAAATGCAATAATTAAAATAAAGCCACTGTGAGAATTAAGAGTTTTCTCAAACGCTCTCTCTCTCCTCTCCCTCTTTCTGTAACTCTTTCATTTTTTTTTAAAGATTTATTTATTTATTTGAAAGTCAGAGTTACAAAGAGAGAGAAGGAGAGACAGAGAGGTCTTCCTCTCTGGTTCACTCCCCAATTGGTTGCAACTGTGCCGATCTGAAGCCAGGAGCCAGGAGCTTCTTCCCAGTCTCCCACAGGGGTGCAGAGACCCAAGGACCTGGGCCATCTTCTACTGCTTTCCCAGGCCATAGCAGAGAGCTGGATCAGAAGTGGAGCAGCCGGGTCTCGAACCGGCGCCCATATGGGATGCTGGTGGTGCAGGCCAGGGCATTAACCCGCTGTGCCACAGTGCCGGCCCCGCTCTGGCTTTCAAATAAATAAGTCTTTAAACAGCAACAACAACAAAGATCTGAGCGTACGTTCCCCATGGGAGCTGCTGGATGTGCCTGATCCTGGAATGGAAGCCAAAGGAAGGAACGAGAGCTCCTAAATCTGCCCTGGATTGCTGCTCCTCGGGGCTATTGTGCACTCAGGTGCCACCTGCACATCGCAAGCACCTCCCCCCTGTTAACTCGGGACAGCAGCAGAGCTAGGAACCCCTGCTAGGATTCCCTCCGGACCCCTAAGAGCACGCCACTGATCAAACAGGATGGGGCGGGCCGTCCGCAGAGACTCGATTCAGAAAGTCCTCTGCTGGATAGAACAGGTTGTGCAGCGCAGCCTGCAGGAGATTCAGCCGAGCTGGTTTTGTTGAAAAGCTGTGGGATGATGCTGCCCTCTAGTGGGCGAGCAGAGCCATTGGTCTTGCCGCGTTGCTGTTAATGCTGCTGTCTTAGGTGGAGTCAATGTAGGGGGGTTTTTCCTGTAGAAGGAATTTGGATTTTCTTCTCTGTCAAACCCTCTGGCTTTGTCAAACCCTACTGACTCTGTTGGCCTCTGACCTTGGCCATCATTTGTCCATGTTAAAGAAGGGTAGTTTTCCTGTTCCTCACCTGCACGCAAATGCGCGCGCACGCACACACACACACACACACACACACACGAGGGGTCACTTCCCTAACAAGATCCCGGCTCCTAAAACTGAAGGTGGATCTTACGTCCTGTTCTTCCACAGCGTCTTCCCTGTGGTCCACTTAGGTGCCGTGAAGTGAGACGTTTGATGGGGATAGAAAGGAATTCTTTCCCACTACCCCCCGCCCCAGAAGAACCCCATCCCTCCTCCGCTGTTCCTAAAACAGCCTAATCTCCCCTCTCTGATCTGCAGTCCCTCCAGTGGCTGGATCACCCGAGTCCCTCGGATGGCTGCTAGAACTCCGTTTCCTGGGCCCGACTCCAGCCCCGCTGAATCAGCCTCTGTGGTTTGAGCCAGGAACTCTGCTTTACAAACTTCCCAAGTGGTTTTTGATGTGCAGCCAGGTTCAGCAGCCAACTGCGCTAAATCCCCATTTACAGTTCTTCCTTGGAGCTACTCCCCCCGCCCCAGCCCTGGCCCCCACGGTGTCTCCAAAGGTCTTCAGCTTGTGTCACTTATTAAAACAGACCATTCAGAGATGGTCCGCACACTCTTCCAGCCGGGTGACATGGGAAGGAGGAAGGGACCACAAGAGACAGACCAGTGGCTGACGGGGCAGGCTGTCGATCTGCGGTTTGTTGGTGACATTTGGTCTGGTGGCAGAGGCCAAGATTTACTCACCACCCAATGCCTTACTTTCACCCAAGTGAGAGGTTCTCGGGATGATGGTACAAGACAGGGGGCCTTGTTCCCTATGAACAGACGGGAAAGTAGGTTGATTTGCCCCTAGTCGCATGAGTTGGCCAACCGCTGGCTTCTGCACCCATGCTCCGGCCCGACTCCCAGGGCCACCTCCAGGGAGGGGAGAGGACCAGCATTTCCAACCTGCTCTCTTTCCGTCCCACCAGGCCAAGCGTGCAGTGCAGCGTGGAGCTACTGCAGTCATCTTTGATGTGTCCGAAAACCCAGAAGCCATCGACCAGGTAAACCCATCAGGCCATGCCGGTGCCCAGGTCTCCCTGAGAGGGCCACCCCTTAGCTGTCTCGGGGTGGCTGCAGTCATCTCTCCATCATCTCGGCTAGACACCCCAGAGAGGTTAAGAGCCAGGGAGTTTGGGGGGGATAGGGAGCATTTCCAAAGCCCCCTGGGGGCCTTCCACCTCACCCCTCTGGGAGCTGCAAGGCTATAAGGCTTGAGGATTTTGAGAATTTCCCTGCGGTGTTTAGCGGCCTTTTCCTGCAGTCTGTCTGTCTGTCTGTCTGTCTGTCTCTCTCTCTCTGGTTTCTCGAAGTAAGTGCATCTTCTAAGCACAGCCCCCTGTTCTCCCGCAGCTGAACCAGGGCTTGGAGGACCCGCTCAAGAGGCCGGTGGTGTACGTGAAGGGAGCCGATGCCATCAAGCTGATGAACATCGTGAACAAGCAGAAAGTGGCCCGAGCCAGGATCCAGCATCGCCCGCCCCGAGTGAGCCCCGCGCCGGCCAGCCTGCGCCTGGCACCCTCTCTGCTGCTACCCCTTGGGGCTCGGCACTTGGGGCCTTTGTGCCCGTCCTTTTCTGTCTAAAGTGCTGGCCTACCCCCAGGCTCCTGCAGGTCTGGCTCAGCTACTGGCCAGCAAGCTAGGGAGAAATCGCCCCCACAGTCTTCGACGTGAGCTGTCTGCACGGTCCTCCTAGGAGCATCATTGAGGCTAAGGTGCCGCCGGCGTCTTCCGCCTGGGGTCCCCTGTGACAGCCTCGTGGCCTCCTTTCTCCTCTGTCTCGTCCCCTCTGAAGGGCATACACAGGCCAGCACTCAGCACCCCCGCCTGCTCCTTCCACTTGCCCTCGAGGCTCACAGGGAAGGCCTGGACTTGCTTTTCCCCGCAGGGTTGAGGGTGCGGAGCGGAGCTCGCTCGTGTGAAGTTAGCTTTCACCCGGGATCGCCTCTTGGGGCTCGTGAGCTGTGCCGAGGCTCCCCTCGAGACACGTGCCGAGGAGACTCTGCCGTCCGTCACCTGTTGGTCGGCATCTTTTGCCCAAACCTCGGGCTGGAGGATTCTAGAAACACAGGACAGGTGCCCCATGCACACTGCCGCCTGCCCCGGGGGTCTGAACACAGATGCTCCCAGTTAGCACCCCCCCCCCCGCCCTGCCCCGCCTCGCCCCGGGCTCCATGCCCGTCCCAGGTGAGGTGGCGTCTGTGTTTAGGGAGACAGGGTGCTGTGAGGAGAAAGAACTGAAACCACAGGGAGTTTCCAGAAGGACCGACTTGCAGGCCACTTTTTCAAGGACCAAAAAAAAAAAGCATTTTGGTAAAAATGACTCATTGTAGTGGAAGCTGATATTTGTGGAGGCGGCGTTCAATCTGCTGAGTGATGCAAACTGTTCATCAGGGCTCCCAATCACTCACTGTTCGCTCAAAACGTGACAGTCTCTCCTTTGCTCCGGAAGTACGCTTTTTGTGTGTGTTTGGAGGGGCCCTGCTCCTCCTGGTTCTAGTGAGCTTATGCCACCCGTGAGGAGCTGGGCCTCCCACAGGGCTCCCCAGGCCATGGTGGGCAGGGGAGGGAGCCTGGCACATACCTCGGCTGGTCTCCCCTGGCCCCGAGAACGCACTACGCGCACATGTGTGTGTGTGTGTGATAGAGAGCTGCAGCCCAGGAGTTCCCCATGAGCGGGAGGCAAGCGTGCCCCACTCACCCCCTCCTCGTCCCCACCAGGGCCGCCAGCCCGGAGCCAAGGCCAGGTGTAACTCGCTGCTTTGTGCTCTCTTCCAGCAACCCACCGAGTACTTCGACATGGGCATCTTCCTGGCCTTCTTCGTCGTGGTCTCCTTGGTCTGCCTCATCCTGCTGGTCAAGATCAAGCTGAAGCAGCGCCGCAGCCAGGTACCGCCCTGGGGCCGCTGGAGCACCACTGGAGGCCAGGGTCCTGCGAGCTCACCGTGCTGCGATGGCCTGGGCCCAAAGATGGGGGAAAGCAAGGGCTGCGTGCATAGCAGCAGGCCCTCTGCGCCCCTCAGCAGGACCTGAGAGCTCGGGGGAAATGCTGGGTCTCGGGCCCCGCTCCCTGCTGAGTCCGGTTCTGTCTGCCAAGCTCTCTGGGTGATTGTTAATATAACTGTGACACTCAGCGGGCATGGCACCATGTGCTCGTAGGAAGGAAGGCTTTGGCAGGGAGGGGGCGTGGTGAGGGGCGGTGAGAGACAAGCAGGAATCCAGACTCAGATGCGAGGCAGGCGGCGCCTCGGGAGAGAGACGCTGGGTGGCGGTGGGCACCCTGCCGAGAGGACGCGCTCGGCCAGGTGCTCAGGACTCCCACACACACTGCCTCGGGGGCCAGCCTTGAGCTGGAGTGACCGCTCAAGAGTCCGGCCTGGCCTGCTAGAGACCCGTGCTCGCCTGGCCCAGCACAGTGAGCGCCACGGCCCCCGGGGCACGACGACCCGCCGTGAACGTGCCCCAGCCCCTAACAGCCAGCATTCTGCCCTGTAGAACTCCATGAATAGGCTGGCCGTGCAGGCCCTGGAGAAGATGGAAACCAGAAAGTTCAACTCCAAGAGCAAGGGGCGCCGGGACGGGAGCGGTGGGGCCCTGGACACACTCAGCAGCAGCTCCACGTCTGACTGTGCCATCTGCCTGGAGAGGTACACCGACGGCGAGGTAATGGCAGTGGCGTCGGGGGGGGGGGGCGAGGCACGCCGCTCGGCACGCATGCCCGGCACGCATGCCCGGCCTGGAAGGACGGGGCCCCCACCTCCTTCTCCCGCGGCTTTGCAGCAGCTCAGAGTTCTCCAGAGGGTGGCCTCACCTGTTGTGACCTTAACCCCAGGGAGGGAGCGGCACGGCACAGACACCGTCTCCCAGGGACCCAGTTGAACACAGGGGATTTTCAGAAGTGGATCTGAGGCACGTGGTGTCTTCAGAAAGCTCAGCAAACTGTCTCATTGGTTTTTTAAGGTTTATTTATTTATTTGAGAGGTATAATTACAGACAGAGAGGGAGAGACAAAGAGAAAGGTCTTCTATCCGCTGGTTCACTCCCCAAATGGCCGCAACGGCCAGAGCTGGGCCGATCTGAAGTCCGGAGCCAAGAGCTTCTTCCCGGTTGGTCTTCTACACGGGTGCAGGGGCCCAAACACTTGGGCCATCTTCTGCTGCTTTCCCAGGCCACCAGCAGGGAGCTGGGTCTGAAAGAGGAGCAGTCAGGACTTGAACCAGCACCCATAAGGGATGCCGACATCACAGGCCAACCTGCTACACCACAGTGCAGGCCCTTCGTTGTATTTTTAAAAATGTTTTATATTTATTTGCAAGGCAGAGAGATGAGAGAGCTCTTCCATCTGCTGGTTTACTCCCCGAGATGCCTGCAACAGCCAGCGCTAGGCCAGGCTGAAGCCGGGAGCCAGGAGCTCCACGCTGCTTGCCCGTGCGGAGGGCAGGCACTCAGAACTTCATCTGAGTGCGTTAGCAGGAAGCTGGATCAGAAGCAGGACTCAATCCGAGGTCCTGGGCCGTGGGCCTCCCGCTGTGCCACATCGCCTGCCCCTCACACTGTGTTTTCATTCCAGTTTTCTACACACCTTTTGAAGCCCCCTCATACATTTCTGGTTTCAAGAAAAATGTATGGTTTCAAGAAAATTCACACGTAGGGCCCGGCGCTGTGGCATAGCAGGTAAAGCCACCCACCACCTGCAGTGCTGACATCCCATATGGGCGCCCGTTCAAATCCAGGCTGCTCCACTTCCAATCCAGCTCTCTGCTATGGCCTAGGGAAGCAGTGAAATATGCCCCAAGTGCTTGGGCCCCCGCACCCACGTGGGAGACCCGGAAGAAGCTCGTGGCTCCTGGCTTTGGATCAGCTCAGCTCTGGCCATTGCAGCCATCTGGGGAGTGAACCAACGGATGGAAGACTTCTTTTTCTCTCCCTCTGCCTCTGCCTTTGTAACTCTGCCTTTCAAATAAACAAATCAACCTCTTAAAAAAAAGAAAATTCACACATGTTGACCTTGTTTTAGAATTGTTCTGGAAACTCTGATGCTTACTTAGCTCAGTGTTTTTCCCTTAAACAAAAAAAGATACAAGGGATTTGACATCCCTTTTTTCTCTTGTAGCTCTTTATTTTGAAGTTTTCAAAGTTGCAAGAATAATGCCATGAAAGGCAGATGTCACTCATTGACCACAGGCCACGTTTGCTTGGTCTGTCTAGACAGATGCATACCCACAGATTCAGGGGCAGGGAGCCCACCACCTGAGACTTTCAGGCTTCGCCCCTTTGGTGGAAACACTCCCCCACTGTGTAGACTGGGGGGCGGTCTGAGTCTTTGCAGAACCCTTTTATTTTTTTCAATATATAGTCTTTATTTTTTATTTATTTATTTGACAGAGTTAGACAGTGAGAGAGACAGACAGAGAGAAAGGTCTTCCTTCTGTTGGTTCACCCCGCAAATGGCCGCTATGGCCAGCACTGTGCCGATCTGAAGCCAGGATCCAAGTGCTTCCTCCTGGTCTCCCATGGGGTGCAGGGCCCAAGCACTTGGGCCATCCTCCACTGCCCTCCCAGGCCACAGCATAGAACTGGACTGGATGAGGAACAACCGGGACAGAATCCGGCACCCATATGGGATGCCGGCACGGGAGGCAGAGAATTAACCTAGTGAGCCACGGCGCTGGCCCCCAGAACCCTTTTAGAACACCAGATTGCTTCCTGGACTCCGCACGCTGCCCCGGCACATTCTGGCATCGCGGTCCTGGGCAAGTGAATTCCTCCTCCGTGTCTCCTGCAGTCGCGCCACGGGCCTGCGACCTCCTGCACTCAGCAGGCTCGGTGGCGGGCGTAGGTCGGAACGTTGCCCTGTCGGCCCGGTCAGCAAATGAGAAGACGAAGCCCAGATGAGCACATGGAGGGCTTCTCAGGCTCAGGAACCCCGGAGGCGGTCCCACTCAGAGGACCCCAGTCATGTTCCCTCCACCTAGGCCGTGCTGACGCTCAGGGTCTGGCACCTGCCTTTCTGCTCGTGGCCATTTGCAACACCTGGAGGCAGCCACCATCCCCAAGCCACATAATATCCTGGGGTGCACCCAGCCCTGGCTCTGCACCCCAGCCCTCTGTCTGCACCCCAGGCCTCTCATCCTCTCTAGCACAAGGCTTCGTCCTTTCCCATGTGCAGGCATGAGTGTGCGTGCCTCCCTCCAACTGCAGGAAAGGAGCCTGCTCCCCTGTGCTCCTGGGCTTGGAGCTGGCAGATGGGTGGTTTCCTCCTCCCGGGAACCCACGCGTGAGCCCTGCCTCAGTGAGGAGCCGAGGCGTAGGTGGAGGTGTGGAGGAGGGTGGGGCGAGGGTCCTTAGTCCACGCCAGGCTCTGCAGGAGGAAGCGCGGGGCTGAGGCAGAAATGCCCGCACCGTGCCCTCCCTTCACGCTGCGTCTCCTCTCGCCCTCCGCAGGAGCTGCGGGTCATCCCCTGCACTCACCGGTTTCACAGGAAGTGTGTGGACCCGTGGCTGCTGCAGCACCATACCTGCCCACACTGTCGGCACAACATCATAGGTAACGGGCCCCGCCTCCGGCTCCGTGGAGGGGTTGGGTCAGAGGACACCGTCCATTTAGGAGAGAGCCTGGCGTTAATAACCACTGGGGTGCAAGTTTGGGCTGCACGTGAACCAGTTGCCCCAAGGCCCCCCGTCTCCTGTGGCCCGAGAGTAAAGATGCCCACCCATGCCCAGGGCCACGCGGTGGGGGAGTGCGCCGTGCCAGGCTTGCCTCCCTCGCTGTGGGGCAGGGAGATGCCTTCCCCTTTGTACCCCATTGACCTCCGCATGCCCACGTGGTTCCTTGTCCAACACAGCAGTGGGGAGGTGGAGAGTGGGTCCTTGCAGGAGTGGCGCAAGTCCACGCCGCCCCCCAGCACAGCTTAGAAGTGGGCAGGCTCATGAGAATGGGCACCTTGGCCTGTGACCCAGGCCACTGCCCCGGGCGCTGTCCTCTTCCCTCTCCCGAGCGCCCAACACCGGCCTGCTCAGCTCTGCTTTTCTCCCCTTCTCCCCAGAGCAAAAGGGAAACCCGAGCGCTGTGTGCGTGGAGCCGAGCAGCCTCGCCCGGGGTCGGCAGCAGAGGGTCACCTTGCCGGTGCACTATCCCGGCCGTGTGCACAGGACCAACGCCATCCCAGCCTACCCCACCAGGACGAGCATGGACTCCCACGGGAACCCCGTCACGCTGCTGACCGTGGACCGGCACGGGGAACAGAGCCTCTACCCTCCGCAGACCCCCGCCTACATCCGCGGCTACCCACCCCTCCACCTGGACCACAGCCTGGCCGCCCACCGCTGCGGCCTGGAGCACCGGGCCTACTCGCCAGCCCACCCCTTCCGCAGGCCCAAGTTCAGCGGCCGCAGCTTCTCCAAGGCAGCTTGCTTCTCCCAGTACGAGACCATATACCAGCACTACTACTTCCAGGGCCTCAGCTACCCAGAGCAGGAGGGTCAGCCCCCCGCCGGCCTCCCTCCCCGGGGCCCAGCCCGTGCCTTTGTGCCCGGTGGCGGCAGCGGTGGCGGCGGCGGCAGCGGTGGCAGCTTGCTCTTCCCCACCGTGGTGCACATGGCCCCGCCCTCCCACCTGGAGAGCGGCAGCGCGTCCAGCTTCAGCTGCTACCACGGCCACCGCTCGGTGTGCAGTGGCTACCTGGCCGACTGCCCGGGCAGCGACAGCAGCAGCAGCAGCAGCAGCTCCGGCCAGTGCCACTGCTCGTCCAGTGACTCGGTGGTGGACTGCACGGAGGTCAGCAACCAGGGCGTGTATGGGAGCTGCTCCACCTTCCGCAGCTCCCTCAGCAGTGACTACGACCCCTTCATCTACCGCAGCCGGAGCCCCTGCTGCACCAGCGACGCGGGGGCGTCCGGCGGCTCGGGCCGGGGGCCTGCCCTGCGCCTCGAGGGCTCCCCGCCGCCGCTGCCGCCCGAGGAGCCGCCGGGGGCAGCGCATCATGGTGCTGGGCGGGCTGAGCCCTGGCCGGGCCCCACCTCGCCCGCGGGGGACCAGCTGTCCATGTACAGCCTGGACCTGAACTACAGCAGTAGCTCCTCCCTGGAGCACAGGGGGCCCAACAGCTCTACCTCAGACGTGGGGCTCGAGGCTTCTCCTGGGGCCGCCCCGGACCTCAGGAGGACCTGGAAGGGAGGCCGCGAGGGGCCGCCATGTGCCTGCTGCTGCGAGCCCCAGCCCCCGGCGCGGGGGTCGCCCCTCCAGGAGGGCTGCAGCCCCGCGGGTGGGGAGCCGCAGCCGGGAAGCTCCTTGTATGGCCTTCGCCCCAACCGTTTGCCCAGGACAGATGGGGGGAAGTGTGAGGGCCTGCCCTGCTGCTTCTATGAAGAGAAGCAGGTGGCCCACGGTGGCAGAGCGGGCATCGGCTGCTACACCGAGGACTACGCGGTGAGCGTGCAGTACGCGCTCGGGGAGGAGCTCCTGCCCGGCTGCTCCCCGGGCGCCCGGGACCTCGGCCAGCGCATCCCCATCATCGCCGAGGATGTGGACTCTGACTTGGGCCTGCCCCCAGACCACCAAGGGACCCAGAGCCTCAGCCCCTGGGGGCGGCCGCCGGCCCCAGACGTCCCCTGGCCCCATGGCAGTCTGGAAGCAACCCGGGAAGAGGAGTGGGCCCCGTGCTGTCAGGCCGGAGTGCCGCTGCCGCCCGGCTGCCGTGCGGAGGAGGCGGGTGCCGCCTCTGCCAGCTTCCCCCGTGCCCCCCAGGACACTCAGGAGTCGAATGCCATGGCCACTGAGGCTGCAGGTGAGAGCAGGAGACGGCGTGGGCCAGAGCAGGCGTCCCCGTGCGGGCTTTGCAGATGACTTCCTGTGTGCCCTTGGCTCTGATCACCATGCGTACCCGAGGACGTCCAAGTGTCACTCCCCAGCCCGGCCCTGCCCGCTAAGTTGCAGACCCGTCACACCGTCTGCTCCCATGACCTTGTGATCACACCCCCTAGATACCCCCGAGGATCCCAGCCTGTTACGTCCACTGTCGCCGGCCCCACGGTGCAGCCCCATTTCCTCCCACGGGTCTGTCCCAATTGGAAGCCGGAATGGCCCTCTTTTTTTTTTTTTTTTAAACATAAATCCATGTCCTTCCACTTTCCTTCAGTAACTTGCCATTACCCTTAGAACCTTCTAAATGTGGCTGACCGCCTGGCCTGGTGCTGTGTGTCTCGGCTCCTGTGCACCCACGCAAGCCACTCTTGTTCCCCTGGACCCCCTACTTTTTTTTTTTTTTTTTTAAGATTTGTTTATTTATTTGAAAGCCGCTGGCAGAGAGAAGTCTTCCCTCCGATGGTTCACTCTCTAGATGGCCGCAATGGCTGGAGCCCCATGCTGGCACAGGGGCCCAAGCACTTGGGCCATCTTCCACTGCTTTCCCAGGCCACAGCAGAGAGCTGGATCAGAAGTAGAGCAGCTGGGACTCGAACCTGCGCCCATATGGGATGCCAGCACTGCAGGCGGTAGCTTTACCTGCTACACCACAGTGCCACGCCTACCCCCACCCTGTCCCTCTTGCTTGCTGCTCTTGCCCCCGCGGCCTCAGTCCTGGCCCTGTGTCACCTGCGAAGTCATCCCAATCCCAAGTCCCTTTGCATCGGGGTCTATAAGTTCTGCTACGGCGTCCTTGCTGGAGCTGGACACACGCGGGGCTCCCAGTTCCTATCTCTTCGCTATGCTGCATTCGGTCTGAGCTGAGAGCTGCCCCCCGCTGGGAATGGGGCACCCAGCCCCTCACCTGGTCCCAGTGCACTGTGCACCAAGCCCGCGGTGCCGACTCCCTCCCCTGATGATTGTTCTCTCTCTCTCTCTCTCTTTTCCAGGACCAGGACCTGGCCCAGCAGAACACAGCAGCCCGGGAACCTGAGCCCAGAAGGAACTCTTATCTGGAAATGGGGAACTGGACGGAGACTCCATACTCTAACTTCCTTCAAAAAAAACAAAACAACAAAAAAAATTTTTTTAGCTTTGACAAACACACAAAAGTGGTAATAAAGAGAGCCCTCCTCAACCCAAAATGTGAGCCACCTGTGGCAAAAAAAACCCACCCCCCCACCCCACCCCTGTAACGAACCAACAGCCCCGACTCTAGTCCTTTGCCTCTTTTGATAACATGTCACCCTTCAGTTTTGTAAAGTGTGTGTGCTTGGGGTTCCGAGGTGTGTGGGATTGAGTTATCTGCTTTTTCTTTTAAAGATATTATATGTAAATGTAAAAAGTTATTTAAATATATATTTTAAAGAACCCTAATCGCCAACTTTTGCTGAAAAAGAGAAAAAAAAAGTCACTGCTGCATTAAATGAACCAGATCATGTGTCGATACTGTTGTCTCCCCAGAGGGAGCTCAGGCCTTCGAAAAGCTCAGGGCAACACCTGCCTTAGGAACTGAACCAGAAACTTGAAGTAAAGCGAGGTGATATGGGTACAAACTCTGGGGAACCGTGCAAAGCTGCCTCTTTGCTGTTTCTCTGGCAAAATCCCAGTGTCCGAACTGTGGGGACCTCTGGGAAGGCACCCCTCTCCGGCCCTCCCCCTCTGCAGGTTATGGAAACCAACGAGCCAGGAAGAGGCCGGAGCCCAAGGTGGGGGCTGCCCGGGAGCCTGTCTGTCCCTTGGTCCCTGTCACAGTAAGGGCAGTGTTTCTGGGTGGGTGGGTGGGTACTCTATCTGAACTCTGACCCCTGGGGCAGGGGAGAGGAGGCTGCACCCCTTCTCAGCCCTTTATAAAAATAGTCTGGGCTTCCGGCCCCTGACTGCAGAAGTGCTTGGACAGGGTGCATGGGGCACACGCCCAGGAGGAATGTAGTTTCGTGGCCTTGGTGTCCGATGGGGCTGGGTGGGAGCCATGTCCACCCCACCAGCCCGGCACCACGGGCGGGAGGACGCGTGTGGGTCCGTGTGGGGCAGCTACGCCCTGGCCCCGGGCTCGTGGGGTCTGCACTGAGCTCTGACCGATCCCTTTTCCCGCCGTTAGGCCCTCGGCCTCCGGGCTGAAGGTGCTCTTGCGAACGTCTACTATCGCGTCTCCCGAATGCACTATTATGTACTGATTCTCCATGAGACCCAAGGGGAGGTCTGTATATCTTCCCAGCTTTTTGTGTGTTGTTAAGGGGGGGAGGGGGAGTTTAAGAACCCAAACCGTGTTTTTGTTTCTAAGATGTTTTCATTTTGAAAAGGGAGAATCTATTTAAAGCTATCTCAGATCAGGGATCATCATCTTTTTTGTCCAATGTATTCCTTGTTCTTAAAAAAAAATTTTTTTTTAGAGGAAACTAATCGCATTAGGCCTTGTGTTCACTAACCCTTCATTCATTGAGCAAGGGTTTCCCGCCATCTGGGGAGCCTGGCCCGCGAGGAACCCAGGGACCCCCCCCTGGGTGGCCAGACTGACCCCCCGTACCCCGGCAGGCGCACGGGAAGGAGTCAGCCCAGGGTTCAGACCAGAAGGTTTTTAGTAAGAATCTCGCTGTATCAGAAGAATTTTCCTGAAAACTTCAGCCTAGGATGAAAAAAAATTTTTTTAACTTATTTCCAGTCATGCTTTGGCACAAAGGAATTCCAGGATCGAATGATGGAGCCATTTGCCATTTAGGACCTGTTTGGGGGGGGGGGGTTCTGCCGCCCCTGGGTGCAGCCCCTGCAGGCTGGGCCCTGCGCACCTGTTGGCGAGGGTGTGGGAAGCGCCGAGCTGCTGACATGCGATCCGGGCCGCCTTTATTCCTGGGGCCAGGAGGAGCAGCTGCCCAGGGCGACAGCTTGCATTGCGGATTTTAGGGAAGCAGGGGTACTTTCAACGGGAACTGCAAAACGCAGCTTCTCATTGTTGAGATTTTTGTTTGTTTGTGGTTTTGCTTTTTTGTTGTTGATGCCTTTGAGTCGGGATCATCTGGCTTCCTTTAGCTTGGGCTGGAAGGCCACTCCTCAGTAGCCTTAAGCAGTAAATGGATGTGGCTCCCACTGGACTTAGTAAAACAAATGCATCCGATTTCAAAGAAGCACATTGAATACTTAGAATTTACAGGTGGCAGAAACAAGAATGAAAACACAGAACTTTAGATATCAACCATCGCCTTTTACACTTGTGCCAGCGAAGCAGACAGGGAGGGTCCCAGAATAAAATCGCCCAACTCTCCGACTGTGTCACCATGGGAATCGAAAGAAAAGTCGTCTTTGAAGCCATCAGACTCCAATAATGATGTGCGCTGGACTCGGAGTGGCTCCACGGCCGTGGAACCTGGGACATTTCCCACCGAGAACCACCCCATGCCCCCAAGTCAGGGTGTCCCTGTGGCCCACCCCCAGTCTTAGTGTAAACGGAAGAGGTCTAGAACCAGCTGAAAATGGAAACTTGGGTTTTCCAACCCGCAAGGTACCTCCGTGTGGATGGAGCCCGGGGGTGGCTTTCCGCCCCTCAGCCCCTCCCCTCTCCTCCAGCTCCATCTGCTGCCTCTGCTCAGTGCCCCCCTCCACAACCCCTTCCTGCCTCTGGTCTCTCAAGTTCGTGCAGGACTAATGCTTTTAAAATGAGATCTAAAGAATAATTACTAGTCCAGAGTACTGTTTTGTAAACAGAACTGCCTTTTTCTACTCTTTATATAAACTCTTTCTATTGTGTTGGTCTAACAAGGCACTATTTTTTAATGTTTTCTTAAAATTTTTTTTCTCCCATAGCACTTAAAAGATATTTTGTAAAGACTTTGCTGTAAAGATTTTGTAATAAAATGGTCTAAGGGCTCTTTTTTCCAACATTACCATTTAAAAAAAAAGTTTTAAAAGCTAGAAAACAACTTATGTATATTCTGTATATGTATAGCAGCACATTTCATTTATGGAAATATGTTCTCAGAATATTTATTTACTAATATATTTATCTTAAGCCATGTCTTATGTTGAGAGTGTGACATTGTTGGAATAATCATTGAAAATGACTAACACAAAACCCTGTAAATACATGATAATTGCACACAGATTTTACATATTTGCAGACCAAAAATGATTTAAAACAAGTTGTAGTCTTCTATGGTTTTGTAACAAATTGTACAAATGACTGTAAAAAATATATATACGATTTTATCAACGATGTGTTCTGGGCTGTCATTAGTGTAAGGGTATCTAGACTCAACGGAGAGGTTCACTTGGGCCAGGGCCAGTGCTTCTGCTTGCCCTTCTCTCCTGTTAACATCAAGTTCATGGTATGGGGATTCCGGTGGTGGCACGGGAGAGCACCCCCTAGAGGCCCCGGGAGGTGGGATAGGCTTGCTGTTCGGCCCTGGGTGGAGGGAGCTAGGGCCAATGGCAGTCAGTGACCAAGGACCTCATAGTCCACTGTTTGAAAACAGGGAACACAGCATGGATGTACGCCATGGTTTCACCTGCCCCTTCCCTTGTAGGGAAAAATAACCTCTAGGGACCTGCATGGCGATGCAACAGGGTAAGCCTCTGCTCACGATGTCGAAGCACTCGTTTGAGTCCCAGCTGCTCCACTTCCTATCCAGCTTCCTGCTAATGTGTCCTGGAAGGCAACAGACAATGGCTCAAGTAGTTGGGTCCCTGCCACCCACCTAGGAGATCTGGATTGAGTTCCTGGCTCCTGGCTTCCACCTGGGCCCAGCCCTGGGATGTTGCTGCCATTTGGGAAATGAACCAGCAGATGGCACATTCTCTCTCTCTCCCCCTCTCCCTCTCTCCCTCTCTCCCTGTCTCTCTCTCTCTGTTGCTCTGCCTTTCAAATAAATAAATACATCTTTCAAAACAAAACTCCAAGCCCACAGCCCTCAAGATCACCTGATCATCAGTGGGTGGGGCCCTTTGTCTTGAGTGGGAGCCAAGTCTCATTTGCAAAGCACTCCAATTGCACGGACGGGGAAAGGCAGGGTTTATTTTTCAGACAACTCCCAGAGAACACCCTAATCCCAGGAGTGCCTATTTTTTGCACTTTAACTTGGGCCACTTCTTGGGCGCAGGCTCCTCGTGGACACCCAGCCACTTCCTGCCCAGCAACAGGTCCTCTTGCGCACCTTCGGGGCCGGCGCCTTGGCCGTGCAGGGCCTCCCAAAGCTTCTGCTTAATGGTCTTGCCCAGCTCCAGGCTGTACCTCTTGGGGGTTCCCGAAGGATTCCACAGCAGGGGTTCCACCACAGCGTGGTACAGAGCCCGGTAGCCCTCGGCGGGGAGGCCGTGGATGGTCAGCGTGTCCTCCGACGGCGGCAGCCTCCTCTGGGTTTCTGGAAGCAGCGCCCAGCCCTTCCAGGCTGCTGTCCTGCTGTCCCGAGGTAGCACTTGGGTGGCGGCCACATGCTCGGCATATCTGTCCAGGAGATCTTGGCGGACTGCTGCCTTTTTCTGCTTTGAACTTTCTTTACTCTGGCCAGGAAGAAAGCAGAGAAGTCAAAGCTAAAACTGGAGCAGGGACTCAGAATAATCATCTGGGATCCGTGTCCCAGAGTCTTGGTTACAGCAACTACTAACATTTGTCTAGTGTGTTCCAGTCTCCTGGCTCCCTGTATATATGCCGTAGCCCTGTAAGGTCAGCGGGAGGCGGCCTTAAAAAGCAAGGCAGTTGGGGTTGGGCTTGCCCAAGAACTCACAGTTAGAAGGTTAATGACCACAGCTGTCATCTGTTGACTGCCACGCAGGATCCTAATTATTTACTCCATGCCAAGCTGTGTTCAAAAGCCTCCTGCACATATTAACTCATTTAATCTGCATGAAGCCCTACAAAGGAAGGGCTATAATCCCCTCTTTTACATCATAAAACCAAGGACAAAGAGATGAAACTCAAGGTTGACCTCAATTAGAGTCAAAGTTGGGATGGGGACCCTGCCAGCCTCACTCCAGGGCACACCCTGAGCTCCGCTGCCCACCACGAGGTGGGGAGCCGGGATTCGGGTCAGACCTCTGGCTGCCGAGGTCTCCACGTTCAAGGCCACCGTCGGGTCTCTGAGGCGGATGCACGCGTGAGCACACACTTCCCGCACCCCAGCTGCCTTTCTCACCCCCACTCTCCCTTCACCGTCAAGCTCCTTTGGTCTGTGTTTCTGAAAGCCACTTCATCTTCTGTAGAGGTAGGCAGAATATAAACAGCAAGTAGCACAACCCCAAATGTGGTGTGCGCCCTTCTCTGTTGTGGGGCGCCCCTACACCCCCAGCCCATCTTTAGCCTTAGCACTTCCTGCCTTTGGGAGACCGTGCCTAAAGGTCAAGTGTACCTGACCTTGACCTTTTGCCTCTCCCTGCCCATCACATTTCCTCCACCACTGGCCAATGTCTACCTCTCCAATGCCTCCTGCAGGCCTCCTGCACCCTGGTGAACTTGGCAGCTGCTCTGCGGGCTGCTTGCTTCTGGAACGGATGGAGTTTCTTATCCTGACCCGTGGGGTGACTTTCGTCACCGAATTGTCCTTGGGCTTTAATCTCTTCCTGGGTTTTGCTTCTCCAAGCTTGCATGGTACTGGGAAGCGTTTATCTTCCAGTTGCCGCCTGAGCACCAGCTTAACCAAAGAGAATGAACTGACAATTAGCGGGTCCTGGACAACTTCCCAGCAGGAGGCAGTACCTGGGGCTGGAGCGTCGATGTTCTGATTCGCCCAGTTGCTGGTGAGAGCTGGCGAGTCCACATAGCAGTCCTGGAACCTCGTGTTCAGTAAGATACACTGGCGGAGCCCATAGGTGAGGAGGCTGGGGTCTCGTCTCACGTAGATTGGATGCTAGAATTATAAGGGGGAAGAAATGACCAGTTCTCCGAGACCAGGTTGACTTTGAAGGCAAAATATCAGTATCTTATGAACCATTCCTTCCACTCTGCTGTTAGACATCTTGCTATATGTCCTCTCTCCTGCTCACCAAAGCCTATCGCTAGCAGGGAAGAGATCATAACTGCACAAGGTCAAAGTACCATTCAGGCTCTCAAAGGACATAGCCTGCTGGGGCCAGCAGTCTGGGGTCAGGGAGGGTTCACAAGGAATGAAAGGCAACTCCCATCTGCTGGAGAGACCAGGGAATCTGTGGCAGAAAATGGAGGCAGGGCCATTCAAGACCTCTCTATGAGGGGTGAGTGTTGGGCACAGTCAATGCTACTTGGGACGCCTGCATCCCACATCAGAGTGCCTGGGTTCAAGTCCCAGCACAGCTCCTGACTCCAACTTCCTGCCGGTGTGCACCCTGGGAGACAGCAGGTGACAGCTCAAATCTTTGGGTTCCTGCCACCCACATGGGAGACCTGGACGGGGTTCCCAGCTCCAAGCTTCAGCTTGGTGCAGTCCCGGCCATTGCAAACATCTGGGGAGTGAACCAGAGGACAGCAGCTCTGTTTGTCTCTCCCTCTTTCTCCCTCTCTGCCACACCCCAACGACACTTTCTAATCACACTGTGTTGAGCCTAGAGAAGCTGCTCATATACAGCAGGGAACTGGGATCCATAAAGGCAACACACAACGTAAATGATGCTTGGGACCACCCAAGAACCAGAGAACAATTTGAATAGTTAAGAATCGCGTACTCAAAGTGACCTGTCTTTTTAAAAAATGTCGTCTATATAAAACGAAGTCATAGGGGCTGGCGCTGTGGCACAGCAGGTTAGCCTGCAGTGTATCAGCACTGGTCTGTGTCCCGGCTGCTCCACTTCCGATCCAGCTTCCTGCTAATGCGCCTGGGAGAGCGGCTGCAGATGGCCTAAGTGCTTGGGCCCCTGCACCCATGTGGGAGGCCCGGATGGAGTTCCAGGCTCCTGGCTTCAGCCTGGCCCAGCCCTCAATAGGCCATCTGGAGAAAGAACCAGCAGATGAAAGATTCTTTCTCTCTCTCTCTCCATTCTCTCTCTCTCTCTCTCTCTCTCTCTCTCTCTCCCTCTCTCTCTCTCTCCCTCTGTCTCTAACTCTGCCTTTCAAATAAATCTTTAAAAATTAATTAAAAAATAAAATCACCTTACCATATTTCAGTTGCCTTAAATTTTATTTTTGCTAGCTTAGTAGGGGGAAGAAATATGTATTTTCTTTTTCCTTTCTCTTTTGCTTTGCTAGAATATTTCTAGTCACCTTTCTCTGCCGCAGTCATGTGTGGGCAAATCGCAGTTTGTTTAGATTTTGGCTCAGTGCAGGCAGTTTTGAGCCATTATCTCTAGTATTTGTGATGTCACTCTGGTTTGTGATGTGGGTGTGGGTGAGTGTTACATCAGCGGATTTTATAGTGAAATTGTGATGGGAGAGAATTTATTTTGTTGGACTCCTAGCCTCGGGACCTCCTGAAGTTCTCATTTCCCCCAGAAGGGCTTGAGTGGTGAACTTTGAGGATCCTAACATGCTTAAGAAACACGCTTTGCATGAAAGGCGGTGAAAGGGGCTTGTGCCCTGGCATAGCGGGTAGAGGCGCCACTTGCAGTGCCGGCATCCCATATGGGTGCAGGTTCGAGTCCTGGAAGCCCCTCTTCTTATCCAGCTCTCTGCTATGGCCTGGGAAAGCAGTGGAAGATGGCCCAAGTGCTTGGGCCCCTGCACCTGTGTGGAAGACCCGGAAGAAGCTCCTGGCTCCTGGCTTTGGATTGGCTCAGCTCTGGCCATTGCGGCCAACTGGGAAGTGAACCAGCAGATGGAAGGCCTCTCTGTCTCTCTCTCTCTCTCTGTAACTCTGACTTTCAAATAAATAAATAAATCTTAAAAAAAAAAAAAAAGGCAGTGAAATATACAGAGCAGAGCCCGGCGCTGTGGCGTGGCAGGTTAACCCTCTGCCTGCAACACTGCATCCCATATGAACAGAGCTTCAAGACCCCCCGCTCCACTTCTGATCCAGCTCCCTGCTAGCTTGCCTGGGAAAGCAGTGGTAGTACTTGAGTCCCTGCACCCATGTGAGAGACCCGGATGGAGTTCTGCCTCCTGGTTTTGGCCTGACCCAGCCCTGGCCGTTGTGGCCATTTGGGGAGTGAATCAGTGGATGAAAGACCTCTCTCTCTCTCTCTCTCTCTCTCTCTCTGTCTCTCTCTCTTTCTGTAACTCTGCCTTTCAAATAAATCTTTAAGAACAAGACACAAATCAGGCGTATACAGACCAGACCCGGATCCGGGTAGCGAGGTGCATCCTTCCAGGTGCCCAGGTACCCTCCTCCCTGAGCGTTAAGAAGGTGCTGTTCCCGTCTCAGAGCAGCTGCCAAGGTTAGGGACCAGAAACCAAAGAACCCGCGCCTGCAGCCCTGGGCACCGCTCCTGTGCGTCTCTCCCGGGGAGACTACACGGTTTCTGGAATGCGGTTTTATTTGACATCCCATGGCAAATGCAGTAATGAGAGCTCTTAGCAGAGGACTGGAAACAAGAACAGAGACGCCTCTTCCTGGCAGCTCTGAGCAATGCCTCGCTCCTTATCAGGAGCCCGGCCCGTGGGCGGTGTTGCTGTTTCATCCACAAGATGCCAGCGGAGCCTCCCTCCCCGGGGCACGGAGAGGGAAATGATGGAAAAACAGAGGCGCAGTCTGGCAGGGGCTCCTGGAACCGCATGTGCTGCCCGTTGGAACCTCCGAGTGCTGTCCCTGCCATGACTCAAAGCCTGCGTGTCTACGCACCGCGGGCCGCGGGCGGCAGCTGGCCCCACAGATACTGGGAGGGACAATGGCGCCCATTCAGTGCCCAGCCCTGGCCTCACCTCCCAAGAGGTGGGTCGGTTTTAGAGCAGGGTGTTGGACAGGCAGGGTCTCCGGGAAGGGTTTGTGAGTGTCTGGAGACGGGGCAGGCAAGTGTCCTCTCAGAGCTGGCAAATCTTGGGCGAGATGGCACCAGGCTCTCGGGCCACCTGGAAGTGACCGGCTCTGCCTTCACCCTGCGAAGGGGTCCGCAACGGAGGACCAGGGCAGGGGCTCTGTTGGCTCTCGTCTCTCCTCCTCCGCCCTGAGCTTGGCTTGCCCGTACTTTCCCACACTGCTTTCCCAGACACTCATGCACTGTATTTATTTTCCCAGACCTTTTACTCAATAACCAAGTGACACTGCTCTGGCTCGGAGGAGCTCTTGGCTTCTTCTTTGCCTAGGACAGAAGTGTTCTTGTGGGCGGCCCTTGATATCCATCTTCAAATTCGGGCAGATTCTGCCTTCTCTTCCTTTGTCAACTCACTATCATCGTATCAGGAAATGGTCGCGACATTCTTAGGAGTTTGGGAATTGCTTCCACCCCACCTTAAGGATGAAGAAAAGGAGACCATGGCCGGCACCGCGGCTCACTAGGCTGATCTTCCGCCTGTGGCGCTGGCACCCCGGGTTCTAGTCCTGGTCGGGGCACTGGATTCTGTCCCGGTTGCCCCTCTTCCAGGCCAGCTCTCTGCTCTGGCCAGGGAGTGCAGTGGAGGATGGCCCAAGTGCTTGGGCCCTGCACCCCATGGGAGACCAGGAGAAGCACCTGGCTCCTGGCTTCAGATCAGTGTGGTGCGCCGGCCGCAGAGGCCATTGCGGGGTGAACCAACGGAAAAAAGGAAGACCTTTCTCTCTGTCTCTCTCTCTCTCAATGTCCACTCTGCCTGTGAAAGGAAGAAAGGAAGGAAGGAAGGAAGGCAGGCAGGCAGGCAGGCAGGCAGGCAGGCAAAAGCAGTTCAGGAACCACGCCCCAAGTCCCATAGCCTGGAGAAGACCGGATTCAACCAAAGTCCACGCTGCTCTTGCTGTGAGCCACGAACCACCCATAATCATCGCCCTGACGTCCTGCCCCCGCCCCCATCTAGTCCCACCATGTACCACGCCTGGGCTCGGTTCTGGGCCCCTCCTTGTGACGAAACTTTCTCTGGGTTCAGGGGTTGATCTGCCCAAGTTGGACTCTCAGATTCATCTCTGAACAGGCAAACGGATTCAGTGTCTGAACGTCAGCTGCCTTGTGTGTGAGGCAGGGGTGGTCATCGTCCCTGCCCGCCCGCGGAGTACTGCAAAGGTGAAGTGAGACTGCCTGCAGGGCACTTGCAAGGCTCTTGGTCACAGCAAGCACTCGGAATGTCCGGCGGTGGGCATTGGGCTTAGCCCTTCAGATTCCAGTCCCTGCCACCCCTGGGAAGACCCAGATTGAGTTCCAGGCTCCTGGTTTTGGTCTGATCCAACCCTGGGTGTTGCAGACATCCGAGGAGTGAACCAGCTGATGGGAAGTCTCTGGCTGGCTGGCTCTGGCTGGCTGGCTGTCTGTTTCCGGTCTGATGTGGGTATCACATCATCTCTTTTTTTTTTTTATGCCCTATCTGCAGTAAATATCTGTCCAGCTGATTGACCCTACAGAATGCTGTATTTATAGGCGCTACATTTCTCCCCAGGTTGCGGGAGTTTTCTGGACTATTCCATGCTTTTTTGGGTAGTGAAGATCGGATAAGGAGAGTGGCTAGTCTTTAACAGGGATTGTTCCTGGTGCACGATCAGCAAGTCGGGACCTAGTCGGTCCAGGGTCCCGACACCATGGCTAGAGGGCCAGCCCTAGAGAACATGGGGTCGAACAGCAGCGATTCCACGTTGCCGAGAGCCCTGCGCCTCGGTTTGGTTCCCACAAAAACTTTCTAGTTGGCTGAGGTCAGTCTGAGCGACCTTTATTTCCCACCATCGTTTGGAGCGCCCGTCTGCCTAACATCTCTGCACGACCGCTCGTGCTTGGAAACACACCAGCCTTTCTGGGACGGCACGCCAAGCTGGTCCCGCGGTATTTTTAGCTCCTGTAATCTTTCTTCTCTCTTTCTTTATTCCTACCTGTGCTCTCCTTCACTCCTCCCAGCTCTGAGTCCCTTTCTGGCGGCTCAGCTTAATAGAGAAGAAATTGAGCCCATTTATGTTAGCTCTTCTCCTCTTCCCTAACACACACCCGCCCCCACCCTCTGATTTCTAGCAGGATTTAGTTGTTTCTGCTTCCCTCAGATGTTTTTGTTTTAACAGTCAAGCCGTCAACTCCCACACCCATGTGGGAAGATATCTGAGGTTCGTGATGCAGAAGAGAAAAACTTGGGAGGAGACAGAATTTGAAAAGATGCCTGAACTATGAGGCAAACTCTGAGGACCAATGATTTAGACCACATGTGCTGAGCCTGCACCAATCACGCACCAAGCACGTGAACCCACGGGGTCCTGTCTGTGCCCCCAGCACTTGTCACCTGACTCTGGAAGCAATGACTGCCCCCTTGTCCACTTCCCACCCAAGCCCTGCCCTGCGTCGGCAGCCACACGCCGCACTCACACCCCCAGCTCAGTATGTCCAAGACCAGCTTCTTTGCCATCCCTCACCCGCATCAGAACAAGCAAACCGCTGCTTCTCTGGATTTTTCCACAGCTAGCTGCTAAGCCAGAAACCTGGGAGACGGGATTGGTAACCATAACGTGCTGAGCCAAGCCTAAAGCTAAAGGGAAATCAGAAATACAGATCCTGCCTTTATTTAAAATGTTGATATTTTGTTCATCATGGATTTTTTGCATTCACATATTTTTTTAAGGAAGAGTTTTTTTTTTTTTTTTAATAGATTTTGTTGGCCGGTGCCGCGGCTCAGTAGGCTAATCCTCCACCTGCAGCGCCAGCACCCCGTGTTCTAATCCCGGTCAGGGCACCGGATTCTGTCCCGGTTGCCCCTCTTCCAGGCCAGCTCTCTGCTGTGGCCCGGGAGTGCAGTGGAGGATGGCCCAAGTGCTTGGGCCCTGCACCGGCATGGGAGACCAGGAGGAAGCACCTGGCTCCTGGCTTCAGATCGGCGCAGTGCCGGCCGTAGCAGCCACTTGGGGGGTGAACCAATGGAAGGAAGACCTTAAAAAGAAAAAAAAAAAAAAGATCTATTTTGTTAATTTGAAAGGCAGAATGACAGAGAGGGAAAGACAGAGTGAAAAGACACAACACTGGCCTCCACTTATTTTTTTTAAATATTATTTATTTACTTATTTATTTGAAAGGCAGGATGTCAGAGAGAGGGAGAGACAGGTCTCCCACCCGTTGGTTTACTCCCCAAATAACTGCAATAGCCAGGTCTAGACCAGGTTGAAGCCAGGAGCCAAGAAATCCATCCTGGTGTCCCATGTGAGTGGCAGGGACCCAAGCACTTGGGCCATCCTCCACTGCCTTCCCAGGTGCCTTAGCAGGGAGCTGGAGCAGATGGAGAGAAGGCAGGACTGGAACCAGCACACGGATATCAGATTCTGGGATCGCAAGCGAACAGCAGCCTCACTTCTGTGACGCAATACCAGCCCTCATTTATACAGTTATTATTATTTTTTTTGACAGGCAGAGCAGACATTGAGAGAGAGAGACAGAGAGAAAGGTCTTCCTTTGCCGTTGGTTCACCCTCCAAAGGCCACCGCAGCCAGCGCACCGCGCTGATCCAAAGCCAGGAGCCAGGTGCTTCTCCTGGTCTCCCATGGGGTGCAGGGCCCAAGCACTTGGGCCATCCTCCACTGCACTCCCTGGCCACAGAAGAGAGCTGGACCGAAAGAGGGGCAACTGGGACAGAATCCGGTGCCCCTACCGGGACTAGAACCTGGTGTGCCGGCGCCACAGGTGGAGGATCAGCCTATTGAGCCGTGGCGCCGGCCTCAGTTTTTTTTTTTTTTTTTTTAGATTTATTTATTTATTTGAAAGTCAGAGATACACAGAGATAGGAGAGGCAGAGAGAGAGGTCTTCCATCCGCTGGTTCACTCGCCAGTTGGCCGCAATGGCGGGAGCTGCGCCGATCCAAAACCAGGAGCCAGGAGCCTCTCCAGGTCTCCCACACGGGTGCAGGGGCCCAAGGACTTGGGCCATCTTCCACTGCTTTCCCAGGCCACAGCAGAGAGCTGGATCAGAAGAGGAGCAGCTGGGTCTTGAACCGGCACCCACATGGGATGCCAGCGCTTCAGGCCAGGGCCTTAACCCGCTACGCCACAGTGCTGGCTCCCACTTATACAGTTTTTAATATATTGCATTAAAATGCTGTTATTTGGGGGGCGCATTTAGCTGAGTGGTTAAGACAGTGGTTAGTTTTCCAGGTCCCCTACTGGAGTACCTGGTTCAGTTCCCAGATGTCATTTCTGAATCCAGCTCCCTCTAATGCAGATCCTGGGAGGGAACAGTGATGGCACAAGTGACCGAGTTGCTGCCTCCCACATGGGAGACCTGGACTGTGTTCCTGGCTCCTAGGTTCAACCTGGCCCAGTCCTGACCATCGTGGGCATTTGGGAAATAAACCAGTGTATTGGAGCTCTCTCTCTGCCACCAAAATAAATTTAAAAGTTTTAAAACACTGTTATTTGAAAGACACAATTGCAGAGACAGGGGCTCCTGGCTTCAGCCTGGCCCAGCCCTGGCTGCTGCAGCCATTTGGGGAGTGAACCAGCAGATGGAAGACCTCTCTCTCTCTCTCTCTCTCTCTGCTTCTCCTTCTCTCTGTGTGCAACTCTGACTTTCAAATAAATAAATAAGTATTTTTTAAAAATAACTCTTTTTAAAAAATGACTTGCTCAAAGGCTGCTTAGCGGTGGGACCAGGCTCAGTTCCAGGCATGCACACGTCAACACCGAGCTGAACTGCCTCTTGGTCGGGTTTCCTAACCCTGTAATGCTTGCTAAGTGGACCAGCGCTGGGAACAGGGTGAGGCAAGTGAGGCATTTGCCTCAGGCACAAAATTTATGAGAACTTAAAAAAACATAGTAAAAAATTAATTAATCAAGGTAAATAAATATTATTTAAGAAGTATTTTATACGTCTAATAAATGTACAAGGAGACTTCAAGAAGTTCATGGAAAGTGGAGTTAGAATATGAATATATTCTGGTGTAGATAATTTTTAAATCATATTTAATAAGTGTTTCTTTTTTAAAGATTTATCTATTTATTTGAAAGGCAGAGTTACAGAGAGGCAGAGGCAGAGAGAGAGAGAAATCTTTCAAAGCCAGGAGCTTCTTCCGGTTCTCCCACATGGGTGCAGGGGCCCAAGGACTTAGACCACCTTCCGCTGCTGTCCCAGGTGCATCATCAAGGAGCTGGATAGAAAAGGGGCAGCAGGGACTTGAACCAGTGCTCTGATATGGGATGCTGGGGTCACAAGTGGTGGCTTAAACCGCTGTGCCGCAGGCTGGTTGAGCAGGTCATTTAATCTCTGTGTTTTGGGCAGGGGGTGGGGGGATCTGGTAAGAGTGCCTCTGTCGCAGGGCTCCTGGGAGGAATACATGCAATGTAGCCACAAACACCCTGCCCAGTGCTTGGGACAGTCCTCAGTAAGTGTTGGCTGTTGTTGTCATCAAACAGCCTGGGCCTGCCTACAGAGCACAAGCAGACACACAGACAGACGTTAACATCTAGAGGCCTGGGGTGGCTGCCGGCTGCCGGTGCCCTCACTCTTTCCATGAACTAAGGCTGCTAAGTGCCCCAGGCATGGGAAACATTGGAAGGAGCACAGCAGGCCCCTGGGGCCAGGGCCGAGGCCCGTAACTGAGCCCTTCAGCGACCCAGACACACGGTGCCATATTTTTAGCCTCTTGTGTACTATTTCCATCACCTGTGCTGGACTTTCAGCTGGGAAAGAAAAGTGGGGGCGGGGAAGGCTGGACGGAGGCCTCTCCTGCAGCCCCTGGGGGCAAGGGCTGGCCCACTTTTCTGTTTGCACACAGGGCCGATTTCACAGATGTGGCCCCTGTGTAGTGACACAGGTCCCCTCTGCCTGCCTCAATATTCTATTCTTAACCACCTTGAAATCTTTTTTTTTTTCTTCAAGTTTTATTTATTCAAAAAGCAGAATGACAGGGAGTGGGAGGGACAGAAATCTTCCATCCACTCCCCAAATGGCCTCAATGTTTGGGGCTTGGCCAGAAGCCTGGAACTCCGTTCGGGTCTTCCATGTGGGTCCCAGGGGCCCAAGTACTTGGGCCATCTTCTGCTGCTTTCCCAAGGGCATTAGCAGGGAACTGGGTGGGAAGCAGATCAGCCAAGATTGAATCAGAGCTCCTGTATGGGATGGGCATTGCAAGAAGCGGCTTCACCTCTGTGCCCCAATACTGTACTGGCCCCTCAGTGTTCTTAATAATTGTGGATAAAGAACCCTACTTTTTAACTTCTCTCTGGGCCACGCAGGTTACACAGGTTGCTTCAAAAGTTTGCGGGAGTAGAATCAAAGGATAGGGCCGGCGCCGCGGCTCACTGGGCTAATCCTCCGCCTAGCGGCGCTGGCACACCGGGTTCTAGTCCCGGTTGGGGCGCCGGATTCTGTCCCGGTTGCCCCTCTTCCAGGCCAGCCCTCTGCTGTGGCCAGGGAGTGCAGTGGAGGATGGCCCAGGTGCTTGGGCCCTGCACCCCATGGGAGACCAGGAAAAGCACCTGGCTCCTGGCTCCTGCCATCGGATCGGCGCGGTGCGCCGGCCGCAGCGCGCCGGCCGCGGCGGCCATTGGAGGGTGAACCAACGGCAAAGGAAGACCTTTCTCTCTGTCTCTCTCTCTCACTGTCCACTCTGCCTGTCAAAAAAAAAAAAAAAAAAAAAAAGAATCAAAGGATAAGTTCATTTTGGTGCAAAGCAGTTTTAAAATCCATGCATAGTTTTTCATCATATGCATTTCCATTGGAGGGCTCTCATAGACATGGTTTTCATAATTTTTGCACCAAAATAAACGTACCTTGAAATTCTCTTTTCCACGAACTTTTGGAAGTATCCTCTTACAGGCCGTGCTGGTTGTACCCGAGGGAGAGGGAGATGCAGCAAGGGGCCGACGCCGGCCTCGCTGGGGACCCTTCCCGCGTGGGTAGGCCAGTCTGAAGCCCAGGTGTGGCCCAAATAAACCCTGTTGGGAAACTCCTTATGCCCCTTGATATTTCTCCTGTGAAACCAGAATGAGATGCGGAAAAAGCCTTTCAACTGGAAAGAAGCGGATCCTGCCAGCTACACAACTACCCCAGCATCCTATCCGAAGGGGTTCCACAGCCCTCTGTGCACGCCGTTTTCTGGTCTTGCAGTTCTTCTTGGTCTCTGAGACTTGTGTGTGTTTTCCCTTGTTGCTTGCACTGAATGCCAGTTCCAGGAGGCGTGGGCCTGTCTTGTCCTGGGCGCCCGGCGCGTTCCTGGCCGAATATTTGCTGATTGGAGGAAGGCTCGTCTTCCTCAGCCCTTGGCTTTGCGCCGGGGGTTCCCTCTCCGTGCATTCTCTTCGACGGTGCTCCGGCAAGACAGGGGTGCAGAGTTCTGCAGAGCCTGCTGGAGACGGGGGTGGGGGTGGGCGGATGGGGTGCGGTGGGGGGAGCAGAGGCTCCTAATTGTGGAGAAGGGGCAGGCCGGATGGCATGTGGAGGGTGTGTGTTCCCCAAGGAGGAGGCGTGGCAGGCTGGCTAGGGGCGGAGAGGGTCCCTAGATTCCAATAAGAAGCCCAGAGGATTCTTGAACTTGGGAATGACCGTGAAAACAAATGATTCAGTAGGAGTCTCCTTGCCACCCCGCCGGGTCGTGTGGGTGGGGGTCTGGCCTTGGGAGCAACTGGGGTGGGGGACGGGGCCGCTGAGGGGAACTAAGGCTCGGGGAAGGGCGAGGGGCATTCAGGGGCAGGTGCTCCGGGCGCGGCGAGTCGGCACACGAGGGCAGCCGTTCCCGCCGCCGCCGAGCCGCGCGCAGGCCCGCACTTGCAAGCCCGGGACTGGGGACTTGAAAGCGCCGGGCGCACCGCCCAGACCTGTCCCGCCGGGCGTCACCGCTGCGCTTTCGGCGGGAGCCGTAGGAAAATCCCCCTCTCGCCTCGGGGGCTGGGGGAGGTGCGGGGGCGGAGGGAGGCCACCGGCAGACTCCGGGTGCGGCTGGGGAAGATCTGGAGGGGCCGAAGACATGCCACACGCGGGCCGGGCGTTCCAGGAAGCCGCGCGCTGCCTGCGCCCCAGCACGGTCCCATCCAGCCTTGTAAGCTCCCGGCCTGTCTCATCTTTTCTGATTCCTAGTGTGCACACGGCCGAGGCTCCGATCCGGAAACCTGCCCTGACTGCACTAGTATGGATGTTCGGTGGGGTTTAGAACCGGGGCTCAGGACGCTGCTTCCTCCCCAAAGGGGCGCGCGTAAAAGTTTCCATGCAAGCGCTCTGGGGGAGCCGTTGCCTTCATTGCCCCCTAGAAACCCGCCCGGTGTCCTGCAGCTGTCCGAGTGGGATATGAGACCTCACAGACTGACACCAAAGCATCCATTTTTCAAATCACCCCAATGGGCCAAGAAAGGAAAAGCGGTTTGCAAACTGCTGTTCTGACTATTACCGCTGTATTGGAGCCCGTGTGTGGTTACGGCCCGTGGGAAGGTGGAGCGGGGGTCACTGGGCGCCCGGTCCGCGGGCGGACTCGGAGGCAGGGCCCCGGACCGCGCCCCGCACCTGCTGGCCCCGCCCGCCTGGCGCGGATAAATGAGGCAGCCCGCCCTGTGGGTCAGGTGAGGGGGTAATGGGCGTGGCCTGGTGCTTGAGTGGCAGGCGCGGCGTGCGCTCGGGATGGGGCGTGCGTGCGCACAGGCTCCGCCCCTCGGGCCTCGCAGCGCAGCCGGGCGGGCCCCCGGCTCGCCGGGGCGGTGGCGGCGCTGAGGAAGGCGGGCCGGGGCGGGGCGGCCGAGCGGCCGGGGCGGGGCCGCATTCGAGCCCCGCGTCCCGCTCCCATGGCCGCCCCCGGCTCCCCGCGCTGCCCCCTCTCCCCCGGGCCGCGCCCCGGGGCCCCGCACTGACGGCCCATGGCGCCGCCCGCCGCCCGCCTCGCCCTGCTCTCCGCCGCCGCGCTCACGCTGGCGGCCCGGCCCGCGCCCAGCCCCGGTCTCGGCCCCGGACCCGGTGAGTGAGCGACCCCCGGCGCTCGTTCTGCGCGGAGCCCGCCCGAGCGGCGACGCGAGCCGACTCGCTGGGGGAGCCCGTTCCCTCCCGCCTCGGGACCCCTTTCCCAGGCCCCTCAGCGACGCCCCGGGGCCCGGTGGTGTCCTCCGCCTCAGGACTTGGTACTTCTCAGCGACGCCCCTAGGCCGGGACGCTGCCTCAGTGCCTTGGGGAACCCCTTCTCTCTAGTCCGTCAGCGACGCCCCCCACCCCGGGCTGAGCCGTCTCCTCTGTTTCAGGACCCGGGACCCCACCGCCCAAGTGCTTCATTCTGTCCCCGGGCCGCCCCCCTGTACCCCAGTACTTCCTGGGACCCCCAAGTCACTCGGAGACTGTCCCCGGGCCGCCCCCTGCACCCCAGTACCTCCTGGGAACCCCAAGTCTCGGAGGCTGCCCCCGGGCCGGCCCCCCTGCACCCCAGTACCTCCTGGGAACCCCAAGTCTCGGAGGCTGCCCCCGGGCCGGCCCCCCTGCACCCCAGTACCTCCTGGGATCCCCAAGTCTCTCGGAGGCTGCCCCCGGGCCGGCCCCCCTGCACCCCAGTACCTCCTGGGATCCCCAAGTCTCGGAGGCTGCCCCCGGGCCGGCCCCCCTGCACCCCAGTACCTCCTGGGATCCCCAAGTCTCTCGGAGGCTGCCCCCGGGCCGGCCCCCCTGCACCCCAGTACCTCCTGGGATCCCCAAGTCTCTCGGAGGCTGCCCCCGGGCCGGCCCCCCTGCACCCCAGTACCTCCTGGGATCCCCAAGTCTCGGAGGCTGCCCCCGGGCCGGCCCCCCTGCACCCCAGTACCTCCTGGGATCCCCAAGTCTCTCGGAGGCTGCCCCCGGGCCGGACGCCCCCTGCAGCCCGGTACCTGCGAGGATCCCGTCCCCGAGTCTCAGCGACAGACCTTTGGCTGGGACGGCTGCCCCACATCAGGACACCGCACCCCTCCTCTCAAGACCCCCAGCGACACCCGCCTCGGGCCGGGACCCCTCCTCCTGCCTACCCCGGTGGACCCAGGCGCCTCCCCGCTGGAGCGGCCGCCCAACCCCTGTCTCCGCCTGGGTCCCCGCCGAGCCCGCTCGCCCCACACCTAGCTTCTTGTGGAGCGACTCGTCCGCTCCCGCTCCGCTAGGGTCAGGTCAGGGTCCTCGGGCGACCTGCTGTGCCCGGCCAGGACGCCCCCTCCCTGCCCCCCGGGGCTGCTTTGAACTTGCCCATGACTCAGGTTATGGCTCCGTGGGGAGGATGGGAGGGAAACCTCCCCGCTACAGAGCTCCTGCTGAGAGTGCACGGCGGGGGGGCCCCCTGGCTTGGGTAACCCCATACTTTAGAGAGGTCGCCTGCTCCCCAGGCAAACCCAGGTCTTCCCTAGGTGGGGCCCTGGCTGGGGCTGAGATGGGACTTAGCTTCTCCACTCTGCTTTCCTCACGGTAGATGCCTTCCAAGTTGACGAGCGAGCAGCAGGGTGTTCCCTGGTGGGGCTGGGTTTCTGTGCGCGTCATAGACCTTTGTGAAAGGCATGGGAAGGGTTCATTACCTCTGTCACCGGAGTGGGAAAACCGGACCCAGAGTCACAGCCGGGACCTTGCTGGTGGCAGAGAACTCAGCTGCTGTGTTTACTCATCCACTTGGATTAGTGAAAAGGCTTGGACTTGCTGTTGGTCCCTTACTGTGTGACACTGGCTGTGCCTCCAGTTCCCTGAGCCTCAGTCACGTTTGGGAAGGGGGCGGGGGGAATGATAACTCCTTTGCGGGATGCTGGGAAGAGAACATGATGCACTATAGGTAACACATGGCATGCAGGGAAGGCAGTCAATAAACATATTTTAATAATCCCTTTTATAGTGCTTCACAGTTCATCAAGTGCTAGACACCTCATTTGCCCCCGACTGCTCTGAGCTTCCCGTGCGGTTAATCCCCACAAAAGGCAAAGCTTGGCGTTAGATCAGTAGAACGGGGTCTCCAAGTGCCGTAAACCTGAGGCGCGCAGTAAGTGGTTTCGGAGTGTTCACTGCCTTCGGAGGGACTCCTACAATTTGATCACTGCTACTGTCTGCCATATGTGAGGAGGGAGGGAGGAGGGAGGGACATTCTCAGAGCCAGGATATGTCAACAGAGCCGTCACCTAGTAACCCCTTAGCTCCAGTTTGCCATCTGCGTGTTCAGGATTGCATGTCCTCTACAGAGAGGCAGGGAGGGTGGAAACAGACTGGGTCCCCTCCTGCAAAGGGCAGGCGTGAGCTGTCGTGTGCTTACGCTTGTGGCAGGTGCAGTCCTTCTCCCAGGTGCTTTGCTTGCAAGGGTCCGATGCAGCAGCATTGGGTGTGGTTTTTATCAGGAGTCTGGGATAGGGGCAAATAAATAACTATAGTGAAATGATTTATGATAAGTGACAGTCCTCAAACATGGGTGCTTCTAGTCCCAGAAGCAGTTTGGGGAAGATACCATACAGTCATCCGCATCACTTCCTGTTGAGAAACTGCCCGCTCGTTTTTAAAATCCTTTCCGATAAAAAACCACGTTTTCTTTGAGGATATGCCAAGCTTACCATTTTTACATTTCGTGATACTGTAATTTTCTCTAAAATTTTGTGGATGGAAAAAATTATTCCAATACTTATATTCTGCACAATTTTGTAATATTTAAATTACTGGTGGTTTGCGTTTTTGAATGCTGACTTTATAAACACAGTTAGCTCATTCCCCATCAATGCTACTTCTAATTACAGTGTAGCTAACCCCAAATGATCCTCCTTTCTTCTCCCCCATTCTTTCCTAGAGATTCTCTCCCTTCTTTCACTACTGATAAGAAGGAAGATAGAGGTTAATGGGAGCTAGAGGAAGGCAGCCAGGGTCCTGGGGCCCGTGGGCTTCAGAGTGGGCTCCCGGCATAGGGCACAGGTGGAAGCGGGGAAGTTTCATGGGTGTTTTTCTGAATTTGGGAGCTCTCAGGCGTGTGTCAACAGTTTCTCTGCTTAAGCTGTATAAATCTAAACCGATGCTCATTCTTTTCTAACTCTTCGTCTGGAATGTGTCCTATCAGCCCAGAGCATGTCCTGCCATAAAACCTGTGAGTCGGGTGAACATTAAGACATCAACAGAGGGCTGGCTCTCTTGGGACTTGCTTAATGCCCATAGAAGTCCCTGTAGGAGCCTGGGGGCTGAGACAGTGAGGGAGTGGAAGCAGATCCCCACACATGCCAGTTACCAAAGGGCTCCTCTCGGAGTGTTTTAAGAAACTCCATTTTGACCTGGTGTCAGGGCACTCTGATCCTTTCGTGAAAAGTTGTCTCAGTCTCTGGACAAACTATTTAAATGTTAGAGATATGCAGTGAACACTTTGATTTGTCTTAAAACAAGAAAGCATTTCATTTAGGTTCACTGCCAACAAACAGCAATTTGGTTCACTCTGTAGATCTTATTGAAACACTGGTGGTTCCCCATAGTGGGACTAAAAGCCATGAACAATTAAGATAAAATATATTACTTTAAAATAGCCTCACAATATACAGATTGGAAACTTCTGGTGGTGGGCCATACACCATCTTTAGAACTGGGAAGGCTGGAATGCCACCCGCAGCTCTAGGTCCGGTGTGGACACACATTTTTCATGAAGGGTGAGACAGTAAATAACTGGGGCTTTGTGAACCACATACTGTCTGTTGCAGCTACGCAACTTCACAGGACAAAAACAGCTATAGACAAAACGTAAATGAACAGGTGTGGTTGTGTTCCAGTAAAACACTATGGATACTGAAATTTGAATTTCACATTTTTTTTCTGTGTCACAAAATATTGTCATTTTTTTCAGAATTAAAAAAGTTGAAAACCCAGTCTTAGCTTGCAGGTCCACAGGCTGTACTTCGCCAAGTCTTGCACTAGTTCCATGTCTATTGATTTTTTTTCAATGTTCAGTGGTCTGGAAAAGGTGATATGGAGGCCTGATTTTGGTAAATGATGAATCTTTTCTCATTTATTGTTAACTGACATCAAACAGGAGAAAAGGTTGAAATGGTAAATTTTATATTCTAGCAGAAAGAGGTATGTATGAAGAAAAGTTCAGGCATATACATGTGAGTCTTTAATATGACTTTTTTAAAAAATGGCTTTAAAGAGAGATTCCGTGGGGTCCAGAAGACACAGCCTGCCTTGCTTCGTTCAGCTGGACCTGCAGTTGTAGCTAACCATGGAGCGACCTGCTTCTCAGAGGAAAGGCCAGGCAGCAGGTGGCACCAGCCCTGAGACATAGGAAACCAGCGAGAAGGGGGAAAAAAGAAGAAAGCAGACCTCTGCCACTTTGCTAAGCAGTTAACTCTTATTTCCATAGCAGGACTGTTGTATTTAAAGTCTTAAAGGCAAAAAAACCAACCCAACAATGTGCTTAGCATGGCCGATTATGTTGCTTTAATTAAAACATTTTTTGAAAAAGCAAAATGAAACATTCAAACATACCAAGTTGATTGTGTTTGTCCTGCGGGACAGTTAATGCAAAACACTTGAGAGAGGCCGGAAGTTTGGCTCTGTAGCTTTTGCCTGGGTTTTTGCAGAATCAGGCCAACACAGAAGGAAGTTGGTGTGTCCCTTGGCAAACCAACCATCCACGTTTTGAGGTGAGATCCCCAGCACCAGGATACCCTCTTGGCAGGTTTAGTTCCTTGCGTGTTCAGCGTGACCTTGAGAGACAGCTGGAACCTGGAAGTGTTCCTCGAGGGGGAGGGGGAGCGGTTTCAGGTCCCTGTTTTTTCTCCCTCCCCTGCCTTCATTGCCTTCCTCCCGGGCGGCAGTGCTTCTGCCCCGACCTCACCCTCTGAGACACTGGATTCCGACTGAGCAGGAGAAGGAAAGAGACCATTGTAGAGATGTCAGAGGGGTGTGCCGATGCCTTGCAGATTGCCGCTCTGCAGAAATGTGCCTTTTCCTCCTCTCAGGGAATCCTCCACCACACACACACACACACACACCCTTCCTTTATTTTAAGTCTTCTTTCTAGGTAAACACCTCCCTAGCCTGGACTTGTACCAGACTGAAGAGGAATGAAGAGCCGGGCGCTAGGAAGCACCTTGGCAGACGAAAGATTTCAGGCCACCTCACAGGCAGAGTTGCTCCTCTCCCTCCCAGTTATACAAGAGGACCCTCCCTGGGCTGCCCCTCTGCTGGGCCCAGCTTCTAGTTTCCCTTGCCACGGATTTAATCCCTGGCAAGTAGCCAGAGCATTAAACTTTTATTGTTCAATTTACCACAAGGGCGGGGCCCTGCTTCTAGTGGGCTGAGGAGGCTGCAGCCGCTTCCAAACCAAGTGTCACACCACATTAGCAACTGCGCACTCTGAGGACGGCATTGCATTCAGTTTGGTTAGGTTTTTGGTGAGAACCAGAACAGCGTGCTCACACTTAAAGTTTGAAAGCCAGGACGTAGTGCAGACGGCATAGGCGGCTTTTAAAGATGACGCCCGACAGTTGACGCTGTCAGCAGGTTCTGCTGACTGCCTGGTGTCTTTGCACCACGCACCTTCCTGAGTGCCCTGACGTCAGATGGAAACATGGCGACCAAGTGGATCTCCTCTGGATAGCAGGACTGCTGGCCAGTCCCAGCACAGTATGGAAATTACTTGCTGCTGTTCAATCTATAAAAATTCATCTTCAAAGAAAATTATTGGGCTGGTAAAAATATTTTTAATAATGACCACAGAAGCCATATTTGTTTTCCTTTGATGTTCTTCCGAAGACTCTTCTGGTTCTAATCATATTGTTCCCACATAAAATAGAGTGGAAATCTACAATAATAAAATCCCTATCCCTCCGTCTATGGGGAAACAAACAGGATGGGGACTGTCTTTTTAAGGGGCTTTCCCCTGCCCTCTCCCCAGACTCAAAGCCTCTATTACTGGTGGGTGTTTTGGCATCAGTTAAGGGCCTTCAATCCTTCCCTTCCTCCATGTTTTGCTCTTTCATTAAAGTGTTTCTGTTGTCTAATTATATCCTTTCAATCAAATTAGAGACTACAGCATCTGGTGAGGGCCCTAACTGCTGCCATCTGCACCTCGCACACGCAGGCCTCTTCAGCTGAGAATCGCTCAGCTTCCAAATGGCAGGAAGAGATTTGGAAAAAGTTTAGTTGGAGGAGAGTTTGACTTAAAAGGCACATCTTCAAAGGCTGGGTGCGACGCCCTGCTCGCTGTGATGTGTGCTCGGCCGTACGGAGCGTCACTGGCTCGCTTCACCGAGACTTCTCCAGCGATTCCGGCAGGGGAAGGCTGTCTCAGCTGGGAGGATCAGGCCTTCTCCTCCCTGTTGTGGGCTTGCAGGGGCCCAGGCAGAGCTGAGAATGCCTCTCTTGAGAGCAATCTTTTGTTATGTGACCACTGGTTAATGGATGTGACACTTTTCTGTTTATTTGACCATTTCTTCTGACCCAGTGATTTCAACTGGAGGAGATTTCACCCCCAAGGGATATTTTGCAATACTTGGAGGCGTTTTTTCACCATCTCAGCTGAGGGCGGACTGCTGGCATGAAGCAGGTAGAAGCCAGGGATGCCGCTGAACGTGCCAGAAGGCCCGGGCTTGTCCTGGAGGTCAGCGGTGTGCAGGCTGAGACACTGTCCTGTGTGCAGTTTTCTCTCCTGAGAAAGCAGATTCTCCACTGTCCACGTCCAAACTCCGTAAGTGTTTCTGAGAACAGTGTTGGAGAAACGAGTGGAGTGAGGAGGCCTGTGATTCACTGTCTTTCCACTCTCTCACCCAATTACATTTGAGTCTCAGATAAACCCCAAAGCATTGTTTCAGTACATTTCAATTTACCTGCATTTTTTTTATTTGCTAAATCTGGCTACCCTGTTCCAGATCCACAAAGCATCACGTGAAACTTCACAACCAAAATGAACCTGTGGGCCACCATCTGCCCTTACTTCTGTTGCTGGGTGGCAAGAGAGGACAGCACTGCCAGTGCCTGCCTGTTCATAAGCCGGTGCCGCATGGAGTCCTTCCTTCTGCGTGAAGCTGTCTCCCTCTTGGAACTCCTGACAGCTGTCTCTTGAGTCGTATTTGTATGCTGGGACCAGTTACCAAGGGCTTATCAAATGCCTGCCGTGTGCCCAGTGTCTGCGACCAGGACTCATCCCTGTGCCTGTTCACAGAAAACCTCAGCTTTTGTGCTTCAGGTTTCTCTTTGAAGATGTGCTCTAGAGACAGCAGCTCCTGGATCAGCTGAGGAAGCTGGAAAGTCCGGAGTCTGCTCTCCGCAGAGCACTGGCCGCCCCACCACAGTCAGCAGTGTGAAACTTGTCCAGAAGCTGGACTGCTTCCGAGTCTGATGGAGCGCTGCAGATAGGGCAGAATAGGACTGTGCAAGAGATAATGGAAAAGGGTGTCGATTCGAGCAAGGTGTGCTCCAAACAAACTCAGAATGTAAAAATGTATATTTGTTAAAAAGGGGACGGATTATTGCTCCATTAGCCCATCATCAATGTCAATGATTTCCTTTAAATAGCGGAGTCCCCTGGTGTAAGTAGCCAACATTTTACTCTGAGATACTCAGTTTCCATAAACATTCCGGGAACTTCTCCTAGGTCGTTGCTAGGTCTAGGTCCTGAGGCTGGCCTAGAAGCCGAGGCACTCTGACTGTGTCTGTAGTGGGCACGTTTCCAGTTCCCCAGTCACCTGCTTCCCTCAGCAGACGTTTGTCAGGTGCCTTCTGTGTGTGGTCTGTAATTGCTGAGCACACGAAGATGAGTAAGATGTTCGAGAAGCTCATGGGCTGCTGGAAACAGGACCAGGTGCCTTTTCAGCAATTACAGTAGATGAGTTGTGCGGCAGGTGCTGTGGGACTTGTTTTGGATCTCTGACTCTTTTTTTTTTTTAATGTATTTATTATTTACTTGAAAGGCAAAGTTACAGAGAGGCAGAGGCAGAGAGAGAGAGAGAATATCTTCCATTCACTGGTTCACTCCCCAAATGGCTGCAACAGCCAGAGCTGGGTTGATCTAAAACGAGGAAGCCAGGAGCTTCTTCTGGGTCTTCCACATGGGTACAGGGGCCCAAGGATTTGGACCATTTTCTGCTTTCCCAGGGGCCCAGCAGAGAGCTGGATCAGAAGTGCAGCAGCCGGGACTCACACTGGCACCCACATAGGATGCCAGCACTGCAGGCGGCAGCTTTACCCAATAAGTCATAGCACCGGCACCTGGATCTCTGATCTCTACCGGGGTCTTCAGGTTAAGCGTTCTTTTATTTTTTCCTTAAACATTTATTTATTTATTTGAAAGAGTTACTGGAGTGGGGGAAACAGAAACAGAGAGAAAAGAGAGAGAATGAATCTTTGATTCACTGGTTCACTCCCCAAATGACAGCAACACATGGAGCTGGGCTGATCCGAAGCCAGGAGCCAGGAACTTCTTCCAGGTCTGCCACGAGGGTGCAGAGGCCCAAGGACTTGGGCCATATACTGCTTTCTTAGGCGTATTAACAGGGAGCTGGACCAGGAGTAGAGTAGCCAGGACTGGAACCAGCATCTACATGGTATATGGCTTTATCCTCTATGCCATAGCACTAGCCCCTAGGTTAAGCATTCCTAATCTAAAAATCCAAAACCCAAAACATTTTGAGCAACGACATGACACCTGAATTCATTTGACAGTTCACAGTTCAAAACATAGGTACTGGGCAGGCATTGTGAATTGCATTAAGCTGCCCCTTGGGATGTCTGCGTCCCATAGCAGAATGCTGGCGTGAGTTCTGGCTCCTCTGCTTCTGATCCAGCTTCCTGCTAACGCTTCTGAGAAGCTGGTGGATGATGGCCCAAGTGCTTGGCTCCCTGCTGCCCATGTGGGAGAACTGGATGGAGTTCCAGGCTCCTGGCTTCAACTTAACCAGTCCTGGCTATTGCAGGCATTTGGGGAGTGAGCCAGCAGAAGAGGATCCATCTCTTTCCTTCTCTCTCTCACTTTGCCTTTCAAAAAAATAAAAATAAAAAAAAAACCTTTAAAAAGTAAAAAGCATGCAAAAATATATATATATAATTACCTTCAGGTTATATGTGTAAGGTATAAATGAAAAATAAATTAGTTTTGTACTTAGGCTTGAGTGCTCTTCCCAAGATATCTCATTATGTCTATGCTGATAGTCTAAAATCTGAAAAAAAATATGAAATTGGAATCACTTCTGATCCCCAGCATTTTGGATAAGGGATACTTGATTTGTGGTGCCATCTCTTCTATACCCAGAGCTTTCAAATGGTTCTCTACCTTGTATCTTGCTTTTTGTTTTCTTTAGTTTTTTTTTGCCTCTTTTTTTTTTTTTAAGATTTATTTATTTATTTGAAAGAGTTACGGAGAGAGAGGAGAGGCAGAGAGAGAAAGAGGTCTTCCTTCCAGTAGTTCACTCCCCAGATGGCTGCAATGGCCAGAGTTACGCCGATCTGAAGCCAGGAGCCAGGAGATTCTTCCAGGTCTCCCACTCGGGTGCAGGGGCCCAAGGACTTGGGCCATCTTCTACTGCTTTCCCAGGCCATAGCAGAGAGCTGGATTGGAAGTGGAGCAGCTGGGTCTTGAACTGGCACCCATATGGGATGCTGGCGCTTCAGGCCAGGGCGTTAACCTGCTGCGCCACAGCGCCGGCCCCTTCTTTAGTTCTGACTTATAATAAACTGAGGTATACCCTTCAGAAAGCTGGACTTGGAGCTTTCAACTATTTCATTCATCCTGTGTCCTAATCTGGAAACTGTAGTGTGCAATTCTAGTTCAAGATCGAGGTGGATATTTATAAATAAATATCTAAAGTAGATCTATTTGTACTTATTATGTCCAAACACTTGACGCTGGCAGAGCATGACTGAATATGTTCTGTTCTTTCTGATGGTAAAGTCCATCAAGGTACTTTGGTGAATGATGAAATGTTTTTTTCTTAGCATTCTATTGAGCTGGTGTCTTCTGACCGGCTGAGTCTTTTCCTTAACAGAGTTGTGGCTTAATCTCTCAGTATATGTTACAGAGCTAGATGCTGATAGGTTAACGATCTTTTTTTTTTTTTTTTTTTTTTTTGACATGTAGAATCACAGACAATGAGAGAGAGAGAGAGAGACAGAGAGAAAGGTCTTCCTTCTGTTGGTTCACTCCCCAAATGGCTGCCATGGCCAGTGCTGTGCCAATTTGAAGCCAGGAGCCAGGTGCTTCCTCCTGGTCTCCCATGCAGGTGCAGGGGCCCAAGCACTGGGCCCATCCTCCACTGCTTTCCCAGGCCACAGTAGAGAGCTGGACTGGAAGAAGAGCAACCGGGACTAGAACCCGGCACCCGTATGCGATGCCGGTGCCGCAGGCGGAGGATTAGCCTAGTGGGCCACGGTGCTGGCCCCTGATCCTTTTTTTTTTTTTTTTTTTAAGATTTATTTATTATTTTATTTATTTGAATGACAGAGTTACAGAGAGAGGTAGAGACAGAGAGACAGGGGTCTTCCATCCGCTGGTTCACTCCCCAAATGGCTGCAGTGGCCAGAGCTGCACCGATCTGAATCCTGGAGCCAGGAGCTTCTTCCAGGTCTCCCACACAGGTCCAGGGGCCCAAGCACTTGGACCATCTTCTGCTGCTTTCGCAGGCCATAGCAGAGAGCTGGATCGGAGAGGGAGCAGCCGGGACTAGAACCATATGGGGTGCTGACGCTTCAGGCCAGGGCTTTAACCCACTGTGCCACAGCACTGGCCCCTAATGATCCTTTATCTCAAAAACTATCTTTTTGTCTTCAGTTTGACGACTATATGTGTTTATAATATCCCAAATGATAACTAGAAATTCTTTAAGCACTGCTGCTTATTTGTAGTGACTGTTTCCAGCACAGACAGCTACCCTCTCACAGCAATGGCTGTGGCATGTTTTCCAGTGGGTCCTGCCTGGGTAGGAGGGAGCAAATTCAAGATGAGAGCCAGATGGGAAAAGAGTAGCACCCACGCCATTGTGTGCTGGGCCTTCTCTGTCTCAGCAATATTTGTTTTCTGAATTTTTACTTAGCAAGTAATAATTATTTTACAAATAATGACAAATGTTTTCATGTGTTTTCCAAATTTAAACTTCTCCTTACGATAGATTTAATATTTCTTGGAATGGTCTTTTAAGTAATTAAAATTTCATCTGTTAATAGCAATTATGAAATTAGAGATTCAAATAGGAGACTTCAAGCCCCCTTCCAACAGTATAAATTCTTTAGTTTTGAGAGGCACAGCCTTGTCTTCTGTTACTGTTTTTAATTAAGGACACCGTCTCCCTAAGTGAAAAAGAAGATCTAGAAGGTGTCTTAGGGGCAGGCATTTGGTGCAGTGGTTGAGTCTGTGCTTGCAATGCCTGCATCCCATATCAGAATGCCTGGTTCAAGTTCTGGTTCCTTTTGCATCCAGTCAACTTCCTGCTAATGGGCACACCCTTGGAGGCAGCAGTGATGCCTCACGTACCTGGGTCCTTGCCACCCACCTGGGAGACCTGGATTGAGTTCCAGGCTCCTGTTTCAGCCTTCCCAGCCCTGTCTGTTGCCGCTGCTGGGGGAGTGAAACAGCGGGTGGAAGATTCTCTCTCTCTCTCTCTGCCTTTCAAAGTAATTAATTAAATAAATACATTTTAACCAATTTTCTAAAATAAAGGTATTTTAATAGAAAAGCTACTGAAAAACTTTAAAAGCTTTAAAAACTACAGTGATTATTTCGGTGGCAATCCTACTTGGGCAGAAGTACAGCTTGGTCTGTGATCATTATGCGCTGTTAATATGTAACCCAGGAACATGATGCATGAATGTCTGCCTTGATTTTTAGATGGCTGAATTTATGGCTGATTGAGTTCTTGAAAAGAAACTAAGATTAATTGCAAAACAACATGTTTTCAAGATATCTTTAGGGGCCAGCAGGTCTAGAGGTTTAGAGGTTTAAACAGCCATCTGCAGTGCTGGTTCAAGTCCCAGCTGCTTCACTTCTGATCGAACTCCCTGCTAATGCTCCTGGGAAAGCAGCAGAGGGTAGCCCATGTGCTTGGCCCCTGCACCCACATGAGAGACCCAGAAGAAGCTCCTGGCTCCTGACTTTGGCTTGGCCCAGCCCTGGCCCTTGTGGCCATTTGGAGAGTGAACCAGCATGTCCTGTCTCTTTCTGTAACTCTGACTTTCAAATAAATAAATACATAAAAGATATATTTTAAAAAATTTATTTGAGAGATGGAGAGATCTTCCATCTGCTGGTTTCCTCCCCCACTACCCACAACAACTAGGGCAGGGGCAGGCTTAAACTGAATGCCGACTCAGTCTGGGCCTCCTATATGTGTTGCAGGGACTCAAGTACTCCATCCATCATCTGTCTCCAGGAGCGTGCATTAGCAGGAAGCTGAACCAGAAGTAGGTTAGCCGAGACTGGTACCAGGCACTTCAGTATGGATGAGAGCATCCCAAGCAGAAACTTAGCTGCTGCAGCAAATACCTGCTCCTAAAAATTTTTTATTGTGGGAATTTAAGACGTAGAAAAATAGAAGAAAGTTAGTAAGTTATGTGTATCTATCGCCCAGCTTCCATAATTATCAATATTATTTCACCTCTACCTGCTTTCTTCTCTCTCACTAGATTATTATTTTTAATAACTTTTTAAAAACATTTTAAAGTACCTCTTTATTTTTTTTAAAAGATTTGGGGCTGGCGCTGTGGTGCAGCGGGTTAACACCCTGGCCTGAAGCGCCAGCATCCCATATGGGTGCTGGTTCGAGTCCTGGCTGCTCCACTTCTGATCCAGCTCTCTGCTATGGCCTGGGAAAGCAGTAGAAGATGGCCCAACTCCTTGGGCCCCTGCACCCACGTGGGAGATCAGAAGGAAGCTCCTGGCTCCTGGCTTCAGATCGGCGCAGCTCCGGCCGTTGCAGCCCATTGGGGAGTGAACCAGCAAATGGATGACCTCTCTCTCTCTCTTAAAAAAAAAAAAAAAGAGAGAGATTTATTTATTTAAAGTCAGAGTTACGCAGAGAGGGAGAGAGAGAGAGAGAAGTCTTAAATTCCCGGCTGGCGCCGCGGCTCACTAGGCTAATCCTCCGCCTAGCGGCGCCGGCACACCGGGTTCTAGTCCCGGTCGGGGCGCCGGATTCTGTCCCGGTTGCCCCTCTTCCAGGCCAGCTCTCTGCTGTGGCCAGGGAGTGCAGTGGAGGATGGCCCAGGTGCTTGGGCCCTGCACCCCATGGGAGACCAGGAAAAGCACCTGGCTCCTGGCTCCTGCCATCGGATCAGCGCGGTGCGCTGGCCGCGACAGCCATTGGAGGGTGAACCAACAGCAAAGGAAGACCTTTCTCTCTGTCTCTCTGTCCAAAAAAAAAAAAAAAAAGAAGTCTTAAATTCCCATAAGCAATTGGGCCATCTTCCGCTGCTTTCCCAAGCGCTTTACCTTGAGAGCTGGATTGGAAGTGGAACAACTGAGACTTGAACCGGCACTCATAGGGAATGCTGACATTGCAGGCAGCAGGTTAACCTGCTGTACCACAGTGACAGCCCCCAGTTCTAACCATTTTGCTGCTAATGGTAGAATTTCATTCTTTTTTTTTTTTTTTTTTTTTTTTTTTTTTTTTTTTTTTTTGACAGGCAGAGTGGACAGTGAGAGAGAGAGACAGAGAGAGAAAGGTCTTCCTTTGCCGTTGGTTCACCCTCCAATGGCCGCCGCTGCAGCCGGCGCACCGCGCTGATCTGATGGCAGGAGCCAGGATCCAGGTGCTTTTCCTGGTCTCCCATGGGGTGCAGGGCCCAAGCACCTGGGCCATCCTCCACTGCACTCCCTGGCCATAGCAGAGAGCTGGCCTGGAAGAGGGGCAACCGGGACAGAATCCGGCGCCCAGACCGGGACTAGAACCCGGTGTGCCGGCGCCGCAAGGTGGAGGATTAGCCTATTGAGCCACGGCGCCGGCTCAGAATTTCATTCTTTTAATAGCTGAATAATATTCCGTTGTACATACACACACAGACACACATTTTCTTTATCCATTCATCTGATGATGGATGCCTTGATTGATACCATATTTTGGCTATTGTGAATAGTGCTGCTATAAACATGGTGGTACAGGTATCTTTTAGATATAGTATGTTCATATCTTTTGGGTATATAGCCAGTAGTGGGATTGTTGGGTCATATGGTGAGTCTATTTCTAGTTTGTTTCTATAAGAAATGTCTGTAGTGTTTTCCACAGTGGCTGCACTAACTTACATTCCCACCAACAGTGTATAAGAGTTTCCTTTTCTTGCCAGCATTTGTTCCTCCCTGCTTTTTGGATAATAGCCATTCTGACAGATGAGGTGCTATATGACTGTGGTTTTGATTTGCATTTCCCTGATGACTACTGATATTGAATCTTTTTTCATGTCCAGGTCCTTTGTTCATTTTTTAACTGGATTGGTTGTTTTTGTTGTTGTTGAGTTTTTTGAGTTGCTGATATATTCTGGATATTAATCCTTTGTCAGATATTTTCTCCCATTCTGTCAGATATCTCTTTAATGATTGTTTCCTTTGCTGTGCAGAGGCTTAGATTATTTTTGAACAAATTTGTTAAATTTGTAAATATTTCAGCATATATCTCTAAATGATAAGGATTTTAAAAAACACACAGTAACAGTACAATTATCACACCTTAAAAAATATGGCTGGCACCGTGGCTCAATAGGCTAATCCTCCGCTTTGCGGCGCCGGCACACCGGGTTCTAATCCCGGTCGGGGCGCCGGATTCTGTCCCGGTTGCCCCTCTTCCAGGCCAGCTCTCTGCTGTGGCCAGGGAGTGCAGTGGAGGATGGCCCAAGTGCTTGGGCCCTGTACCCATGTGGGAGACCAGGAGTAGCACCTGGTTCCTGCCTTCGGATTAGCGTGATGCGCCAGCCGCGGCGGCCATTGGAGGGTGAACCAACGGCAAAAGGAAGACCTTTCTCTCTGTCTCTCTCTCTCACTGTCCACTCTGCCTGTCAAAGATTAAAAAAAAAAAAAAAATTAACGGGCGGCCAGCACTGTGGTATAATGGGTAAAGCCGCGGTCTGCAGTGTTGGTATCCCATATGGACACCGGTTTGAAACCCAGCTGCTCCACTTCTGATCCAGCTCCCTGCTGTGGCCTGGAAAAGCAATAGAAGATGGCCCAAGTCCCTGGGCCCCTGCACCCGTGTGGGAGATCCAGAAGCTCCTAGTTCCTGGCTTCGGATCGCCTGAACTCTGGCCGTTGTGGTCAGCTGGCGAGTGAACCAGTGGATAGAAGATTTCTCTGTCTCTCTGCCTCTGTCTCTCTGTAACTCTGCCTTTCAAATAAATAAATCAGTACTAAAATAAATTAATAGTAGAGGCGAGGGTTGTGGCGTAGTGGATAAAACTGCCATCTGCAATGGTTCAAGTCCTGGCTACTCCACTTCTCATCCAGGTGCCCGCTAGTGTGCCTGAGAAAGCAGCAGAAGATGGCCCAAGTGCTTGGGCCCCTGCATCCATGTGGGAGATGCCGACGAAGCTCCTGGCTTCAGACCGGCCGGGTTCCGGCTGTTGTGGCCATTTAGTAAATGAACCAGCTGATGGAAGATCTCTATGTCTCTCCTCTCTCTCTGTCTCTGTCTCTGTTCTTCTCTCTCTCTGTAACTCTGCCTTTCAAATAAATAAATACATCTTTCTAAAAAAATTAACATTCTGTAATGCCATCAAACATCCAGTCGTTTTTCAAATTTCCTTGATTATCTCATTAATATATTTTACAGTTCATTCATAATGTGAGTCCCAAGTCTCTGTTACCCCATCCTTCAGTTCTACCACCTGCCTCCTGAGCAGTAGATAATGGAACCCACTTTGCAGGGGAGGAATCTGAGAGGATAGGCGAGCGCCAGGAGCTTGTAAGCCATAAAGCCGCGGCTGACTGCAGAGCCCTTGGCTTGTACTTTCTGTGCTGTGCCGCATTGTTGCTCTAAGTACAGATGAAGCTTCCCTCGGTCCCCCCACCCACCCCCAGGCTGTGCTGTCTGAGCCTGTGTTGCTAAGTGTGAAATGTCGCAAGGCCCCAGGGCTCAGCCTGGAAGTCTGTCCACACAGGGTACTGCTGTCCTCTCCACCTGGAAGGGCTGGCGTGTGTGTGTGTGTTGGCTACCACATTTCAGCTCTCACCTAAGCCTCCTTCCTCAAGTTCAGACTCACATAGCCATCTGCTTATTCTTTATCTCCACTCAGTTTTCCCAAAGGTGTTTCAAACTTAGCCTGTCCAAAACTAAACCTTAATTTCACTGCCAACACGCTGTCCCCCACCCCGAACCCCCTTTCCTCTTGTAGTAAATGGCCTCACTACTCACCCTGTTGCTCCGGCCCCAAACTTGGTGTTCTCTACCCCACCCCTGTTTCTCCCAGACCCTGTGTCCCAGCAAATGCTTTTGGCTCTACCCTCAGAACATATGTGGCACAGCAGGTTAAACTGCCACCAGTGCAGCATCCCATGTGGGTGTCATATCAAGTCCCGGCTATTTTACTTCCAATCCGACTCCCTGCTAATGTGCCTGGGAAAGCAACAGAAGGTGTCTCAAGTGCTTGGGCCCCTGCCACCCACATGGGGGACCTGGATAGCGCTCCTGGCTTCAGCCTGGCCCAGCCTCAGCCATTGCAGCCATTTGGGGAGTAAACTAGTGGATGGAAAGATCTCTCTCTCTCTTTCTGTTTCTCCCTCTTTTTAACTTTGTTTTTCAAATACATGCATGAATAAATCTTTAAAATCTATCTATTATCTAGAGTCTCACCACTTGCCAGCACCCCACAGCGGCCATCCTTCCTTCTAACCGCCTTTCGGTAACCCCAGTCCACCCCTTGCCTTTCTGCAGCGCTCCCTCCACCCACAGCTGGACAGCTCTGTGAAAAGCTAAGTCAGATCGTGTTATTTCTCTGCTCAAAACCCTCCAGAGGCTTCTCCTCACACCCAGAACAAAAACCAAAATCTAGTTTAGGTAACCCTAGAGACCTTCCTGCCCCTCCCTGTCGCTCACCCCCTCCAGCGATGCCAGAGGAGCTGCTTCCCAGTTCCAAAACCTGCCCGGAACAGCGCTGCACGCGGGGCTTCGCACTTGCTGGGCCCTTGCCCGTGATGCTCTTTCACCGCCTCCCTGTGGTTTGCTTTTGCTCCCTCCCTTCATCCACCTCTCTGCTCAGGTGTCTCCTCTCCAGGCCCCTGCCCCACTCTGTCCACAGGAGAACCCCCACCATCCCATTGTGCCCCCTTTACCCCATTGTTCCCTATGGCACTTACGCTGGCTGATGCTCCATTATGACTGTGCACTCCTGTTAGCATGTACGCTCCATAAACATAGGGGCCTCGGTGCTGTGATGCTGCCAGGCACAATAGTAAGTCTTGAATCAATATTTGTAAAATGAAATATGACTAATATCCTAGACATTAGATCTATTGCCTTCACTCATTCTCTTTTATTGAATATAATGAAAGATTTGTGTGTGTGATTTTTTTTTAATAATATGTTTAAGCCAGTCGTTGCTTATCTGGCCAAAGCTTATGTCAGTTTCATAACAGCAGAAAATAAGAGAGGCAGAGTCCATGTTACCTGGCACACACCCTATTATTCTGATGAAATCAAGACACACAGATAGCTTCATGCTGAGACAACTGCGGTTTGCTCCTCCTGCTTCTTCCACATTGACACGCACAGGGCAAGTCTGGTCCAAAAATGATCCTTAAGTTCTGGTACACTGCCTCAGTTTCCTCAGTGTAACTGTGAACAGGGTTGTATCTAAGAATAGACTGAAACAAACAAGCCTGCCCTTCCGGCTCCGCCTCTCAGATGCCATCTCATTCCCATTCATGAGGACTGTCACGTGTGTGGATGGCTGCCATCTCCTTTTGTATTACAAATCTAGCCGGCTGAGTTGCAGGGAACACAGCCCCACCCGCCCTGCAGGTTGCTGTATATGGCTAGGGGCTGGCATCTGTTGGCCTACGTTTCTGGCTCCTGGATAACTCCTTGCCACTTTTTTTTTTTTTTTTTTTTTTTTGACAGGCAGAGTGGACAGTGAGAGAGAGAGAGAGAGAGAAAGGTCTTCCTTTGCCGTTGGTTCACCCTCCAATGGCCGCCGTGGCCAGCGCGCTGCAACCAGCGCACCGCGCTGATCCGAAGGCAGGAGCCAGGTGCTTCTCCTGGTCTCCCATGGGGTGCAGGGCCCAAGCACTTGGGCCATCCTCCACTGCACTCCTGGGCCACAGAAGAGAGCTGGCCTGGAAGAGGGGCAACCAGGACAAAATCCAGCGCCCCAACCAAGACTAGAACCCGGGGTGCGGGCGCCACAAGGCGGAGGATTAGCCTAGTGAGCCACAGCGCCGGCCCACTCCTTGCCACTTTTAAAATGTATTTTTATTGTATATATTTTAGATATAGATCACAGTGTTTTGATAGGCAAGATCTATCAGGAGAGAGATGTATTAACACCCAGCAATTAAAATTGTAGCAGTTGGGAAAGATTGTCCTGATGTTGCTGGAATCATCTAGACTAGCAGCTTGTTAAGCTGATCACACAACAGAGTCACCTGGGCAGGTTTTTAGACACACAGGGTCCCAGGCCTCACTGTAGTCCGGGGTTGGAATAGGACTCTAGTTTTCTCTCCTCCCCACCTCCATCTCTCTCTGCAGTAGATCAAATATAGATATCTCTTGAGACCCACTGTGGATTGGTTCTAGGAAACCCCAAGGATACCAGAATCTGCAGAAAAATAGGAGAGAGTATGTTGGGAAGGGCTTTTTGGGGAAGTTACATTTTGTCTGCCATGGGGCGTATTAGGGGAAGAATATTTCACACAGGAAATAGCGTGGTGTGTTCAAAGAATTAAAAGCAGACCAGCATGGCTGGAGCACAGAGTGGCTGAGGGACAACTCGGCTGCTGGGGGGTGAAGTGGCTGGGGCCGCTCACAGAGGCCTTGTGAGCTCCCATGAACGGTTTGGGTTTCCTTTCAAGTACTTTTCTCTAAAGAACTTCAAGTTCTGCGGGAGAATGAATTATAAGAGAACAGGTTGGAGCTTTGAGACCTGAATTATTCTCTGATGATGAACCAACAGGCCTAAACAAGTGGCACTGAAGATGGAGGGGAGGAGGCAGTTTCACATACACAAACACACATATATGTGCACATATAAAAAGGTATATATATTTAAGGATTATTTATTTGAAAGGCAGAGTTACAGAGAGAGAGAGAGAGAGAGATCTTCCATTTGCTGGTTCACTCTCCTAATGGCCACAACAGCTGGGGCTGGACCAGGCTAAAGCCAGGAACTCCATCTGGGTCTCCCATGTGAATAGCAGGGGCTCAACCAATTGGGTCATCTTCTGCTACTTTCCCAGGCACATCAGCAAGGAGCTGGATTGGAAGTAGAGCAGCTGGGACTCCAACCAGCGCTCACATGGGGTGCTAGCGTTGCAAGCAGCAGCTTAACCCATTGCACCACAGTGCCAGCAGCATGAGGGTGTATATTTCAACAAAGTCAGCAGAACTGGCTGGTGAGGGAAGGGATGGGAGAAACAGGGAAGACACCTGGGGGTTCTGCTGGAAGCAGTGTAGGGTGTGGGCAAGTACCCCCCGTGGCTTTTTCTGTAAAATGGGGGCATAAGGTACCTCTCTACTGGGTGAGTAGCTACTGACGTTAGGACAGCACTTAGCACTTAGGACAGAGGTTGGCACACGACCAGACGCTCTGTGGGTAGAAGTGATGTGGGTGATGGTAATTTGTCCAGGGTCACACAGCTGGTCAGCAGCAAGTCCAGGACAAGGAGCCAAGGCAGAGCGTTTTGGTTTAGTGTGTTTCATGCTACACTGAGCTGCCTCCTTCAATTACCTTTGAACTTTTTTGTTTATGTAGACACTTGGTAGAGGGTTTGGTTGTCTTAGTCCAGGATAAGTCGCACTTGCTATAACATGTGAGTGTTGCACCAAACATGACAAATTGCTAGGGTTTTCTGCATAGCCTAGAATTCCTGATTGTTTTGGCTACCCATAATACATGCCATTCCAGACAAAACACAGGACCCCGACAGCAGAAGGAAGGGGGTACTGGAAGAGAGATGTTCTGAGGATGGCTTTCAAATATGAAAAGCAATATCTTCCAGAACGCAGACATGCTCATGTTACCCACATGCATAGGCTGGAGTAGGCGCGTACCCTACAACGGGAGGGAGACAGCATTAAGAGTCCTGAATACTGGAAGTGAGAGGTCAGCGCATGCCAGGCAGGGGAAAGAAATAAAGCTCAGAATGTTAGCGCAACTGCCCCAGATCGTCAGGTTTCTGGTGCTACATCTTCAAGAAGTGTTTGAAGTGCTTCTATCTGTCAGTTTCAACTAAGCTAATTTAAAAATACGGCTCTTTGTATTGTGCCTTTCTCATGAGCCTCTGTGAGCGTAATGCATCCAGTATGTGCAGGGAGAGCCTGCAGCCTCAGCTCCCCCGCCCCGCCCCACCCTGCCCCGCGTCTGAGAGGCAGCGTCGGGAGGCACGCTGTTGCACCTGCAGGGGTCTGTCATGTTACAGAGCGGGGCCCGAGACCACTTTCAGCGTGTCTTGTTGGAAAGTTCCAGATAACAGTGAGAGAAATGCCAGCTTGGCCCTTCTGCCCTCGTGTTCACCGTCTGTTGTGTTGCACCTCTATCTCAAACAGCGTGGGGACGACTGTTCTTCATTACCAGGGAATGTGAGTCATTCCCAGATTTGTGTGATTGGGATTCCAAAGCATTGCTGTATCCCATGGTCTTATTAAATCCAAGTGTCAGTGCAGCCTTGCAGACTATAGGGGAGAACTCAGTTACAGCTGGTGACCTGGTTCTGGTTACCACACAGAGTAACTGGCGAGAGAGCCTTGACCCCCCCCCTCCCCCAGTACCCAGAATTCCACACGCATGGTTGTTACCAACTGCTCTCCGGTTTGGGGGTTTCCTGGTTGGTTCACTTCATGGATTTAGTGCATTTCAGCTCCCTGTTTATATTTCCAGTGGGGATCTGTATGTTTTATGGGAAAATGTTCTAGTGTCTGCAGACAAGCTAGTGCCAAGATTAGCCTGGCGTTTAGAGGGAGTACCTCGTTGCAGGTTGATTCAGCCCTGGCACTGTTAACTGCACTGTGTCCAGGATCTAGCAAGACATTATCCATTTCCAACTTGGTCCAAAGAAAACAAATAAAACATCAACCAGAGAGGGAGGAGGCTGTAAATGTTGCCAGCAAATTAGTGTGCTCTGTCTTTTCTTTCTCCTAGAGTGTTTCACAGCCAATGGTGCAGATTATAGGGGAACACAGAACTGGACAGCACTGCAAGGCGGGAAGCCATGTCTGTTCTGGAACGAGACCTTCCAGCATCCCTACAACACTCTGAAATACCCCAACGGCGAGGGCGGCCTGGGTGAGCATAACTACTGCAGGTAAGACGGGACCACTCAGTACTGCAAGAAATCTCTAGTCTCCTCTTTTTTTTTTTTTTTAAGCTTTATTTTATTTATTTGAAAGGTGGAATTACAGAGAGAGGTAGAGACAGAGAGAGAGAAGTCTTCCATCTGCTGGTTCACTTCCCAGATGGCCTCAATGGTCAAAGCTGAGCTGATCTGAAGCCAGGAGCTTCTTCTGGATCTCCCACACTATGCAGGGGCCCAAGGATTTGGGCCATCTTCCACTGCTTTCCCAGGCCATAACAGAGAGTGGAATAGCCGGGACTCGAACCTGTGCCCATATGGGGTGCTGGTGTTGCAGGCCAGGGCTTTAAACTGCTGCACCACAGTGCCGGCCCCTAGTCTCCTCTTGCATTCCTTTCCAACCCTACTCACAACGAAGGGAAGCTTTTCTTTCTCCTTCTGGCCATCTCAGAAGGCCTTTCTAAATGTTCTCCCACACCTTACACCTCTCTCCACACTTGATCTTAGCCAAAAAGCCGAGAAGCAATCTCCCTCTCTCCCTTCCCCTCCCTCCCTCCTCCCCACCCCCACCCCGCTCTTTTCAGGTTGGTTGTTTGATTCTGGCTTGCAGAGCTCTGTTTTCTGTCTCATCACTTACTTTTCTCTTAGTTGGCCCTATCACCAGAGGACGGTGCACAAGCAGCAAAGCTTCCTAAGCACTGAGGATGTAGTTGGTCAAACCATCTATGACCAGCCCTCCCTCTGCTTCTGCCTGCAGTATCCTACCTCTGGCCAGTCCCACATAGCCTTGCTCTGGGAGCAGGTGTATCCATCAGATGGGTGCTGTTTACTTCTTTTCAACAGACTAAGGTGTTTGCTTTTTACTTCCTGACTTCCTGACTTCCTGTCTGACTCTAGCAGGGGCTCTTTTTTTTTTTTTTTCTCTTAAGATGTATTTATTTATTTGAAAGTCAGATACAGAGAGAGAGAGAGAGAGATCGATCTTCCATCTGCTGGTTCACTCCCCAAATGGCCACAATGGCGAGAGTTGGTGCAGGGTGAAACCAGAAGCTAGAAACTTCTTCCAGATCTCCCACAAAGGTGCAGGGGCCCATGGACTTGGGCCATCTTCTGCTGCTTTCCCAGGCACATTAGCAGGCAGCTGGATCAGAAGTGGAGTAGCTAGGACTCAAACTGGTGCCCATATGAGATGCCAGCACTGCAGGTGGCAGCTTAACCCACTGTACCAGAACGCTGGCCCCTAGCAGGGGCTCTTAATCTGATACACATGATGCTTCACACGTTATTCATGATTTTATGGGAAGATGATCTGTGGCTTCAAGTAGGTTCTCAGAGTTATCTATGATTAGCACAAGTTAAGAATCACTGGGCCAGCGCCACGGCTCACGGGGCTAATCCTCCGCCTAGCGGCGCCGGCACACCGGGTTCTAGTCCCGGTCGGGGCACCGGATTCTTTCCCGGTTGCCCCTCTTCCAGGCCAGCTCTCTGCTGTGGCCAGGGAGTGCAGTGGAGGATGGCCCAAGTGCTTGGGCCCTGCACGCCATGGGAGACCAAGAGAAGCACCTGGCTCCTGCCTTCGGATCAGTGCGATACGCCAGCCACAGCGCGCCAGCCATGGCGGCCATTGGAGGGTGAACCAATGGCAAAAGGAAGACCTTTCTCTCTGTCTCTCTCTCTTTCACTGTCCACTCTGCCTGTCAAAAAAAAAAAAAAAAAAAAAAGAGAGAAATTAAAAAAAAAAGATTAAAAAAAAAGAATCACTGGTATGTTTGGGGCCAGCAGTGTGGAATAAGCCACTGTCTGCAACACCAACATCCTATATAGGAACCCATTGGAATCTTGGCTGCTCCACTTCCAATCCAGTTCCCTACTAATGGCCTGGGAAAGCAGCAGAGGATGGCCCATTTGCTTGGGTCCCTGAACCCACATGGGAGACCTGAAAGAAGCTCTTGACTCTTAGCTTTGGTCTGGCCCAGCCCCAGCCATTGCAGCCTTTTGGGAAGTGAACCAGCGCATGGAAGATCTTTCTCTCTTCCTCTCTCTCTCTCTGTAGCTCTGACTTTCAAATCAGTAAGCCTTAAAAAAAAAAAAAAAAAAAAAAAAAAAAAAAAAAAAAAAGCACTGGTATTTAGAGACAGATTCTAAGCACTTTGGTTGTACATTTGTGCAGCTTAAAAAAAATTTTATCTGGGGCCATCGTTGTGGCATAGTGGGTTAAGCCGCCACCTATAACAGCACCAGCATCCCGTATGGGTGCCGGTTTGAGTCCCACCTGCCCCACTTCTGATCTAGCTCCTTGCTAATATGCCTGGGAAAAGAGGGGGGATTGGCTCAAGTGCTTGGGCCCCTGCACCCACGTGAGAAACTCAGAGGAAACTCCTGGTTCCTGACTTTGGCCCCAGCTGTTTTGGCCATTTAGGGAATTCACTCTAAGTGGAGCAGCTGGGACTTGGGCCAGCAGTCATATGGGATGCCAGCATCACAAGTGGTGGCTTAACCCACTGTGCCACAATGCCAGTCCCACATATTAGCTCCTTACTTCCAAAATCCTAGAAATTTGACTCATGGCTCAGCAATATGGTGAATCGAACTGTTAATAGGACGGATACAAAGGAGCCATTGGAACAGGTAAGAGCGATTACTGAGCTCCACTGGAGCGCCACACTGCATCCGTGGTTCCACCAGCACATTGGCATCTCAGCCATATGGCACTGTTGATCCAGCTGAGCCAACATGTGTGTTACTGTTTATTTTGCGCGTGCTATGTACTCTTGCTAACACTCGAGGGCCCTTCTGATTGTCTTGAAGTCATCAGGCCTCTAGCCCAGATTTGCATTATGCTGGTACCTTCAACTCTCTCTCACCTCTGTCTGCACTTATGTCAACTGACCATCCCCCTATATTTGCTGCTGTTATAGCCTTCCATTTATTATTATAAAAATACAAACAGCTTGTTCTAAAAAAATTTCTCAAACACTAAAGATATATTTCTCAATCACTGCTGAATATGTATGTATGTATATACATAAATACACTCACACAGATTGTTTAAATAGTTAAAGTTTCCCATTTTACCTCTTTCCCTGAAACCCCCCTCACCAAATTCTACTTCCCAGAGGTAATAATTTGTAAATGTGCTGATTTATATTTTGCTATTTGTTAAGTTTATTTTGTTAAAATGTTCTGGGAAGGCATTCAGGATAGTGGTTAAGATGCCATCTGAGATGCACATATCCCATATTGTGTTCAAATCGCAGCTCCACTCCTGATTCCAACCTTCTGCTAACGTGTACCCTGGGAAGCAACAGGTGTTGGTCAAGAACCTGGGTCCCTGCCACCCCTGTGGGAGACCCAGATTGAGTCCCAGGCCTCCAGTTTCAGCCTGGCCCCGCCCAGGCTGTTGAGGGCATTTAGGGAGAGAACCAGTGGATCCGAGACCTGTGCCTTTCTGTCTGCCTTTCTGTCTCTCTGCCTTGCAGATAAATAAAATAAATAAGTTAAAAAACTTTTAAGTTACAGATGCTCGTTAAGAATGCTTTTACATTCTATTTTAAAAGTTGTACATGTTAATTTTTTTGCATAAGTCAAAAAATTAGTCCCACTTATCTCTGGGTTATTGCCTTCCCCTAGCTTTTCTATTTGTAGGAAGAGTTGGGCCGGGCTGGAAGGAATGTTTAGGAAGAAAAGTAGTGTTTGGTTTTGGTTTTATGTGGTTAACTTACTCTCTTGTTCTGAAATGTCTCTTGGTTTATTCTACTACTCTTGCTTCCTGTCAAGCAAATCTTCTTAGAAGAACTCCTGTTTTTAAGTCTGGTTTTAAGGTAAATGAAAAATTTCCAGTGAGGCATAATTTATATGAAAAACATTTTTTTTTCTAGTAGATGAACACGTATGTCTACGACTTGTATTCCAGAATCTCACTAGTAAATATCCATCCATTAAGAGAAAAGTGGGAGCCAGCATGGCCTCCTTTTTCTTTAGCTTTGGCAGGGTGCAACCCTACCCTTTGATTTGATGGAATGTACCAGACCTGAACTACCAGTTTATACTTCAAAAGGGGGAGAGGCCGAAACTGTTGATTATTATCACATCTGAGTCCAGGCCTTTTGTTTTCGCGCGGGGGCAAAGTAAGGATGAATTTGCTTGTTCCTTATTAAGCTGTTATGATGCTTCTCAAAATGTTTTTGACATTGATAATAAACAGTTGTTTTCTAAGGGCTTTACCCAATACTACATCAAAGCTGAGCAGTGAACAGAGGGCAGAAAATGACAGTGAAATACTGTTTAAAGAGGCCTTTGTACAAGCTCCCCGCCTTTGATTTCTCAGCTGACACCCGACACCGCATTTGTCCTGTGTGACTTTTTTCAGATCCATTACATTTGAGATGTCTGAGTGTTGTCGAGCGATGGGAACACACTTCTTTGGGCTGGGCTCGAAGTGTCTGGATTAGAGGGGGAGGCAGAGACTGGGGAAGAGCAGAGTTGGCACTGGCACCTGCCTTTGGGCCCAAGAACTAAAAGGACCCTTTGTGCCTGGGGGAAGCTTATCTTCTGGGCTGCACAATAGGCTTATCCCACTCTGGCCTGATAGGGGTTGCTCCAAAGCTGGGCTGCCGGGTCTTTGTGCCTGCTTCCGGCCTAACCAGAGTGTCAGGTTTCCCGAATTGTGAGGCGGAATCAAAGGGCTTTTCTGTGTGTCCATAGCCCCTGCCCCGGTTTGATCTGCTTCAGCAGTGCTGCCTATTTTATTGTCATGGCATCTCGGAGTTGAAAAGACCTTCAAAGGGCATTATTATTCCAAGCCACTGTCAATTTAGAAATGTGAAATAAAGGTTTCGAAAATAGTGTTGGTACTGGGAGAGCGGGATCACAAGTTCTGAGACTCTGGCACAGTTTTCTTCATAGTTCTCTGAGGGGTCAATATTTTGAGGAAGAAAAAGGATCCTTTTCTCTCAAACCGGAGTTGACCAGTCTGAGCCTGGTGAAAGATTGCCAGTAGAGGCTGTATCATGTGAATTTTTTTAATGCTAAAAAATTGTGCAATTAGCATAATTTGTTGTTGTGGTAATGAGAAAATAAAGAAAACCAGAAAAAAAATGAAGTTAACAATAGTCGCCTCATCTAGAGCTAAGTACTTACTTTTTTTATTTGAAAGACAGAGAGCTATCAGCAGCTGGTTCACTCCCCAAGTGCCCATAACTGGGAGCCGGGAACTCAGTCCAGATCTCCTGTGGAGGGGGCAGGAACCCAGTCACTTGGGCCCACCACTGCAGATATGGGATGGGGGGGGGGGGGTCTTACCCCTAGACCAAACCTCTGCTCCTATAGATACGTACTTTCAAGAGTTTTGTAAATATTTTTTCCTCACTATGTGTTTTCAAAACATGGAAATGTGTCATCTGTTGTGTTTTTACAATTGCCTTTAACAACAACAAGAACAACAAACTGGAAAGGCGTTGTATCTTTCTGTATTGATGTGAGGCTTCCGTGCCACATTCGCCTTCAGCCCTGCTGTCTAGCGTTCCCCTGTGTGGCCATGCCATGTTTATTTAACCGTCATTTATCACTGGACATTTAGTGTTTCCAACTTTTTCATGAAAATGCCTTACTAAACATCTTTATAAGTAAACATTGCCTTAGAATAAATTCCTGAAGAGGAAATTGCCACATAAAGGGTTTGCATATTTTTAGGGCCTTTGACTGTAATTACCAAATTGCTGTCCTGACCATTTGCGTCAGTTCACGTTCTCACTGGCATGCTGAAAACACCCGTGCTCGTTCCCCATGTTCACCTTGAAGGTGCCCATGCTATTCGGCGTGATTAGTTCTGTGGCCAGTTGTCCTAGTTACACCACAGAGAGTCTGTCTGAGCCTGTGATCACCTTTTGTCACTTCCGCTAACTCAGGTGCATCAGAGCTGACAGATCTGCTCTTGGAATAATACCATTCTTTGCCCTCTTGATGAGAGAGAGCACTGAGCTGCATAGAGTATAGAAGCTAGAGCAGTTCTGCTTCTGAAGAACTGAACAGAAATGATCTGCTTGACTGAAGACACCCGAGATGGCCTTGTCTGTATTCTTTCCCCCGACAGAAACCCAGATGGAGACGTGAGCCCCTGGTGCTACGTGGCAGAGCATGAGGACGGCGTCTACTGGAAGTACTGCGAGATCCCCGCTTGCCAGAGTAAGGCTGCGCCGTGTGGTCGCCGGGTCGCGGGCCGTGAGGCCGTGAATGCTGGGGTTGCAGGGCGGAAGCTTCCCCAGAGTCAGTGGTTCGGGCTGGCTGAGTCTATCGAGTAGCTGAAAGCAAAAGCCGTCTTGGCTGAGGACCCTCACCTTTCTTGTTGAGGCTTTTCAAGAAGGGGAAGGCCGGTTCCTCCTCATCCTGCTCTATGAGTATTTCCTTGGCTTCTGATGGTTAATTTCTTTCTTTCTTTTCTCAAGATTTTATTTATTTATTTGAGAGGCAGAGTTACAGACAGAAAGGGAGAGACAGAGAGAAAGATCTTCCATGCACTGATTCCCTCCCAAAATAGTCACAATGGCTTGGGCTGGGCTGATCTGAAGCCAGGAGCCAGAAGCTTCTTCAGGGTCTCCCACCCAGACGTGGGCCATCCTCCACTGCTTTTCCTGGTCCATTAGCAAGGAGCAGGATCAGGAGTGGAGCAGCTGGGACTCAAACTGGAGCCCATATGGTATGGTATGCCTGCACTGCTTTAACCCTCTGTGCCACAGTGGATAGAGAAGGCACCAGCTCAATAGCAGACTGGCGGGGTGGAGGAGAAAGGATACATTACACTCCTTGGAATGCATTTGGAATGAATTTTCTTGGATTCAACCTCTTTATACACAGTGTAGCTAAATCATGACCCTGCCTATTATTATTTGGATTTGAACAGATGTGCTGAAAAATGATATTCATTAAATATCACATAAAGCTGATATGATAATTTTTGTCCACATTACCATATAGTACTCTGTTTTTTATGATAATAACTCACAACCCAGTGTCTTCAGCCTTTTACTAAATGGACTGTTATCTAACTTTATTCATTCATTCCTATATTCAGTGTTTATTATATGCAAGGTGCCAGGAAAAGAACACCCTGACCCTCAGGTTGTGTAGGCTGGAGGGATTTCTTAAAAGACACTTCAAAACAAGGTAGAGGAGCAGGGATTGGGGTGCATTCAGTTAAAGCCCTGCTCGGGTTGCCCCATTCGATGTCAGAGTGCTTGTGTCCCAGCCCTGCTAAAGCACACCCTGGGAGGCAGCAGATGAAGGCTCAGGTACTGGGGCCCTGCACCCACGTGGGGGACTGGGTGGAGTTTCTGGCTCCTGGCTTTGGCCTGGCCCAGCTCCAGCTGACACAGGCCCTTGCTCTGCCTTTCAAATAAATAAATAAATCTTTTTTTAACAAATAAATATAAATAAATGAACTTTTAAAAAAAGGTAGAAAATATTGTAAGGCTGGCGCCGCGGCTCACTAGGCTAATCCTCCGCCTAGCGGTGCCGGCACACCGGGTTCTAGTCCTGGTCGGGGCGCCGGATTCTGTCCCGGTTGCCCCTCTTCCAGGCCAGCTCTCTGCTGTGGCCAGGGAGTGCAGTGGAGGATGGCCCAGGTGCTTGGGCCCTGCACCCCATGGGAGACCAGGAAAAGCACCTGGCTCCTGGCTCCTGCCATCGGATCAGCGTGGTGCACCGGCAGCAGCACGCCGGCTGCGGCGGCCATTGGAGGGTGAACCAACGGCAAAGGAAGATCTTTCTCTCTGTCTCTCTCTCTCTCACTGTCCACTCTGCCTGTCCAAAAAAAAAAAAAAAATATATATATATATATATATATAGTAGAAAGGATTTGCAGAAGGCGTGAAGTATAGAAACTAAAACTAAGTCTGATGCTACAGTTATCTCTCATTATCTCTAGGGGACTGGTTCCAGGACGTGCACCATGAGTACCAAAATCCTCAGATGCTCAGGTCCCTTATATAAAATGTCATAGCATTTGCAGAGAACCTACTCACATCCTCTTGCATTTGAAAGGCAGATATACAGAGAGAAAAGTGGGGGAGAGAGAGAGACAGAGAGAGGTCTTCTGTCCACTGGTTCACTCCTCAAATGGCCACAATGGCCAGAGTTAGGCGGATCTGAAGCCAGGAGCTTTTTCTGGGCCTCTCACATGGGTACAGGGGCCCAAGTACTTGGGCCATCTGCTACTGCTTTCCCAGGTGCATTAGCAGGGAGCTGGATCAGAAGTAGAGCATCCATGTGGGTTATTGGCATTTTAAGTAGAGACTTAACCTTCCACACCACAAGGACAGCCCCTCTTGTGTTACTTTGAATCATCTCTAGAGGGGCTGGTGCTGCAGTGCCTGCATCCCATATGGATGCTTGTTCGAATCCTGGCTGCTCCTCTTCCAATCCAACTCCCTGCTAATGAACCTGGGAAAGCAGCCGAAGATGGTTCAAGTACCTGGGCCCTGGTACCCATGTTGGGGACCTGGAAGAAATTCCTGGCTCCTGGCTTTGGATCAGCCCAGCTCTGGCCATTACAACCACTTGGAGAGTGAACCAGTGGATTGAAGAGCTCTCTCTGTCTCTCTTTCTCTCTCTCTGTAACTCTGTTTTTCAAATAAATAAATCTTTAAAAAAAATTATCTCTTGATTACTTATCATACCTAGAATAAGGTAAATGTTATGTAAATAGATGTATACTGTATTGTTTAGGGAATAACAACAAGAAAAAAACTTCTGCACATGTTCGGTATAGATGCAATTTTTTTCTGAATATTTTCAATATTTAAAACTCAACACACAGATCTGAATAGCTGGTTGTATATAAGGAGTTTATTAATATATGATTCAGAATGTGTTTTTACTATTTTTTTAAAGATTCATTTATTTATTTGAAAGTCAGTTACACACAGAGAGAAGGAGAGGCAGAGAGAGAGACAGAGAGGTCTTCCATCTGCTGGTTCACTTCCCAAATGGCTGCAATGGCCAGGGCTGTGTTGATCCGAAGCCAGGAGCCAGGAGCTTCTTCCGGGTCTCCCATGTGGGTGCAGGGGCCCAAGGACTTGACCCATCCTCTGCTGCTCTCCCAGGCCATAGCAGAGAGCTGGATCAGAAATGGAGCAGCCGGGACTCGAACCAGCACCCATGTGGGATGCCGGCACTGCAGGCAGCAGCTTTACCCACTGTGCCACAACACCGGCTCACGGAATGTGTTTTTAAATATGCCAAAGGAACAGGGTTTCTCAATTCCTGAATCTGAAGAAAAGGATAGTTCGTTCGTAATTGTACCTGGTTTACTTGGTCTTTACTATTCAAGCCCACTGCATGCCCTGCCACCCTTCTCACTGCTCCGGAAGGGAGGCTTGTGCGTGCAGAGGGCACAGAGGGTTATGTGTCCTTCCGCCTCACGCCCAGAGAGCTGTCTGAATTCTGGTGCCTCAGGAGAAGAGGCAGCCCCTGAAGCAGCGCCGCAGGCCCATTCCTCGCCTTTCAGAACTTGAACTTCCGAGCGTCACCACTGGCTGGCAGTTAGGCCCCAGCTTCCCACCTGAGTGTGCCTAAATTTAGTCCCCAAATCGAGAAAACAGTAAGGATCAAAAGAATGGGCTTTTGCTCAGTCTGCGTAATCAGATGTTTAAAATGAAAAGCATTCATTTGGCTCTGGTTATCTAAAGAAGGGGCAGGGGCGAGGAAAGCAGATTTTCCTCGGTCCATTTGCTCGACACAAAGATGGCCTTTGAGAAGCAGCCTGTGTCACTCTCAGGAGTGGCGAGAGGGGATTTCAGTCTGCGCACTTGTGTTCAGAAAGATAATCTTCAACTTGCACTTATAAAATATAATTTGAGCCAATAGGATTCGATTCATGTGGTCATTGAAACTAGGTTCCAGGAGAGGGGATAGTAGCAAAATGGCACAAGCCATTTAGTATTCCTGTCATTCAGAACATGAGAGGTCTTTGGAAAGTTTGTGGAAAAATGGAATTTAACCATCAGCTTACTTTGGTGCAAAAAAAATTTGAAATCCATACCTACCAGAGATCTTCAGAAAGTTGATAGAAATACATATGAAAAAACTATGCATGGATTTCAGAATTTTTTTCACATGAAAATAGACTGTCTTTTAGTTCCATTTCCCACAAACTTTTTTTTTTTTTTTTTTTTTTAATTTATTTACGGGGCTGGTGCTGTTGTGTAGTGAGTTAAGCTGTCTTCTGCAATGCTGTCATCCCATTTGGGTTCCAGTTCGAGTCCCAGCTGTTCCACTTCTGATCTGGCTCCCTGCTAATCTGCCTAGGAAATCAGCAGAAGATGGCCCAAGTGCAGGGGCCCCTGCACCCACTTGGAAGACCCCGAAGAAGCTCCTGGCTTCAGATCAGCCCAGCCTCGGCCATTATGGCCATTTGGGGAGTGAACCAGCAAATGAAGGATCTCTCTGTTTATCTCTGCTTGCCTCTCTGTAACTCTGACTTTCAAACAAAGAAATAAATCTTTTAAAAAGATTTTTCTATTTGAGAGATAGAGTTACAGAGAGAAAGAGGCAGAGGCAGAGGCAGAGAGAGAAATCTTCCATCTGCTGGATCACTCCCCAAATGGCCACAACAGCCAGGGCTAGGCTGGACCAAAGCCAGGAACCACGAGCTTCTTCTGGGTCTCCCACATCAGTGAAGGGGCCCAAGCACTTGGGTCATCTTCCACTGCTGTCCCAGGTGAATAGCAGGAAGCTGGACTGGAAGTGGAGCTGCTGGGACTCGAACTGGCTCCCATATGGGATGCCAGCGCTGTAGGCGGTGGCTTAACCCTCTGTGCCACAGCACCGGCCCCCCCCACAAACTTTTTGGAGTATCCTCGCATTTTCTAGATGTGCCTCACTGTTCCAAAATAGGAAAATTAAATATTTGAATTTTTTTCTGGGCCTTTGATAATCCTCTCAAAGCTTTACAGCTGGCCTTGAAGTGGTCTGGGTAGGGAGACTTGCAGAGGTGAGGAGTTAGACCTCAATAGCACCTGGTTTGTTTCTGGCTTTGGTTCTTTGGAAAACCCTTTAGTTGGCCCCGTGGGCACCAGGGCTCCCCAGAAAGCTGAACCTCAGCCCTGGAGTCTGGCTAAATATTGTGTTTCTCATGTGTCTGTTTAACATGGATTAAAAAAAAAAAAAAAAAAAAAACCACTCTTGCACTGTTTGCAGCAAGAGACCTTGGTAATTGCCTGGTGGATTTAACAGAGATACAGCCTGCCTATTTGGGGCCACTTTTGCCCTATTTCTGGAGTGAAGTCAGAGTTTTCATGAAGAATACTAACCCTCTGTGTGAAGCCCACTGTTCCTGACTAGCATTTTGCTTGTTATACAGGAAAAAGCCTGTGACAGGATCAGGTTCCTGGAAAGTTCGTATCTGAATATGACAGAGCCAGCAGGCGTGAGGGCATGAATGTTTAGGGACAAAGCAGAATCTTGTTGGATGCTAGGCCGCTGTGCAGACTGGAATCTGCCACTTGACGTGTCACATGGCAAGCTGCAACAGGCAGGACACAGAGACGAAGAATGACCCAAAAAGTGTCAAATAGAAATTTGACCTACAGAGCATGGTTCAGAACTTACTGCTGACAGGAAAACAATTCCGATTTGCAATTGCCCTTCAAACTGCTCCTGCCAGTATTTTTCTCAGAAACCCAAGTTCTTACTGCGGCCGGGAGAAATACAGATTTTACTATTTTTTAATTTTGATTTTATAGTTTATTTATTTTAAAGGCAGAGAGAGAGATCATCCATCCACTGATTCACTCCCCAAACACTCACACAGCCAAGGCTGGGCCAGGCTGAAGCTGGGAGACAGGAACTCAATCTGGGTCTCCCACACGGATGGCAGGGACCCAGCTGGTTGAGCCATCACCTGCTGTCTCCAAGGGTTCACATTAGCAGGAAGCTGGACTCAGAAGCAGAGCTGGGACTTGAACTCAGTTACTCTCATGTATTTTGCTGCCATTCATATCTTAACCCTGCGCCACAAGGCCACCCTGAGATGCAGATTTTAAAAGCAAATCCCAACATGATCAGTTTTCACAGCAGCTGGAATCCTATCCCCTAGGGCTCTGAGTTCTATTGGCTTGGCTGTTGAGGGGGAAAATCATTTGATTTACAATCGACTGGTCCTTTGTATGTTTCTCTTTTGTGAAGTGATCATCCTCACCATTGTCATTTCTTTCCATTGCATGTCTTTTGAGGGATATGCCTGTGTGTGCCCAGCATGGTCATTGTTTTACTCTGTTTCACCTGTAGGTTCTTTATGCAAGTTTCGTCAGGTTTTTAGAAAGTTAACATTGTGAGTTAGAAGGACCTAAAAATGGTGTTTAAAGGCAGATATAATTTTTAAAGTTTTACTTATTTATTTGAAAGGCAAGGTTACAGAGAGGCAGAGAGATTTAAATCTAGGGGGCCCTAGAGTATGACCAGTGCCGCCACCTTCTCATTCTAAAGAAGAGCCCTGTTTTCTTTATTTCCTTGAAAACATTGGCCCTGGTGGATCGGGACTGCTATTGAGGTCGTTCTTCAGAATTTCCTTTGTGGATTGTCTGGGAATTAAAGTTTGAAATTCTGATAGTGTGCTGTATTATTAAGATTGCCTTTCTGACATCGTGGAAACCAAAGGATTAACTTAGTGGCGACAGAGGGTCTGTCAGCTCTAAGTCATTTTCTTTTCTTCTTTGGGTTTGGGAAATCCCAAGCCCTGGGAGCAAAGCAGGCTGCAAGGGTATCCAGCAAACATTTGCTGCGTGGGAGAGCCTCTCTCTAGAATGCTGGGCCGTCTCCGCGGGTGTTCCCGGCCCAGCTGTTGTCAGCTGAGAAAGGGGTCCCCGGGATTGGACCCTCTGCACCAAACACTCCATCAGCAGCTTTGTCCAGGCCTCGGGGCCTCTCCCAACACCACGCTTCACTGCTGTGGATTGGAGTTCCTCTTCTCTGAATGACACCTCTGTGTGCACCACTGACACTTTACAACTAGGAAGAAATCCTTAACTGTAGCCAAAAGCCCAAGCAATATTGAAGGGAGCTTTAATGATATAAATTATGCAGGCTAATGTGTTCTTTCTTTTATCACTTCTGCCTTTCAATTACAACTACTCCATGTCTTTGTTAAATGGAACACTTTTAGAATGCCCAAATTAGCATGCTTAAAATTCTGTTTCCTTGTTTATTCTTATTTTATGTGATTAGTTTTGTTTCCCTAACCAGATTTAGCTGTGCAGGAATGGGGACTGCCCTGGGATCTCTGTGTAGGAGAGATTAGCGTAGAAAGAGGGCCTCCAGGGTTTCTCTTGAAACTGCGTTCACAGAGCAGGCATCCGGGTTGAACCTGGATTTTGTGTGTTTTGTGGAAGGTGCTGATGGAATTTATGGTGCCTTTTCCCCCTCCAGACTTTCCTTGGCAACCACTAAAAAGAGCAATGTATTTCAACAATCTTCTGCCACACCAAGCACAGAGGAGGCCGTAACAGGTGCTTGCTAAATATTCTTCCTTGATGTCCTGAAGTCACGTCCCTTCCCACAGGAGACACCACAAGCCAGTGGAAAGAATGTGGCTTCAGAGTCACCCAGCTTGAGTTTGAATCATTACTCCCTGAATAGCTTTAGGCCAAATGACTGCCCTCTGAGTCTGGGCTTCCTCATCTATGCCTTCCAGGGTGATTTTGAAGATTAAACAAAGAAAATGAACACCGGTCCAGGACCCGGCTCATGTTAGGCATGGAGGTCCCAGCAGGCATTGTGGTGATGAGCTTTCCCCGGGGAGTGGACTACCATCGGCCTGTTCCTGTCATCCAGCTCCTGGACTCTGCTGGCATAACCTGCTTTTTATTTTGTCCATCCCTTCTTGATCAGGGGATTTTGTGTTGGGCCTCAGCTGCTGCAGCGGCTGATCCCTGGGGCCTGCTGTGGCGTTGGACACAGGCAACATAAGAGGCCCCACATTTGTGCTTATAATGCAGTTTTATGCTTTCAAACCTGGCATGGACTCCAGTATTTTTTGTTTTTGGCAGTGCATATTACTTAATTTTCCATTAAAGAAAATACAGAGTTTCTGAACCCAGTGGACGTTTTCCTTGGTGACAGAAACAAAGGGCTTTAAAGCACAGTGAGTAAAGCACACTGGTAACATAAAAGGAGGAAATCATTCGGGTCAGAAAGGGTGACTGCCCTGAAAATCTTGCCCCTAAGGAATACACATAAAGCTAAGCTACGGCCCCTTGGTCTTAGGATGTGATCGGGAATCTGAGCTGTAAACATAGCATGAACCCGGAAGCTGGCACAGCAACTGCATGAATGAGTACTGTGTTGTGGAGGGTGTGCTGTGAGGTTTTGAAGAGGAGAACTCAGCCAGGTTTGTAGGAATTTGGAGTCAAGTGAATGGGGCCTGGATGGGTCCAGGCACAACAGGTCAGGGAACAGCATGATGGAGGCTTGGAGGAAGGACTTGGAAGTGACAGACATGTAGGTTGCGATCCAGGCTTCCTGGAGTAGAGGAGTGGATTTAGAAAGGAGTCAGGCCAGACCTTGAAAGCCAAAGTTGATTAGATGCAACTGATAGGCTAAAAGCCTTAGATTAGGAAGATGAGCCCAGTGTCCGTTTACAGGATAGATCAGAGGGAGGAAGTTTGGGGAAGAGGAGGCTGGGTGTAGGTTTCTTTTTTCTTAAGATTTATGTATTTATTTGAAACACAGAGTTCCAGAGAGAGAGAAGAGATGGAGGGAGAGAGACATCTTCCATCTGCTGGTTCACTCCCAAAATGGCCACAACAGTCAGGACTGAGCAAGGCCAAAGCCAGGGGCTTCTTCTAGGTCTCCCATGTGGGTACAGGGGCCCAAGCATTTGGGCCATCTTCTGCTGCTTTCCCAGGCACATTAACAGGTACCTGGATGGAAAGTGAAGCAGCTGAGACTTGAACCCGCACCAATATGGGATGTTGTGCTGCAGGCAGTGGCTTAACCCGCTACACCGCAGTGCTGGCTGGCCCCTAGGTATAGATTTCTTTGTGTGTGTGTGTGTGTGTGTGTGTGTGTTTTAATATTTATTTATTTGAAAGGCAGAATTACAGAGAGAGAGAGGTCTTCCAACTGCTGGTTCACTCTCCAGATGGCCACATCTGCCAGAGCTGCACCAATCCAAAGCCAGGAGCCAGGAGCTTCTTCCAGGTCTCTCACGTGGGTGCCGGGGCCCAAAGACGTGGGCCTGCTTTCCCAGGCCATAGCAGAGAGCTGAATCGGAAGTGGAGTAGCCGGGACTCGAACCGGTGCCCATGTGGGATGCCGGCACTGCAGGCGGCGGCTTTACCTGCTACACCACAGGCCGGTCCCTGTGTATAGATTCCTAAATGAAGAGATAAGAGCTTGGGCTATAATAGGAGCACTGAGATAAGACAGGAAGGGTTAAATCCAAGATGCACTTAGGAAGAAGCTAGCACTTGATGACAAGTGGAATATCTCAGAAATGAAGCAGCGGGAAGAGTGGAAGATGACTCTGTGATTCCTTGCCTGGGAGATTTGTGGCGATGTCCCTGAAAGAAAACAAACAGAAACACAAAGTCCAAGCCAACAAACTGAGCTCTCTTTCCCAGGGACACAGTTGTACCATTCTTCTTGAACTTGTACTGACCTTTTATCAAATAAGGTGTTTCAGTTGTTCACTGCTGCGTAGCAAACCACCCAAGCCATGGTGACCTCAGCCACCGCTGTTTATCATTTCTCCCCGTTCTGGGAGCTGGCTGCGTGCGTTTCAGCTGGGTGGCTCTCCTGCCCCTCTCACCCAGGCTGCTTCTCTCAGGTGGCTGCATGCTGCTGCACGTGCTGCAGGGGCCAGGATGTCCAAGAGGGCTTCAGCCTTCTGCCCAGCAGCTTCTCTTTCTCAAAGGGACCTCAGACCTCTGCTTATGGTAGTGACTTCCGAGAGAGGGGAAGCAGAAGCTGCCAATCCTCTTAAGCCAAGAACTCAGAAGTCCACCACATTTACTGATCAAAGCAAGTCACGAGGCCAGCCCAGGCTGGGGAGGAGGGGAAATCAATTCTGTCTCTTACAGTGGGAGCAATAGCATGTTTCTGGAGGATAGAGATTATTAGCGCCTTCTTTGAGATTATCTAGTATATTAAATTACCAAGAATTAAGTTTTAGAGAAGCATTTCCCACCAGGAGGACACTACTGCTATGAAACATCTAGGCCCTGTGGGATCAGGATTCTTAGAAGCTCTTACTGCCTTCTCCTAAAGGTAGAATTTCATAGAGGAAGAAAAAGATGTGCTTATTTATTTATTTGGGTGACTTGATATGAGATTCAGAGGTATGTGTAAGGTTATTTGAAAAAAAGAGTTCATGTTTAGTTCTATAAAGTTATAGGTAGGGTGAGACTATACTATGATAAGGATTTGGACAAAGATGGAAGGTAAGTTGTGGATGGACAGGGCAGGCACAATGTACTCATTTTTTAAAAAAGATTTATTTATTTATTTGAAAGGCAGAGTTACAGAGAGAGAGAGATCAATCTTCCATCCACTGGCTCACTCCCCAAATGGCCACAGCGGCTGCAGCTACACCGATCCGAAGCCAGGAGCCAGGAGCTTCTTCCAGGTCTCCCACATGGGTTCAGGGGCCCAAGGACTTGGGCCATCTTCTGCTGCTTTCCCAGGCCATAGCAGAGAGCTGGATTGGAAGTGGAGCAGCCAGGACTCAAACCAGTGCACATGTGGGATGCTGGCACTGCAGGTGGCGGCTATACCTGCTACGCCACAGCGCTGGCCCAGGCACAGTGTACTCATGGCCATGAGCCTGAGAGCGTGGATGATTCTGAAAGAAGGGGTCAAATGCTTCCTTCTCTAACAGAAAACTAGTGGCATCGTTGCATGCGATTTTTGCTTCTTATTCCCGTGGATGGGATAAACTTAGCAGCTAATCAGGCACCAGCATGGGGATGTCAACATGAGGTTAAATGACATTTAAAGTAAGCAGGGTGGGCAGTGAGGCACAGGGGGTTAAGCCGCCACTAGGGACTCATGCCAAATCAGAGTGCTGGTTTGGGTCCCAGATGCTCCACTTCCAATCCAGCCTTTGCTGATGCATCCTGGGAGGCAGTGGAAGGTGGCCTTGTTTCTGAACAGGTGGATTTCACTTGTCACCAAAAAAAAAGAGGAATTCTGCAGAGCCTTGGAAAGTGTTTTCTAAAATATAGAAGAGCTTTGCTCTAGTTTCATAAAGCATGTATCCCAGTTCTTTTCATAATACTGGAAGGGAAAACATAGTAGCCAGGGCTGCTGCTTACATGAATTACTTAGCATTACTTACATATGGGGTACTTTCTGAAAATATGTACTCAAATTGAGTCTTCTGTCCTTGACAAGGATTGTTTGGTTGCCAGGACTGGAGCTCACTAACCTGAACTAAGGGAACTTATTGGAACGACATTGGGGTATATCACAGAACTCAACCCCTGTCTCCCAAGAACCGAGAAAGCAAGCATGTACGCCAGCCCTCTCTGGGGCCACATGGCCTCCCATCTCTGCCTCTCTCTCAGCTTGTTGTCCGTTCTTCTTCTTCTTTGGAGACCAGCAAAATGGGCTCACTCATCCACTCATGTGGCTGAACATGAGCTTTGTTGCCTCAACTCCTATTGACAGTCCATTCATTAAGTAGATCCCAGTTCCAGCCTCCTAGAAGATAGCACCTAGTGCCCCAGGGTAAGTCTGTGCAGGCTGTTGCCTGCACCCAGCCAGCAGACTGAGAAGGTGCCTTGGGTGGTAGGTGGTTCTCAGGGAGGATCAGCCCAGCAGTCAGCTGTCGAGACCCTCATGGTGGCATGTGTGGCACCCTCACAATGAAGCCAAGTATGATGGGAGTTTAGTAAGCTTGCGTGGTTGCTTCCCAGAAGTGCTTTGTGGTAGTAAACAATAGTTCCAAGGTTAATCTGAATGGAGGACCATCTCCACTCAGTTGCCCCTAAAGTTTTGATTGTGCTGAACTCTGAAGAGGATGTTGGTACGGTGGTCTTCCTTACCCATGGTTTTGCTTTCTGCAGTTTCAGGTACTTGTGGTCCAAAAATATTAGCTGGAAAATTCCGGAATTAAACAATTCATAAGTTTTAAATCACACCCATTCTGAGCAGCATGGTGGAATTTCATGCTGTCCAGCCAGGAGCCAGGAACTCCATCTTGGTCTCCCACGTAGGTTACAAGGGTCCGAGCCCTTGGGGATGCATGAGTAGGAGGCTGGATTGGAGCAGGGCGACCAGGACTCCTACTCTGATGTTGTCGTGCCACAGTGCTGGCCCCATGAGTCATCCCTTTTCCGGTGTGTCCACCCTGGATATGCTGCTTGCCTGTTGGTCACTTGGTAGCTTTCTCAGTTATCAGATTGACTGTCGTAATTTTGCAGTGCTTGTGTCCAGATAGCCCCTATTTTACTTTATAATGGCCCTAGAGCACCAGAGGACTGATGCTATCAGTGCAGGTATGCCAAAGAGAAACCACAAAGTGTTGCCTTTAAAAGTGAGAAGACGAGGGCCAGCACTGTGGCATAGTAGGTTAAGCATCTGCCTGTGGTGCCAGCATCCCTTATGGGTGCCAGTTCAAGTCCTGGCTGCCCTATTTCCTACCCAGCTCCCTGCTGATGGCCTGGAAAAGCAGTAGCTTGGGCCCCTGTACCCAGGTAGGAGACCCAGAAGAAGCTCTTGGCTCTTGGCTTCAGATCAATCCAGCTCTGGCCATTGCAGCCATTTAGGGAGTGAACCAGCAGATGGAAGATCTCTCCCTCTCTCTCTAACTCTGCCTCTCAAATAAATAAATAAATCTTAAAAAAAGTAAATAAAACAACAATGATAAGGTAAAAGTTTTCTACTTAAGGAAAGAAAAATATCATAGGTTAAGGTTGCTAAGATCTACACTAAAAATGAATCTCTACCCAGAAATTCATGGTAAAGTTGCTGTCACATCTCATCCTGAAAAGCTATGGACACAGTGCATTATAAATGTTTAGTTTAGACAGAAAAGGCATTAAATTTGTTTATAAGAATACTTCAAAATTTTGTGGGAAAATTAGATAAGTTTATTTTGGTTGCAAGAAAATCTTGAAGTCCATGTGTAGTTTTTTTAAAATGACACGCATTTTCTATGAACTTTTTGAAAACCCCTCATGTATGTGAATAGGAAAAAAACTGCACAGGGAGTCATTACTGTGGTGGTTTCAGGCATCCACCAGGGGGCTTGGAACATATCTTCTGTGGATAAGGGGGCTCCCGTCATTAATTGTCATGAGTTCAGAAGCCTCAACTATGATAAACAAGGGGTCTATTTGTAAGCCAGGGTGATTTCTTACAAATTGAAAATGTTGAAGCCTCTCTGGTAAGAGGAAAAATGCATGACCCAGCCACAAGGACTTTAAAGTGGCCTTGAAAGTAAAAAAGAATTTGAGAACAAATATCCTTTTTCAAACTGACTTTTCCTCCCTGCTTCTGGGAAGAGCTAAGGGTGGGACACAGTCTGGAAATCCACTCAGTTGACGGGCAGTGCAGGGCTTTTGAAGACTCCATGACGTGTCCTCCCCGGCGAGACGTGGAGCCACACTTTCCAGTGCGAGTCAGAGGCAGCACCCCGACAAGCTGCCCACCTCGCAGAGGCTCCCTCCTGGTGCGGAGCGTTGAGCGGTCAGGCTTGACTCTCAGAGCTCACTGTCACTCAGTTCCCCAGACTGGGCCTCCAAGAAACAGGCAGGAGCACCGAGGAAAGCGGCACGGAGTGGGAATCTGCAACCCCAGAGCTCTCCCCTGCCCCCAGTTCCATCTTGTGTGTCCCCGGGCAAGCCCCGGACCTTTGTCTGGTTCAGTCATCCATTCTGCCCTGCTTCATGTGAGATGACATGCATGAAGTTCACTGTGTGCCATGCACATGTGAGGCATTACAATTTTAATATCCAGAAACAAACAGTTTGCTGAGGTGGCTGCCTTTGATTTGGTCTTTTAAGCCAGTGCTGTTTTCCTTTTCTGTTACTCCGTGAGTTGTTCTTTGGGGATTGATGACAGCCATGTTACGTACAAGACAACAAACACTCTATCAGCTCATGTTGTCCTTCCGGGCCTTTGGTACTTTACTTTATTTACATTATCTCATTTTGTTTCTTACAAGAACCCTTTGAGGCCTGTATTGTTGCTCATTTTCAGTTGATGAAACTGAGCTTAGAAAGGCCGTGATGGAGGAGTCGGTGCTGTGGCACAGCGGGTTAAGCCACCACCTGCAGGGCCAGCATCCCATATCAAGTCGCAGCTGCTCTACTTCCAATCCGCCTGGGAAAGCAGTGGAAGATGGCCCAGGTACTTTGGCCCCTGTGCCCATTTGGGAGACCCGGAAGTAGCTCCTGGCTCCTGGCTTCTGGCTTCAGCCTGGCCCAGCTATTGCTGGGGAGTGGACCAAAGGGTAGAAGATCTCTATCTCCCTCTTTCTCTCTGTAACTCTGCCTTTCAAATAAGTACATAAATCTTTAAAAAAAAAAAAAAAAAGAGAGAGAGAGAGAGAGAGAAAGGCTGTGATGGAGGGGCCAGAATTTACCCTTTTGCCCTAGGGTTTATCTCACTGCAAAATGCGAAACACACACAGCTGCTGCCGGCCACACGAAGGCACCTGTGTCCTCCAGACTACTGCCAAGCCCTGGGGAAGGGAGTGAGCAAAAACAGCTCCTAAGCTGTCCTGCGGCTGAGCAAGTGGGGAGCATAAAGGCCCTTGCTGTTTTAGAAACTGTGTGTTCGCATTTTCCATGCAGTTCTGACAAGCTTTATCATTTTCTTTTTTTAATTAATGTATTTGAAAGGTGGAGACAGGGATCTTCCATCCACTGGTAATGGTCACATCAGCCAGGGCTGGGCCAGGCAGAAGCCAGGAATTCCATCTGGGTCTCCGACATGGGTGGCAGGGGCCCAAGTACTTGGCCCATCTTCTGCTGCCTTCCCAGGCACGGTCACAGGAGGCTGCATGGGAAGCAGAGCAGCCAGGACTGCATCAAGCACTCAGATATGGAATGCTGGTGTTGCCTGCGGCAGCTTAGCCAGCTGCGTCACAGTGCCAGCCCCCAAGCTCCATAGTTTTGTTCTAAGCCAACAGAGTAGAAAATTAAGAAGACTGAAGGCACTGATGCTAATAAGCAGATGCGCCCTGGGACCCTTCAGATCTGGCATTCTGGGCTTCAGCAGTCCTGAGAGCAACCGCTTCAAACTGAGCGTCTGAGTCTCCTCAAAGTTCTTATGCTGCGCCCTAACCCCTAACGTGATATTACTTGGAGATGGGAGGTAATTAGGTTTAGGTGAGGTCACAAGATCGCAGCGTCCCTGTTGGGGTTGTTCTCCTCATAAGAGCGGTCACAGCAAGAAAGTGGCGTCTGCCAGCCAGGAAGAGGGTCCCTTCAGGACCTGTCTGCTGGTCCCTCAACTTTGGGCAGCCAGGGAGCTTTGAGGAAGGGCCCCACGTGCCTCCGCAGCTACTTCTGCTTTTCTCTCTCTCTGTCACTGGTCACACTCACTTTGCTGTTGTTCTGACAAAGGTCAAGGTCTTTCTTACCTCGGGCCTTTGCCCTTACTGTTCCTTCTGCCTGGAATGTACAGTAAAGATTACTCCGACTGCAGTGCACTGAACAGATTGAGTACAGTAAGCCTGGGGATAGAGTCCAGCGAGGTGGTCTGAATGGGAGGAGGTGGTGACCTGAACTGGGGCAGTGGTGGTGCATGGAGAGGCATGGGCACAAGTGTGTGACTTTAGGAGATAGAATTAGCGATTGGCTTGGGGGGCAAGGATGACACTCCAGGCGGCAAAGTTTGGTCTGATGCCACATCATTCCCCGTGTGGTATGGTTTGGGACATCACTGTCCCACTGGAATATAGGCTGTCTGGGTTTCATCACCAAATCATGTTTCAGCTGCTTTAATGCAAATCGTGGCCTTACGTCTAACCTTAACATTTATCACTGTATTTCTTGAGCCTTCTATAAACTAATGTGTAATAACTTGTGAGCATAGTGAAATAAATCAGACAAAAAATCAGAGTAAATAATAAAGATGATATGATTAAGTAGTTCTTGTTAAGAAGCATTAAGTGAGGGCCAGTGTTGTGGAGCAGTGGATTAAGCAGCTGCCTGCGATGCCGGCATCCCATATGGGTGCCAGTTCGTGTCCCTGCTGCTCCACTCTGATCCAGCTCCCTGCTAATGGCCTGGGAAAAGCAGCAGAGGATGACACAAGTGTTTTGGCCCTGCATCCATGTGTGAGGCCTGTAAGAAGCTCCTGACCCTGGCTTTGGCCTGGCCCAGCCCTGGTCATTGAGGCCATCCGGGAAGTGAACTAGCGGATGGAAAATGTCTCTCTCTCTCTCTCTCTCTGCCTCTCTCTCTTTCTCTCTCTCTCTGCCTCTCTGTAACTGACTTTCAAGATACATAAATAAATCTTTTTTAAAAAGAACCATTAAACGCATGGCTCAGTTTTCCATATGCAAGGGCCTTTAACTAACTCAGCTGATATCATTTGCCTCTTACCAGAGATGCTTAACTCACTGCAGTTGTTCAAACCCTAAAACCCAGACATTGCCAAGCCAGAACCCCACTGAACACTGGATTCCTACTGCACAGAGGTCTTGTGTTTACATTTGCTACTATAGAGATTTGGTTTGTTTCCGAAAGATGCATTTTAACATTTGTGTGGTGAGCCACATTTGTTATATTTGAGCCATGTGTGACGCAAGGGAGAAGAGTAACCACTTAGCTTAGGGGGGGTGGGTGAGTCTTGGGGTTAGCAGAGGTACTTCCTGCCAATTTAAAATGAGCTGGTTAGATGATGGAGAAATAAAAATCACGCATATATTTTTATATGTTCAAAAGCCTAATGTGGAGATTAAGTTTATTAAACTGGACAGTGCTGCCTTCCAGTCATACACATCAAGGAAGAATGCTATCTAGGAGTCTGTGTGTCTGTCACTTTGAAATTGGATAATACATAACTCTCAACTGACCTAGAAGTCTTCTAGGAATAGAACTCATTCATGTCTTATTATGTCTTCATTTATATAAATTGTGAGGAGCTAAACAGGAAGGGAAAAGGCTTCAGTTGATGGTGGATGACACCATACATTAACAGCACAGATGGGAAACCAAGGTCCACGGCCCACAGTGTATTCATTCTTTTTTCAATAAATATTTATTTAATGTGTGTTATGTAACTATTAGTTATTTATTTAAGAATAATTTAAATTATTCTAAAACTTAGTGAATTAAAACAGCATGCCTTTATTGTCTCACTCAATCTGAGCATGCAGACATCTGGATGATTTAGCTGCATTTTCTGCTTCAGGGTCTCTCACAAAACTGAAATCCATGTTGCAGTCTCCTCTGATGGCTGGACTGGGGAAAGAGCCATATGCAAGCTCACCTCGCTGTCGATGGAAGTCAGTTCCTTGTGGACTGTTGGACTGCAAGTCTGTTTCTTTCTGGCTGTTGACTAAAGGCAGCCCTCAACTCCTGCCACACGGCATCTGATGTGGCGGCAGTAGGGAGAGCCTGCTGGCTGGCTGAAGTCGCGGTCCTTGTACCCTAATCACAGGAGAGCCTTCCCATCAGCCTCGCCACGTTGTCTTGGTCAGAAGCGAGTTGCTAGTTTAGCCCACACTCAGGGGGCTACACAAGGGCATGAATACCAGGAGGTGGGGATCTGTTTTAGGCCGTAAGGGTTGCTACAGCAAAATGCCATAGACTGATGGCTGAAATAATAGGCATTGTTTCCACAGTTCTGGAGCCTGGGAAGTCCAAGTTCAAGGTGCTGGCATATTCGGTGTGTGGCGGGCCCCCTTATCACCCTCTTGCTATATGCTTACATGAGATAGAGGCAAGACTTTCCCTTCTTACAAGGCACCAGTTCCAACGTGGGGCTCAACCCTCAATACCTCATCTAAACCTAATCATCTCCCAAAGGCTCAACCTCCAAATACTGTCCCACTGGGGATTTGGGCTTCAGCATATGCATTTTGGGGGTACAGGGGATGAGGGGGCTGCATTCTTCCTTTGCATTTATAATTCACGGCTAACACCAGATATGTGAGTGTTTCCCAAACCAACCAATTCTCCAACTCTGGATACCAGTTGGGTGCCCCATAAATAAAGTATGACACTGACTACCTAGAGTTAATGCAGCCATAGGCTAATGGTGATGCACCCCCCATTCAGATGCCAGTCACAATTAGTGGGTCCCCAGGTTACCCACCCTGGAACAAGAGATGCTGCACTCACCCAGGAAATTCTAAGTAATCAGGATCTGTGGCAGAAACTGGAGTCACAAACCAAATATTAGAACAAAAGCCGCTCTGACCACTGTTACTACCCAGGAAATTATAAAGGCTTTGGGAGCTCTGTGCCAGGAACCAGGCAGGGACCAAATGTGTATTTCTTGTTATGTCACGCAGGCCTACAGACGTTGAGTCTGCAGCAGGATCTACCAGAGATACCGCATATGTTTAGATTCCTTTATTCTGAGAGCTTTCCCTACTAGGCCAAGCCTTCTCATGTGTGGTTTTGATGCACTGATAAGCTCACCGTGAAGGCTGAATAATGGTCCTGCAGAGATGTCTACTTTGCAGTCCCCAGGGTTTATGAATACTTTCTCTTGGATGGCATAGGGACTTTGCAGATGTAATTAAATTAAGGGTTTTGAGATGCGGGCTATCTTGGCAATCTGCAAGCTTCCGGTGTAATCACAGAGTCCTCATACAGAGAGGCAGGAGATCTGAGAGGCGGTGAGGGGACAAAGGAGCGAAGGAGGGTAGCAGAGATGATGGTGGAAGCAGCGGGAATGGTGCAACCACAAGCTAAGGAATATGGGCAGCATCTGGGAGATGAACAAGGCAAGGAGCAGCTCCTCCCCTGGAGCCTCCAGGAGGAACTGAACTCTGCTGGCACTTTGATTTTAGCCACGTAAAACCCATTGAGTGCTTCTGACCTCCAGATCGGAAAGATGACGCATTTATGTTGCTAGCAGCCAGTAAGTCTGTGGTGATTTGTTCCAACAGTACTACTCAGCAGAAGTCCTGGGGGAAATCCGTTTGTGGTGCATTTTAAGGAGCAGGGGTCAGCACTATGGCATAGCGGGTAAAATTGCTGCCTGCAGTGCCAGCATCCCATATGGGCACCGGTTCCGGTCCCGGCTGCTCCACTTTCAATCTGGCTCTCTGCTATGGCCTGGGAAAGCAGTGGAAGATGGCCCAAGTGCTTGAGCCCCTGCACCTGCATGAGAAGACCTGGAAGGACACTCCTGGCTCCTGGCTTCAGATCAGTGCAGCTCCGGCCTTTGCGGCCAACTGGGGAGTGAACCAGCGGATGGAAGACCCCCCCCACCCCCCGCCTCTCCTTCTCTCTCTGTGTAACTCTGCCTTTCAAATAAATAAATAAATAAATCTTTAAAAAAAAAAAAAAAGGGAGCAAAGAGTTATGTAAAAGGGATGGGACGATAGTCCTCCAGGGGTTGTTCTTGCCTTCAGTGACTCCGAAGCATAGTTTATAATCGTGCTTCTCTGTTTCTAGGAAATTGTTCCTAGTTCTCTTCAATACAAAATTCTGTCAATGCTGAACAGGTAACAGATGTCTTGGGGCGGGTTAAAGAGGGACCTGGGTTTCACATACTCGTCAAAATAAACAAAAACATGGTGTTTAGCAGAAGACACCAAGGCTTCCTAATTTTTTTTTAAACATTTATCTATTCACTTGAAAGAGAGAGAGAGAGAATCTTCCATCTGTTGGTTCACTCCCCAAATGACTGCAACAGCTGGGCCGGGCTGAAGCCAGGAACCAGGAACTCCATCCAGGAACCAGGAACTCCATCCAGGTCTCTCACATGAGTGGCAAAGACCCAATCACTTGGGCCATCTTCTGGTGCTTTTCCTGGCACATCAGCAGGGAACTGGATCAGAAGTGGAACAAGGGCCCACGTTGTGGTGTAGCGGGTTAAGCCGCTGTTTCCCATATGGTGCCAGTTCGAGACCTGGCTGCTGCACTTCTGATTCAACTCCCTGCTGATGTGCCTGGGAAATCAGCAGAAGATGGCCCAAATGTTTGGGCCCCTGTACCCATGTGGGAGATTCAGAAAAAGCTCCTGGCTCCTGGCTTTGCCCTGGCCCAGCCCCACCCATTGCAGCCATTTGGGGAGTGAACCAGTGAATGGAAGATCTCTCTCTCTCTCTCTCTCTCTCCCTCCCTCTCCCTCTCCCTCTCTGTCTCTCTCTATCTCTCTCTCTCTCTCTCTCTGACTCTTTCAAATAAATAAAAAATAAATCTTAAAAAAAAAAAAAGAAGAAGAAGAAGTGGAACAGCTGAGACTCAAACTGGAGCTCAAATGGGATGCTGGTTTTACAGGTAGCAGCCCAGCCCCAATGCACCACAACACTGGCCCAGGGCTTCCATTTAAAAAAAAAAAATGTATTTATTCATTTGAAGGGCAGAGTTACAGAGAGGTAGAGGCAGAAAGAGAGGGGAGGGGGTGTCTTCCATCCACTGGTTCACTCCTCAGATGGCTGTAGCAGCCAGAGCTGCACTGATCCAAAGCCAGGAACCAAGAGCTTCCTCTGGGCCTCCCAGGCAGGACTTGGACCATCTTCTACTGCTTTCCCAGGCCATAGCAGAAAGCTGGATCGGAAGTGGAGCAGCCGGGACTCAAACTGGTGCCCATATGGGATGCCAGCACTGCAGGCGATGGGTGGCTTTTCCTGCTACACCACAGTGCTAGCCCCAAGGCTTCCATTTTTAAAGCTTGCTGTTTATTTACACCTCAGTCAGGAGTGGGAATATTAACCGAGATGAAAGTATCTGGCACAAATCCGTTTTCCTTCTTACTGTTTCACAGCCAGATGTTGTAAAATTCTTTTGTTGTTTTTCCCCCCTCCAGTGCCTGGAAACCTTGGCTGCTACAAGGATCATGGGAACCCCCCTCCTCTGACTGGCACCAGTAAAACTTCCAACAAACTTACCATCCAAACTTGCATCAGCTTTTGTCGGAGTCAGAGGTTCAAGGTAATTGCTCTGTGGCTATGTAACTCTCAAGAAAGAGAAAGTGTGAATTCATTTTCCTGAGTTAGTTTAAAACTATGTGTAAATTTAAAACAACAACAACCTGTCAAGCCATACAGCTCTACTTTCCTGCCAAGGAAAAGTCAGAGGCTTTGGAAGTGCAAGGCAGTGTTCCTGTCTGCAGAGGAGGCCGGGGGGGGGGGGGGGGGGGCAGCCCACCGTCTGCCTCCCTGTTCCACCTCCGACAGAGCCCCTGCTGCCTTGTGCTCTTGTGTATTGTGAGCAGGACAGCTGGGGCTCCACAGAGGGGCTGAGAATAAGCCAAGACGGTGCTTGACTTCCCTGCTAGCTTAAGGGGCCCTAAAGCCTGGATCCCAGTCCAGAATGGTTTCCTTTCTCCCCTCCCCCTTCTTTTCCCTTCCCCTCCCCCTCCCCTCCTCCTCCCCTTCCCTTCCCCTCCCCTCCCCCTCCCCTTCCCTTTCCCTTCCCCTCCCCCTAATCTCTCCCTCCCTTTCCCTTCCCCTCCCCTCCCCCTCCCTTTCCCTTTCCCTTCCCCTCCCCCTAATCTCTCCCTCCCCTCCCCTTCCCTTCCCCTTCCCCTCCCCTCCCCTTCCCTTCCCCTCCCCCTCCCTTTCCCTTCCCTTCCCCCTCCCCTTCCCTTTCCCTCCCCCTTCCCCCCTTCTCTTTCCCTCCCCCTTCCCCCTCCCCTTCCCTTCCCCTCCCCCTCCCTTTCCCTTCCACTTTCCTTCCCCTCCCCTTCCCTTTCCCTCCCCCTTCCCCCCTTCTCTTTCCCTCCCCTTTCCCCCTCCCCTTCCCTTCCCCTCCCCCTCCCTTTCCCTTCCACTTTCCTTCCCCTCCCCTTCCCCTCCCCCTCCCCTCCCCTTCCCCTCCCCTCCCCTCCCCTCCCCCTTCCTTTCCCTTCCCCTTCCCCTCCCCTTCCTTTCCCTTTCCCTCCCCCTTCCCTCCCCCTCCTCCTCCCCTTCCTTTTCCCTCCCCTCCCCCTCCCCTCTCCCTCCCCTTCCCCTCCCCTTCCCCTCCCCTTCCCTCCCCTTCCCTCCCCCTCCCCTTCTCTTCCCATTCCCTTATTATTCAGCCTGCAATCATTAATCATTTGCAAGCAAAGATGGCAGCCTGTCACGGTTCAGAGTCTGTGTGAAGCAAGGGCCCCAGTAAGGCAGTTGACTCAACATGACCTAGTGATTGGTTGCTTGCAAAGGGATTGGGCGTATAAATGAATGCATTGAGGATAGTGGCAATGAGGTTTCTTACTGTTGGGGAAGGAAGTTACTAATATGGAAGCCTGAAGCTCAGGGAAACTGGAACAAAGCCTGTAGTATTGGATGGGAAGTGAAGTTTTTAATATAAGGCATGGTTTTTTGTATGTAGAGAGGTAGATGCAGAAATATATATCAATGTGCAAGTCTGTGTGTGTGTGTGTATGTGGTGTGTGTGTGTGTGTGTGGTGTGTATGTATGTGTCTGTTATATATTCCTTAGCTTTGTCTACTGAGGGCCTTGGAGCAGTGCCATGCAGAGAGCGGAGTACACTCAGTACTCTGGTCCCTCCACTCCCCTCCCCTCCCCTCCCCTCCCCCTCCCCTCCCCTTCCCTCCCCTCCCCCTCCCCTCCCCCTTCCCTTCCCTCCCCCTCCACTCCCCCTTCCCTTCCCCCTCCCCCTCCACTCCCCCTCCCCTCCCCCTTCCCTTCCCTCCCCCTTCCCAGGTCCTGGTTTCTAAGCACTATTCTCCACTGAAAAGAGCTAGGACTCCTTGAACAGGGCTGGTTCTGAGAAAGTGCGAGGTGAGCCTGCAACGTCTCACGCACAGACATAAGGAATGATGTGGACTTGGTAAAAAGACAGAAGAGACATCTTGAAGGGTCAACCACTGACCTGATGTAACATAATTTGAGCTTCTAAACAAATAATGATAGTGATAAACACATTCTATGGGAATAGAGAGAGAAAGTTGCATGAAGAACAAAGATTTCCCCATAGGGGCCAGCTCTGTGGCGTAGCGAGTAAAGCCGCCACCTACAGTGCCGGCATCCTGTATGGATCCTGGCTCAAGTCCCAGCTGCTCAACTTCCAATCCAGCTCCCTGATAATGCACTGGGAAAGCAGCGGGAGGTGGTCCAAGTCCTTGGGCCCATGTACCCGCTTGGGAGACCCGAAAGAAGCTCCCAGCTCCTAGGTTCAAATAGGCCCAGTTCTAGCCATTGCAACCATCTGGGGAGTGAACCAGTGGATGGAAGACCTCTCCCTCTTTCTCTGCCTCTGCCTCTCTGTAACTCGGCCTTTCAAATAAGTAAATAAATCTTTGGGAAAAAAAAAAAAAAAAAACAACTCTCCAGGCTGGCGCTGCGGCTCACTAGGCTAATCCTCCACCTTGCGGCGCCGGCACAGGGGGTTCTAGTCCTGGTCGGGGCGCCGGATTCTGTCCCGGTTGCCCCTCTTCCAGGCCAGCTCTCTGCTGTGGCCCAAGAAGGCAGTGGAGGATGGCCCAAGTGCTTGGGCCCTGCACTCCATGGGAGACCAGGAAAAGCACCTGGCTCCTGACATCGGATCAGCACAGTGCGCTGGCCGTAGCACGCCGGCCGCGGCAGCCATTAGAGGGTGAACCAACGGCAAAGGAAGACCTTTCTTTCTCTCTCACTGTCCACTCTGCCTGTAAAAAACAAAACAAAACAAAACAAAACAAAAAACAAACAAACAAACAAACAAAAAAAAACCTCTCCATAAAATACTTACTAATTATAAAGTGAAAACAAGCAGTTCTGCAGTGGAGAAAACTGGCCTATACTACCTTACTCAAGTGGTTAAAGTTAGTACTACCAGTGACATCATGAAACACAGAGGTTGTAGCCCACCTGATGGGACAAGGGCACAACATCATTGGTGATATTCGTGCCCGGAATGCATGATATAAATGTAATCATGAGAAAACGTCAGGCAAATGCAGACTGAAGACCATTCTACAGGACAGGCGCCCTTTATTCTTCAGAGATGTCCCAGAGGTCGAGGAAAGACTGACTGACAGCTCCAGATAAAGAAAATTGAAGAGATCTGGCAGCCAAACACGTCTGTGGGCCTGGGTTGGCTCCTTTTTCTGCAAAGGATACAACTGAGGCAGTTGCCAACTTGAATGGTGTCTCTCAATGAAAGGGATGTAGCAGCTGTTTGTACCATTCTTGCCATTTTTCTGAAATTACTTCAAAATAAAAATATAGGAAAAACACAATACCCATTAATGATAAAAGTCCTCAACAAACTAGGGATACAAGGGAATTTCTTCAACTTGATAAGAGTGTCTACAAAAATACCTGCAGTTAACATTAACCTCAATTCTGGAGGGTTCAGTGCTTCTCACCCAAGGTGAGGAATAGATAGTGATCCCTCTCTCATTTCTTCTGCTCAACATTGTACCAGAGGGCTGTTTTTGTTTTGTTTTGTTTTGTTTTGCCAAGGGAAGGAAATTGGGCAAGAAAGAAGAAAAAGAAGGCATATCGTTTGAAACAGAAATTTTTCTTTATTTATTGACAACATGTTCATGTATGCAAACAGTCCTAAGAAATCTACAACATAGCTATTAGAACCAATAAATAAATTAGCAGGATTGCAGGTTGTAAAGGCTGGTACTAGAATGTATGTGGAATGGCACAGGACCTAGAATAACCGAAGGAATTCTGGGCAGGGCCAACTCTGGAGCTCTCACTCTACCTACCTGAAGACTTTCAGTAACGCTGAGTAGTCTAGAGTCTAGGGTGATATTGGCGCAAGGTTAGTCACAAGAATCGTGAGTCAGCCAACAGCGGCCAAGTTGTACCACCCACTTTTTGTTTGTTTGTTTGTCTTTGGTAAATAAGGTTTTCTTGGAATATAGCCATGCCTGTTCATTCACATATCCTCTATGGCTGTTTTCGTGCTGCAACAATAACTGTGAATAGTTGAGAAAGAGATTGTATGGTTCACAAGGCCAAAAACATTTACTGTCTAACCTTTTATGGAAACAGTTTTCCAACTCCTGCTGTTAGATCAGTGGAACCTAAAAGGGAGTTTGGAAATAGATTTGCATTTTTATGCACAATTGATTTTTTTTTTTTTTTTTTTTTTTGGACAGGCAGAGTGGACAGTGAGAGAGAGAGAGACAGAGAGAGAAAGGTCTTCCTTTGCCGTTGGTTCACCCTCCAATGGCTGCCGCGGCCGGCGCGCTGCAGCCGGCACACCGCACTGATCCGATGTCAGGAGCCAGGTGCTTTTCCTGGTCTCCCATGGGGTGCAGGGCCCAAGCACCTGGGCCATCCTCCACTGCACTCCCAGGCCACAGCAGAGAGCTGGCCTGGAAGAGGGGCAACCAGGACAGAATCCGGCACCCCGACCGGGACTAGAACCCGGGGTGCCAGCCTCACAGGCAGAGGATTAGCCTATTGAGCCGGGGTGCCAGCCGCACAATTGATTTTTTAAAAATCTTTTTAAAATTTATTTCCATCTTTTTGTTTGAAAGTCAGAGAGAAAGAGAGACAGAGAAGTCAGAGAGAGATCTTAGTTCACTCCTGAAATGCCCACAGCAGCCAGGGCTGGGCCAGGCAGAAGCCAGGAGCCAGGAGATTCATCTGGGTTTTCCACATGGGTGGCAGAGGTCCAAACACTTGGGCTATCTTCCACTACTTTTCTCAGGCACATAAGCAGGGAGCCAGAGCGGAAGTGGAACATCCAGGACGTGAACCCAGCTCCCATATGGGATGCCAGCATTGTAGACAATGGCTCTACCCACTACACATTTTTTTTTAAAGATTTTATTCATTTATTTATTTGAAAGGCAGAGTTACAGAGAAGCAGAGGCACAGAGAGAGAGAGAGAGATAGGTCTTTCATCCGCTGGTCCACTCCCCCAGATGGCTGCAGCAGCCAGAGCTGTGCTGATCTGAAGCCAGGAGCAAGGAGCTTCTTCTAGGTCTCCCAAGGACTTGAGCCGCTTTCTCCTGCTTTCCCAGGCCATAGCAGAGAGCTGGATCAGAAGTGGAGCAGCCGGGACCCGAACCAGGACTCACATGGGATGCCAGCATAGCAGGCAGCAGCTTTACCCACTACACCACAGTGCCCCACCCCCCACTACACATTTCAAATAAATCTTCTTAAAAGAAAAAGAATATGGAGTGACTAGAACTCTCATACATTGTTGTTGCAAATATAAAATTGTACAGTCATTCTGGAGAAGTTTGGCAGTTTCTTATAAACACACTCTTACCATATGAGCCATCCGTGCCATTCCTAGTTATTACCCTAGAGAAATGAAAACCTGTGTCCACACAAAAATCTGTGCACACCTCTCTTTGTCTCTCCCTCTCTCTGTAATTCTGCCTCTCAAGTAAATAAATAAATCTTAAAAAAACAAAGAGAGAGAGAGAGAAAGAAAGAGAAAGAGAAAGAGAAAGAGAAAAGAAAAGAAAAGAAAAGAAAAGAAAAGAAAAGAAAAGAAAAGAAAAGAAAAGAAAAGAAAAGAAAAGGTGGAGCAGCCAAGATTCAAATTCATGCTCTCATGAGCTGCCAGCATTGCAGGGACCACTTAACCCCCTGTACCACAGTGCCAGTCCCAGCAATTCTGTTGTTAATCATGAAAAATTAGAAACAGCCCAATGGATGAGCCAACTGTGGTGCGTCCATACAATGGACTGTGCTTGGCGATAAAAAGAAGGAGCACACACCGATCTGGATGAACCTCAGTGATACTATACAAACTGTTACCTTGGAAAACTGGTCCCTGGTTGCCAGCGATCGTGGGGATGGCTGCAGAGCAGCATAAGGGAAGTGTCCGGGGCAACACAGCTGTCCTGTATGCTGATTGTACTGGGAGTTCTACCAACCTATACCAGTGTTAAAATTACAGAACCGTATGGTAATATAAAAAAGAAACAGAATGAAAATTTTACATGGGGCCCGTAGTGAGTTTTTTGTATCAGCTATTAAGCACTTACTACCTGGCCCATAGTCAATTAGTCAATAAAATATTTAGCTGTTTTATTGATGGTTCAAGTTTATGGGATCATCTCCCTGTGCCCCCACATTTTTAAGACTTATTTGTTTATTTGAAAGGCAGAGTTATGGGCGGGGGGGAGTGGAGAAACAGAGAAAGAGAAATCTTCCACTTGCTGGCTCACTCCCCCAATGGCTACAACAGCCAGAGGTGGGCCAATCTGAAACCAGGAGCCAGGAGCTTCTTCCAGGTCTTCCACATGGGTGCAGGGGCCCAAATACTTGGGCCATCTTGCACTGCTTTCCCAGACACAATAGAAGGGAGCTGGATCGGAAGTGGAACAGCCAGGACACAAACTGGTGGCCATAAGAGATACCAGTGCTGCAGGTGGAGACTACCCGCTACGCCACAGCGCCAGCCCCGATCTTCTCCCCTTAAAAGTAACATAAGTACGGTGGAAGTGTAACATTAAGAAGAGATGCTCACTAACAGAGCAACACAAAGCTACTGGTCAGCCTGGTCAGTGTTGGGAGGGGAGCTGGAGAGAGGTCCCAGGAAAGGGTGACCTGGGACGGCGAGCCGGGTGCTGGGGCCCGAGCTTGCCAGGCTCTGTCAGGCCGGCTGACACCTACGGTGATGCTTCTCTGTTGTGGCAGTTTGCCGGGATGGAGTCAGGCTACGCTTGCTTCTGTGGAAACAATCCCGATTACTGGAAGTACGGGGAGGCAGCCAGCACCGAGTGCAACAGCGTCTGCTTCGGGGATCACACCCAGCCCTGCGGTGGCGACGGCAGGATCATCCTCTTTGACAGTGAGTATTCCCTGTGCTGTCACTGCCCGGGTGCAGAACCCTTGCCCCAGCGCCGCAAGCCTGCCTGCCCTGCCTCCCTTTCATTCATTGGTTTTCTCACTTGGCAGTTCTTATGCAGCTTCCTGTAAGCCAGGCACAGATCACACTCAGCGCTGGCCCTCCACAAGGGAGGACAGACACTGAGCAAGTGGTTAGCTCCAGTTCCTCCAAGTTGTTTGCAGAACGTGGCCTGTGGTGAGATGCTTGGACAGCCTAGAAAAGATAACCTTTCCAATTTTGCATAGATAGATAGAGGTAGATAAAATTATTCTGTATCATCCTTCATAGTGTCTCCTTTCAGTAGAATTTCTAAGCCCTTTTTGTATTTGGAATTCACCTCTTCATGTAAAGCATCCAAGAGAGCATGCCTGGCGTTGAGTCTGCCCAGACCCACGTGCTCTCTGGCCTGCCACGCTTAGGAGATGCTAGCTCGGGGCAGAGAGAGAGTGTGTGTGTGCGTGCGCGTGTGTGTTGTTTTGAAAGATAGACACACACACACACACACACACACGAGAGAGAGAGAGAGAGAGCGCAAGAGAGAGAGCTCTCCCATTTGACAGTTCACTTCCCAAATGTCCACAGTAGCCAGAGCTGGGCCAGGTCAAAGCCAAGAGCCAAAAATTCACATGGGTGGCAGGAACCCAACAATTTGAGCCATCACCTGCTGCCTTCTGGGTGCATATTAACAGGAAGCTGGAACTGGAAGTGGAGCCAGGACTTGAACCTGAGCACTCCTAGACGGGATGTAGGCATTAACTGCTGTGTCAGATGCCTGCCCCACAGAATGTGTCCAGAGTGGGGTGTGAATCTAGCCCTTGACCTCTCGCCTACACCGTGTTCTAACCATTGAGCATCCTGACCCCTGTGGTAATTTACCTGCATCCCCTCAGTGGTGGTGAGACTTTGTGAGAGGCACAGCACCCACACAACACCAGATGTTAAGATGATAGAAAGGACATGGTCACCACTGAGGCAGGAGAAAGAAAAGGCCTGAGAATCTCAAGGAGTACTATGATGTCTGTAGTGTGTTTGCTGGTCTTTGGGCTAGAGGAGACGCTCCTGACATCTCAGCCAGGCAGTGGCTCAGTTTTGAGCAAAAATGTCAGATGGTGTATTAGTTTCCTAGAGCTGCCCCCACAGTGATCACGAACGAGGTGGCCTTACACAGCAGAAATGTGTGCTCTCACGGTTCTGACGGCTGGAAGTCCAAACCGAGAAGTCAGCAGGTCCACACTCCCTCGGAAGTTTCCAAGGAGACCTTTTTGGCATCGGGCGTTTGCTGTCAGTCGTTGGCATTTGTGGGCTTTATAACTGCACCCCAGTCTCTGCCTTTTCTTTCACATGCTGTCTTCTGTGTGTGTGTGTGTCTCCTAAGGATACCAGCCATTGGATTTAGGGCCCACTCTTGCCTAGTATGGAAAGTACCCTGTCCAATTAGGATGTCAAGACAAATACTCAAATTGCTACTCTTGTTGTGGCTACAAACAGAACCTTGGCTAATGTTTAAGGGACTTGCTGCTGTTCAGTTGGCAGATGATCATGCACTTCACACTTCTTTAACCTTTCACTCCAGGGTTCACTGTTACACAGTCCTGAGCCTTGACACCTTGATCCAGAAGAATATATGTGCTGAGTTTACACAGTGGTTCATATACTTTTAAATAAAGAAAGGAAAAACACATTTCTTGAGTACCTTGAGGCTTTCTGTTATGTTTTGGGTTTTTTTAAAGGTTGGTTTATTTATTTGAGAGGCAGAGTTACAGAGAGGGAGATGCAGAGGCAGAGAAAAAGAGAAATCTTCTGTCCGCTGGTTCCCTCCCCAAATGGCCACAACAGCAGAGACCCAAGCACTTGGGCATCTTCTGCAGCTTTCCCAGGTGCATTAGCAGGGAACTGGATCACAAGTGGAGCAGCCGGGACTCAAACAGGTGCCCATATGGGATGCCGGTGCAGCAGGTGACAGCTTAATCTACTGTGCCACGGCGCTGGCCCCTTTGGGGGCTTTCTAAAAACCGTCACCTGAGGGCCTCCTGGCAGCATTGCTAAAATGACTCTCACTTTACAGAAGAGAGCCCGAGGACGTGGAGAGAATCAATCACTTGCGGGGCTCACGCTGCCCCGAAGCTGTGGGATGAGAGAGGAAACAGGAGCAGGGTATGTGGTTTTCTCCCTGTTTCTCAGCTTTAAACAGAATGTGGTGGCAATCGGAAAATGGAAAACAAGCTTTGGTAGTGACGTGGAGGAAATGAAACCTCTAGTGCTGGTGGGAAGGCGGAGTGACGCCACAGCCATGGAGAGCCCTGGCAGCTCCTCAGACGTGAAGCACGGAGCAGCTCACGGCCCAGCAGTCCCCGCCTGTGTGTACTTCCAAGGGACTTGGAAACAGGATGTCCACAACAAGATTCGTACACGGCTCTCTATGCAGCATGATTTAAAAAAATAACCAAAAAATGGCCACAAGTCAAAGGTCTGTCACTGATGAATGGATGAACAAAAATGTGGTCTATCCATACTACGGAATAACAGCCATAAAAAGAAACCCACTGGAGCCGGTGCTATGGTGTAGTGGATAAAGTCACAGCCTGGGTCACCGGCATCCCATATGGGCACCAGTTCAAATCCCAGCTGCTCCACTTCTGATCCAGCTCCCTGCTAATGCACCTGGGAAAGCAGCAGCAGATGGCCCAGTGCTTGGGCCCCTGCACCCACGTGGGAGACCTGAATGAAGCTCCTGACTTCCGCCTGGCCTGGCCCCAACCTTTGCGGCCATTTGGGGAGTGAACCAGCAGATGGAAGACCTCCCTCTGTGTTTCTCCTTCTCTCTCTGTAACTCTGCCTTTCAAATAAATAAAGTAATTCTTAAAAAAAAGAAAACAGTGCTGATGCATGCTACACCATGGGTGAACTCTGAAAATATCCAAATGAGAGAACCAGACACAAAAGGGCTGATGTTTTATGATTCTGTCGATATGAGGAAGTATCCCGAATAGACAAATCAATATACACAGCAGGTAGGTTAATGGTTTCCAAGGACTGGGGAGTGGGGATGAACAGAAGTGGTCCCTGCCACCCAGATGGCAGCCTCGGACTGACTTCTAGGGTCCCGGCCTTGGCTGCAGCCTAGACCTGTCTGTCGCGGACATTGAGGAGCAAACCAGTAGGTGGGAACTCTCTCTCTCTTTTCATCCCCTTCTCTCTCTCTCCCTACCTCTAAAAAACAAAACAAACAAAACCACAGAACTTGTTACACGGTTAGCTGCTTTCTAGCTCACTTGCATGCCAGACTTTTCTTCCTCCCGTGCTCTGTCGGGAAATTGTGTGGCCTGACTGCTCAAAGCCGCTTCAGAGTGCTTAGAATTAAATTCCCAGTGGTCGTCTTGGGTCCTCAGCTTCTGAGTGTTGAGCTCTTTGTCCCCAAAGTCTGCTTTTTAAAATCCCAGCATTATGCTGTGCCCCAGGGAATTTGATGTCCAAGATGTTGTTTACAGATCCTGACATAGATGGGAACTTGCAGATCAAAAACAGGAGTCCAGAGCAATCAAGCATGGCTGGTCCAGAACACCAGGGTCTAGTAGGTTTCCTCTGTGCAGGTGTCCTTTCTTGTGCCTCAGTTTCCCATTTGAGTACTGAGCGTGGACCTCTCACGTGAGTGTTGTACCCTGAAGGAATTGCAGATGGCCAAGCAGCCACAAGCCCTTCTCTCTCTGACTGCGCCTCGTCGAGCGTCTCCCCTGTGGGGAGCCCCGAGTGTGTTCACGTGCTTCATCTCATCTGTTGTCACACCGTCCTGTGATACGGGAGCAGGTGCGGGGCTCCCCAGCCCCCAGACTGAGAGAAGCAAGAGGCCTGGGGTCACGTGGCCCTGCTGGTCCCAGATCCAGACTCTCCGACTCCTCTCCTGCCCCACTGCAGGCCACTCCACTGTGCTGTGTGCTAATTCTAAGATCCCCTGGGCAGACACACAAAAGACTCCATAGTCGTTTGTTCAGGGGCTAAGTCATTCATTTTGTGATTTGATCCTGCCACATGAGATGATCTGGTTTTATAGATAAACGCAGTATCCCAAGTGGTATCACGTTCGTGAGGAAGAGTTGTTGTCTGCGCCACCGTGCCCTGGGGTGGGGCCCAGCCTGAGGCCCCGGTGTCTTTGTCTCTCACAGCCCGTGTTGGCGCCTGTGGCGGGAATTACTCAGCCATGACTTCCGTGATCTACTCTCCTGACTTTCCGGACAACTATGCCACGGGCCGGGTCTGCTACTGGACCATCCGTGTGCCGGGAGCCTCCCACATGCACTTCAACTTCACCTTGTTCGACATCAGGGATTCTGCAGACATGGTGGAGCTGCTGGACGGCTACACCCACCGTGTCCTGGTCCGTTTCAGCGGGAGGCACCGCCCCCCTTCGTCCTTCAATGTCTCCCTGGACTTCATCATTCTGTATTTCTTCTCTGATCGCATCAATCAGGCCCAGGGATTTGCTGTCTTATACCAAGGTAAGACAGCCTCGGTAGGGGCTGTGTGGGCCTCTCTTCCTCACCGAGGTGACCTCCAAACCTCGGGCGGCTCTCGGCGGGCAGACCAGCAGTCAGGAGCTACTGACTCAACTTGTGGATTCTCCCAGTGTGGTGGCCCTTTCCCCGTCTCCCATTTCCTAACTTGTTTATGTTTCATGATACAGCAGAGATGAAACCTGTCAGTTTGGCTGTTTTAGTACAGTCATACACCACTAATGGCATTCTGGTCAACGATGAAGTGTGTATACACAGTGACCCCATAAGATTATAAGGGAGCAGAAATATCACTGTCTCCAAATATTTGTCCTGTACCTTTCCTATGTTTGGAAATGTTTAGACACACAGACACTTCCCGTGGGTCACAGTTGCCTCCAGACTTCGGTGCAGTAACATGCTGTGCCGGCCTGTAGCTCAGGAGCAGCGGGCTGTCCCACAGAGCCTGGGGCTGTAGCACGCTGCACCGTCTACGTGTGTGCAAGCACCCCCTGTGATGTCCACACAGTGATGGAATCGCTTTACAGTGCGTCTCTCTGAACACTTCCCCGTCCATGGTTTTAGTGCTGGTAACGGCTTCCATGGGAGGGTTAGAAGAACAACCAAAAGTAGGAGCTGAGGCCTGTGGAATGGGAAAACGCTCCAGAGGTCATTTGGTTCACCTAGGTACCAGCCAGCCCAAAGGCTGACTGTCTTCAGACCCTCCACACTCTGCCCTCGGATGTGAACATGTGTGTGCTGGCCACCTCTCCACCAACACACAGGAAGCGGAGGGGCCTGGATAGCAGACCTCCAGAGGAGTTCAGGTGGCATGTGCTGTAGGAGATACCGGGAAGAGGAGCAGGTGGGATTTGGGCTGAGAGACGGGAAGAGGCCTTCCAGGCAGGGAGAGACAGCTGCAGAGCACAGGGTGGGGTAACCCGAAGGCGTGGTCAGGTGTCGGCCGAGAGACCAGGCATGTAATTAGAACTTAACGGCCACTGCCTCCTGCCTCCTGCACAGCTGGAGCCAGAGCCCAACAGGTTCTCCTTTGGGGCCAGCAGGACCAATGGAAGGAATTGCACCCAGTGGCGAATCAATGAAAAAGACCTCTTCATAACCAGCGCCCTCCGCCCCCCGCCCTCCGCCCTCACAGTTCCTGGTTGTGGCCATCCGCTTTCCCCAGTTAATTTGATGTTTTTAATGCCTTCCAGCTGTCAAGGAAGAACCACCGCAGGAGAGGCCCACTGTCAACCAGACGGTGGCCGAGGTGATCACAGAGCAGGCCAACCTCAGCGTCAGCGCCGCCCGGTCCTCCAAAGTCCTCTACGTCATCACCACCAGCCCCAGCCACCCGCCTCAGACTGTCCCAGGTAGCAACTCCTGGGCTTCATCAGTGGGGGTCGGAAGCCACCGAGTTGAAGGTAGCGTTGTTGGCAATTGCAGAAACAAAAGTGCTCTTGGGTGTTTCTCGTTCAGAGGCAGATTGGGCTGCTGGCTCTGTGGCCATACTTTGTCCTGGCCTCTGAGGGACATTTTCCTATTAGCTTGGAGCCTTAGTCCTTAGAGAAAGTTCTCACCTCTGAAGATCCAGCCTGTCGCTCCCCCTCTTCGTGGAGGAACGACACAGGACCCTGCGCTGTTCTTTTGTCTGCTCGGCCCTCCCCGGGTTTGCTGCTGGTTCTTGTCTGCTCGGCCCTCCCCGGGTTTGCTGCTGGTTCTTCCCGGGTTGGCTACCGACCCTTCCACCTCCGTGGAAGGGCGGTTCCCCCTGCCACCTTCCCCACTTCCGCAGGGGAGCGGCACACCGCCGGCCGGCTCTCTCGGGGGCTGCACAGGTGTTCCTTCAGATAGATGTTCCTGGTGCATGCCGTCTCTCTCCTCCTCTATAGTCCTCTTCCACCAATCCCAACTCTGCTACCCACACGCCGAGTACGCTGCTCTCCTCCAATCAGGAGCAGGTCCTGCTGTTTATTGGTTGAACTGGAGGCAGCTGCGTAGAAGCTGCTTTCTCCTCTCCCAGCGCCATATTGTGGGAGAGCAGATGCATAGAATAAGTCTTAATTCCAGTAACTTAGTCCAGTCCGAGTTGCTCCCCACAGCCTGCATGCCTTTTTGTACATCGTTGACTAATCAGCAAATCCAGATTTTCTCACTTTGAGACTCTCTTTCTGGAGCCCCAAGTTGTACCCCTTAAAGTCATTAACATGTGCAGTTCATCCATCCAGAAGGCATGTCAGTGCTTCCGTGGGGCCAGGCACCGGCCGAGACCCTAGACGGCACCAGAAGCCCAACACAGTCTCTGCCCCGCCGTGCCAGGTGCCGGATGCTGGCTCACTTGGGTGCATCCTGCCCCAGTCCCTCTTTTCCGCCAAGGAAGCGGTGCCTCTATGGGTGTGGACAGCTCGGGGGACGGGGTGGTGACTGCTGCAGGCCCGTCACGGCAGGCAGGGAGACGGCTCTCCCTGCCTGCTGTGCTTCTGTCAGCCGTGGATTCTGTAGGATTTCATAGGTCACACATCTCACTGGGCCCCACAGAGCCCTCACAGGTCATCTGTGGTTGCACAATGGTTCCTGTGGCACAGAAGAATGTCCACCACCCTTCTGACTCTGAGTCCAGGGTCCTTTGGACTTGGCACCAGCCTCTCCTGAGAGGCAGTTCTAGAACCAGGCAATGTAGAACGGAGAAAGCCCGGGGTCCCTGCTCAGCCTGGCTGTCAGCCAATCCGCTACCTTTTGCTGGCTACCTTCCCCGGTGCCCACCTGCAGGGGCCCCTCAGCCAGCCCTGCCTCTCCAAGCTGCCAGTGTTCACTTGGGGCTTTCGTTAGACCTCAGTTTGGAAACAAGGCACAAAGAGGCCCAGTAAACTCTGTCTGTTCATTTGCAGGGTGGACAGTGTATGGCCTAGCAACTCTCCTCATCCTCACAGTCACAGCCATTGTAGCAAAGATACTTCTGCACGTCACATTCAAGTGAGTATGCGAGAGAGCTGCCCGTTCCGGGGGTGGGGGTGGGGCAGAGAATGCCTCTTCTAATACGCTTCGTCACTCAGGGCACGGTAGTATCAGAACGTGATTCCAAATCCCTTAGTCCTGGGCAGCAAAAAGCAGTAACCCATCCTCCTCCCTGGAGTGAAATGTGCAACTGGACAGAGCCCACTGGGGCCTGAGCATTAGGTCTGCCCCTGTGTCCAAAGGATCTGATTTCAAGGAGGATTGAAACAGCCCTGGCATGAAAGCAACCCTTTCCCTGTGTTGGCTCATGCTGGGCTCTTACTCAGAGATCTTTATGAGAGAATGAAGATTCCTGGGACAGAACCACACATGTTCCCGTTGTCTTCCAGAAACTGGGAAGCGTTCTTGGGAAAAGAATTCTAATGTTTTGTTCACTATAGTTTAATAATTGTTTTTTAAAAATGTATTTAAGAAACTTACAGAAACTTCACCCTTTGATTCTGACCAAGTTCAGAAAAAAAAATTCCTCCCTTGACTTTGCTGTTTGGGTTTAACAGTTTCACCTCTTAGGAGAGGGGAGTTTGTTCTGATGTCTGTGAACCTACGAAGGGGAGTTGTCCTTATTTTTTTTCCTAACTTGTATTTATTTGAAAAGCTGAAAGAGAGACAGAAGGGGTTCCCATCTGTTAGTTGGGTTCCCATCTGCTAGTTCGCTCCCCAAATGCCCATGCGGTTAGGCCTGTGCCAAGGACAAAGCCAGGAGCTGGGAACACAGTCCAGGCCTCCCATGTTGGTGGCAGGAGTCCAGCTAGTGAAGCCTCGCTGCTGCCTGCCGTGCACTGACAGGGAGCTGGAGTCAGGAACCAGAGGCATTCGGGTAAGAAGTCTTGACTCCCAAGTCAGTTGCCCACCCCAGTTCTCCCTAATGTTTTCTAGAGCCCTGGTTGGTCTTTCCTGTGGTTCCCAGTTCAGGCTCTTCCCCCAGTTCAAGGCCTTCCGGAACAGATGTTCTATAGAGGCCTCTTTCCTCTGACCTTCCCCCCACCTCGGCCACAGACTGTTTACGTGTGAAATGCGGGCCCCTCTGTTGTCCTGCGAAGGCCGCCTGTGGCAGTGTTGGGGCTGCCGTAGCAGACCTCCCCGCCTGGTCGTGAACTCTCTCCAGTTGAAGCAGTTTACTGAACTCCTTCATGCTTCCTCTGTATACAGTTGTCTCTCAACATCCTCGGGGGATCGGTGCCAGGATCCCACTGGATACCAGAACCTGCAGCTGCTCAAGCCCCTTGTATATAAAGTGGGGGAGGAGGCGGGTGCTTGGCGCAGCAGTTAGGATTCCACTGGGGACACGTGCATCCTGTGTCAGAAGGCCTGGGTCTGTCCCAGCTCTACTTCCCACTCCCAGCCTCCCGTCAGTGTACACCGTGGGTAGCAGCAGGTGATGGCTGCCACCTCGTGGGAGTCCCAGGCTCCTGGCTTTGGCCTGGCCCAGCCCCAGCTGTTGTGCACATTTGGGGAGTGAACTGATGGTTGGAAGATCTCTGTCTCTCTGAAGAGAAATAACTTTTTTAGACTGTAGTGTAGTATTTGCCTATAATCTGAGCACATCCTCCCAGTCCCTTAGGTTTCTTATAATACCTAACACAATGTAAATGCCGCACGAGTAGTCACTGTACTGTTGGGGAATAACCACGCTATAAAGAACATAGAGAAGCACGATATTGTTGGTTAAACGCGCCGGTGTGGACGCTGTGTAGATGGAGGGCCAGTGGTTTTTCCTGCATTTTGTCAGTTACGGTTCACACGCTCTGGGGAGGCCGACTGCACGTTCCCCACAGCAGCAAGAGAGCAGGACGCTTTCTGTGAGGCATCACTGGGCACGCCCCTGTGAAAAGGCACACCGCGCTCTGTGACCGCAGGGCCAGCGCGGAGGACGGCAGAAGCCGAAGGGTGGGGTCCTTACTTCAGGCTGAGGGGGTTTGCTTTGTCCTGTTTTAGCTAGGCTGCCTTCCAGGTAAATGGCATTTGAAGAAAGAGCTCTTTTATTTAAAATAATAATAATAATAATAATAATAATAATAAAAATGAAGCGCAATCTGAACACTCGCAATCGGCCGGAGCAGCGCTCTCTTACTGGCAGAGCTGCCGAGGTGAGGCTGCCCCGGTGCTGTGCTGCCGCAGGCCACTGCCCTCACCAGCAAGGTGCCTGCTGCACGTCCCGTGTGAACGTCAGTGTTGTGGGTGCTTTGTCCCGTGCTACTTTGAAACTTTCTGTTTGGCAGATCCCATCGTGTTCCTGCGTCCGGGGACCTTCGGGACTGTCGTCAGCCAGGGACTTCAGGGGAAATCTGGAGCATTTTTTATAAGCCTTCTACGTCAATTTCCATCTTCAAGAAGAAGCTCAAGGGTCAGAGTCAGCAAGATGACCGTAATCCCCTTGTGAGTGACTAAAACCCCAACGTGCCTAGGACGTGCGGTCCCTCTTAGAGCTCAAGGCTGGTGGGGTCGACCTCTCCTGGGCTCCTCGGACTGACTCTTCCCTGCCGCTCCCTCCCCCTTGGCCTCTCCTGGGACGCCCTCCTACAGACCAGGAATGGGTGCCGCACAGCAGGGGTAGGCCAGCCCTGAATTCCTCCTGCTGCACCGGCAGGAGAGAGACTCGAGGCCTGGCGCCCAGCCCTCCCTGCGTCCCTCTCCCTGATCTGACGGTGGGGGTGTCAGTGCAGCGGGGCCAAGGAGACGCAGGTGGCCGTGGCTGGCCCCGGCTCAGGGACGCTCTGGATGCGGTAGGGTGGTGGGTAGGGTTAGCACATGTTAAGGTTCCTTGATTCTCTGTTGTGCCACACACGGATCGGTTTCTCCTAGGAGAATTCTCAGGTTCTTTTGAGGGCTGGCTGGTCCTGCACAAGTGTGGACTCCTGGCATTAGCACCCGCAGGTGTGAGGAGAGCCCATGCTCTGTGCTGGCCCTGGCGCTTGGCTCTGTGGGTACTGGCCTGGGATGCACCTCCTCCAACACGGAGGGCCTGAGAAGGGGGTCTAGTAGCCCCCTCACGTCAAACCTGACACCTTCCGCACGCGGGCTTCTTTCGTGGCCTGCAGAGCAGCTTCAGGAGTGCTCACAGAGAACATGGGGCACACCCTGCTGGGGGCCGTGAGGGGTGCTCGGTGCCCACATGTGGGATCGGGGTTGCCTGGCCTCACGGTCGTGTGGAGCGCGAGCCAGCCCTGGTCTGGCCGTGTTCTCTCAGCTGACTCCCAGTGCAGAACAGGGAGGGTAACTGTGGTGTGGCCTCTGGGCAGCGCTGCTGAGACATGGGGCCTGCCACCCCGCTTTGGGTGTCTCCCATTTTAGAAGAAGATGAAAAAAACACCGAGAGTTGTTCTCTGCACTCAGTGGGCACAGAATGGCACTAGGAGTGGCTCAGAGGGGGAAGAAGGGGGCTCTTGTCCACGCCCACACCACCGTGTCCCCCACACAAGGGGGTGAACTGCAGAGATGGCTGTGTGGAAGGGAGGGCTTGGGAACTGGAGATCAGGCAAGGATAGGCCCTAAGATTGAGAGCTCCAGCTGCACGGCACGGCCAGGCCATCTGTAACATGGAAGTCCCCACTTTCTGGAAGCAGGCCTTGTCAACAGCAGCTGGGCAGGGCAGCTTGCGCCTCTGAGGGCCGGGCCCAGGCTTTTATCAGAGCCTGGTTTTCCCACAGGCACTTGGGCCCGATGGTTGTTCTGCCTTTGGCCTCTGGCTCCTCCTCCCCACTTGGAGCACTTTGCTTACCTCTCCCAGGTCCCTAAGCCAGTGCCTGCTGCAGCCCTTCCTGGGGTTCTGGTCGCCTGTCTGTGCAGGTGCTCCTGGGAGGGCAGTGAGGGGGTGCCTGCAGGGGCAGGTGGCACTCAGCACCCCAGATCCCCTCCCAGTGAGAGGCGCTGGGAGGCAGCAGGGGCGTCCAGAGGAGGGAAGCAGGGCGGCATGCCCACAGGGGGCGGGGGCTCTGGCCCAGGCGCCGTGCGAGGCCTGCTGAGAGTCTGGAGTGCTCAACGCTGTCTTCATGCTTTGATCTGGAGCAGCTGGCCACTGGCCGCTGGGCCCGTCACACGTGAGGTCCCCTGGAAACAGACCGACATGTGCAGTCTCCCCTCCAGGCTGGTCGGGGCTTTTGTGGAATCTCCTCTCAAAGGCAAGCGTCAGGTGCGTGCCGTCACAGCGGGCCCCGTGCCCTGGGTAGATGTCTGTGTGGCACAAAGGGAATGTGGAATTTGGCCCCAGGGAGGGCTTGCCTGGCTGAGGAGCGGTTGTTCAGCTGCCCTGGGACTTCCTGCAGGCCCACCCTGCCCTCCCCACGTCTCAGGTCCCCGGAGGCCAAGCCCAAGGCGTGTGTCATCTGAGCAGCAGCTGGAGCATCCCTTTCTCAGAGCCCAGGAAGGGCTGGTGCCGCCCCCGCGCTGGCCCTCCTGGTGACCCAGGCACAGCCCAGCACCTCTGGGATCAGCTTACTATCCAGGGAGCTGCCGCGGGACAACATGGGAGGACAAGGGCCGTAAATCGTCCCCGCCCAAACCTCCGTAAACATCAGCTCCAGCCACAGTCTGGCCCCAGTTAGGGCCCGTCAGCAGCGCCCCACACAGGGCCGCTTGTGGCTAAGGAAGCACCTGACAGATGAGTTATCGCAGGAGAGCTCTGAGGAGAGGGCACTTGATCTTGTAAGACTCGCCGTTAGAAGAGAGGAGGGGTCGGAGGTTAGGAGAAGGGTCACCCGGAGGAGAGTCGATGAAAGAACAGAGCAGGGAGGTGCTCTGAGGCCTGTCCTCGGGGGACAGCAGGCACCCAGGCCCTGCCTTCTCGCCTGCATACCCACAGAAGGCCCTCGTCTGCCCATCTTGTCGCCTCCCATGGTGACTGTGCCTGGGGAACACCTCATGGCGTCCTCGGTCCCTCTGACGAGGCAGGCAAGAGGTACACGGTGCCACACGATCACCCCGCTGGTCCTGTTGTTCGCGAGGCAGAGGACGAGCAGCAGTGAGCCCCGGGGCCGCTGCCACACCGGGGCAGGGGTGAAGCCTGTCTGGTGTGAATGAGGCCCTCGAGATGTTCTGCCGTCTCAGTGTGGGCTCCGGCTCAAGATGCCAATCAGCCAGAAGCCCACAAAGAGCAAAGCACTAGCAAGTATCGCTGCCCTGGCCCTCGGGCCGCCCCACCCTTGTTGACAGTCGGCCTGACAGATCCAGGACCCCGCCCGCAGTCCGGCCGTGCTGGCTCAGCACCAGCGGGCTCCAGGCCGTCATCCACCCCGTGCGTCCTGGGCACCACGCACTTAAGCTTCACCAGCACTTACAGGTGGCGGCCTCCGCGGTCCCACCTTCCTGTCTGCTGAGGCCACGCCAGGTCTCCACCGCGCCCCAGCCCAGGGAACTGGGTTTCCGATCTCCTGTTTGGTGTTGGATGTCTGCTTTCCTTACTACCTTGGGAATTTGTAGCCTTTTGATGGTCTCCTCTGGTGTCTCTGTTTACCTTCCTCACTGTTCTACCTCCTGGCCAGGCGTCTCAGCTCAGCTGCCCTGGTGTGGGGTGTTTCTCAAACCTTCCAGCCGCAGCTAACCCCCCTCAGGCTGGATGGCTCAGGGGTGACGGGGCTTCACCCCGCCTGCAACCCCCGGTGGGCCTGTCTCACAGGCGTCTGTCTTGCTGAGGTAAGCATACTCCACGAGGCAGAAGTGGGTGTGGAGGGAAGTCCGAGGTCCAACTCCCGCTTCAGGATGGAAGCGTCTAGAAGCACGGGCTGGAGGCCCTTTCCTGCCTGTGCGAGGAGCTGCGTGGAGACTGCCCGCCTCCAAGTGCGCCTCCCAGCAGGGGCTTTGACTTTGGATGACAAGGCTTTATGTGTAAATATGCTCTTAATATGCAACTTTGAGAATAAAATAGAAACATCATGTATTTTAAACTATAAGATAAAGTGTGACGCACTGTATACAATTTAATATATATTTTTAGGATTTTTGTTATTTAAGAAAATGGAATGTAATGGTACTTAACTTTTACAAAAGAAAGAAAAATGTTATTTTTACTGTCTGGAGAAAATAAATATTCTCATTGTTGTAGACACGGTGATGGGCCCCAGGCTGTCGTTTTTCCAGTGGTCTCTCGCGCCGCCAGAGACTGAGGGGCGGAGGAAAGTGGCACGTGGTGGGGTTCGGAACTTCCGCTGTCGCGCCTGGTCCCGCTCACCATTTGCCTGCCTGCTTTTTCCTCGTAGTATTTCCGGGCTTCCTCCAGTCTTGTCGCAGCTTTAACCTGCAGTTGCTCCTCGGCTGGTAAGATCTGCAACAGTAGGAATTCCAGATAGACACGGGCTGGGCAGAGGCGGGGGGAGGGCCGGGAAGAGCACGCTGCTCTGACGGGAAAGATGAGATTGAACTGGCCCCGAGCCAGTCAGGCCCCAGCGTCCCCACCGGGAGCTCCGGAGGCTGTGAAGAGGAGCCGAGGAGGTGTGTCCCCAGTGCTCACGTGACTGTCCTCCAAGTGCTCTCTACTCCGCCCCCTGAGCGGTCAGTTCTTCCTCTGCACCGCCGTTCTCCCCACGCTGCCCTTGCCAATGGTGCGCGCCAGGCGCTCCACTTAGGAGAGCCCTCGACGGGGTACCGTCGTCCTCACTGAGGCAGCCTGGGACAGCGGTCGGGGGCACAGCCCTGGGGTCGTCCTGCTGGGATCTGGGGGTTCAGATCCCTCCATTCATGGGCTGCAAGGCCAGGGAGGGGGAAACAGGGAGAGCCTTTGAAGGGCTTCAGCGCCGAGTGACGTCAGACTCCCCATTTAGAAGGCTTTCCTCCCTGCATTCAGAAAAACAGACGAGCCCGGGGTAAGAGCGAGGGCAGAGAGACAGCCAGGAGGCTCGCGGATATACACGTCTGCCCGAGAAACCGGGGAGGGGGGCTGGCCAAGCCCCCAAGCCAGTGCTGTGAAGAGGGGAGGGCTCACCACCCCCACAGGTCAGGGGCCGTGTGACCTTGGCTGAGTAACCCAGCCCTGTGCGCCTGTTTTCCCATCTGTCGGGTGGGGCAGTCACAGCACCGTGGTGAGCGTGAGCTTGCGTGTGTCGCTGCCTGCACTGCGTTTTCACTGAGCGGTAGCTGCTGCTCTTGCTCCAGAACAGAAGTAGAGTTAGCAGCAGTGGTGGCCCCGATGATGCTCGGGTCCTCTGAGCTGGGGGCTGTCCTCTGCAAGAAGGTGTGAGGGAGCACCTGCTGAATTCGTTCAGACCATGTCCAGCGAGGTCACTGTGGGATGGCGAGGCAGAACTGTCCGGTGGGCCTTGGACGTGTGGCCTGAGACCCAAGGAAGGATCTGGCCCGAGGCGCACAGACCATGGGAACATGGGCACAGACGGCCTCCTCGGGGGGAGTGTGTGGGAGTTCCCAGGAAGCCGCTGAGGACAGTGTCGGGGCCCCTGGGCAGGACAGGATGAAGGGACTGGCAGAACAGGGGGCCTCCCCGAGATGCCAGGGTTAGGGTTAGGGTTAGGGTCGGGTCAGGTCAGGTTCCAAATCAGGGTCAGGGTCAGGGTCAGGGTTAGACACGAGTAGTGTCTAGCCTGGCTGTTTCAAGCACCTGCAATTCTAAATTCTCAGGGGATTATGGGTGCAGTGAGGACTCCCTGGCCTAGGCAGTTTGTGCCAGGGTTTAGGGCTCTTGGAGAAAAGGTGGGACAGGCCAGTCCCACCAGAGTGTCACCACCACCTTAGACACAGACCTGGGAGTCTTTAGTCAAATGCAGGTTCCTAGGCTCCGCCCCAGAGCTACCACATCAGAGCTAAGAAATTTCCAGGAGGATTTTTTTGAAAGGTAGTGAGAAGGAGATGTCTTCATCCACTGGTTGATTCTCCAGAATTCTGCAATAGCCAGGAGCCACGAACTCCATCCTGGTCTCTCCCACATCAGTGGTTGGGACTCACGTGCTTGAGCCTTCCTAGGCACATTAGCAGGGAGCTGGAATGGAATCCGAGCGACCAGGACTCAAACCGGCACTTCCATATAGGACGCGGGTGTTGCAAGCAGCAGCTTAACCCACTGTACCGCAGTGCTAGCCACCCCCCTTCTTAACTTATTTATTTATAATATTTGTTTATTTATTTATAAAGGCAGAGAGAGAGGGAGAGATCTCCCAAACATTGGTCCACTCCCCAAATGTCCACAACAGCCAGGGCTGGGCCCCGTGGAATTCCGGAGCTGGGAACTAATCAAGTCTCCCACAATGGGGGCAGGGACCCAAGTCCTTGAGCCATCACCGGCTGCCTCCCAGGGTGTGCGTTAGCAGGAAGCTGGAATCCAGATCAGCTCTGGGACGCAAACTCAGGCACTCCGTTACGGCATGCGGGCGCCCCACCCCCCCCAGCATCTCGACCCCTGTGCCAGGCACCTGCCCCTCCTGGACCGGGGACATCCTGGACAGATGATCGCTAAGGCCTACGGAATTTTGTCCTAGACAGAGCCATGCAAGTTCCCAGCGGTATGTGGTGGCAAAGAGGGCTTCCTCCCAGAGACCCCCTGCAGGGCAGAGAGGTGGGGGGGAGGGGGCACAGCAGGTCTTGCGATGCTTCTCCAGGAGGGTCCTCACCTGGACCTGAAATGTGTGCCCTGCCCTTTGCCACCGTCCTCCCCCAGCAGCCGGCCCTGACGCCGCGGCAGCCAGGCGGGTAAAGAATGTTTATCTTCTCGCAGCTTCCCTTCTCTTTCCCAAAAGCTCTTTCCTTCCACGAAGGAAACTATTTTTAATGGCAGGAAACGGCTGGTGGAAAACACGTAGGGTGGCCCTGCTGGTCAATTCTTAGAGTCACACTGGGCGGCAAGAGAAAAACAAATAAGTAAACGCAGCCAGAGTGCGCAACCGTCCCGATCCTGCCTCTACAGCGCGACCCCGGATTGAGGGGCAGCGGGGCTGGGAGAGAAATCCCCGAACCCATCCGAGTGCACTTGGGTGGGGCCTCACATTGTCAGACCCACCCTCCGGGAGCCAGCGCTGGGCGGCATCAGGCAACCAAAGGCTCTTCTTCCTGCAGAGTGGGAAAGGGCCCGACGAAGGTGACCTTGTCACAGGCCTGGAAGTCACGTGACCAGCTCCTCTCCCCGCAGGGCTGTGCGTGCCTGGAACTGCGCGGAGAACTGGAAAGCTTCTGTTGCCCTGGCCGGCAGGGCCGGGTCCCCATGGGCGATTGTTTTTGCTCAGCTGAAAGGGACCCTGGTGGGGGTGGAATATTTCATCCTCAAGAAGCAGCAACATTTGCTTGTAGCTGGAAGTCTTCACTCCTGGTCTCCAGCTGTTGTCTGGAGCCACCAGGCCCCCGCCAAGTGGGCCTACGCCCAGCAGCGGGGTGGGCCACGGCGGGCAGAGCCGACCCGCCGGTGCAGTTTATAAAACCCTCGCGTGCTGGGAAATGCTTTTCTGTTGACTGTGCCTACCACCTGCTTAAAACTGTCCGAGGGGCCGAGCAGCCACAGGGGAGCAAGCCCACCGGCCCTGGCTGTCGAGTCCCAGCCAGGGGCTCCTCCCGCCGCCTCTGACGCAGTCCTCACGGCAGCTGTGCAGGTTCGGCACTGTTGCACGGCTGGCCCTTCACCAGGTGCGGGAAGGAAGGCTCACCGAGCTCCCTGGAGAGGCACAGGAGGCAGGGCTCGGACCTCCCTCCACGCCTGCGCACTTTCCGGGGAGATGAGATGGGTGAGCTCCAGTTGTGGAGACAGGAAGGGGGGGTGGCAAGGGGGGGTCCTAGTGCCTGGGGCTCCCCTGGGCCCTGGGGGCGCCGCAGTCTTTGCTTGAAGGGTCTTCGCGGCAGGGGAGGGCCGGCGGCTGAGCTGTTCCCCCAGCGGCTCCAAGGATGATAGAGGCCCCAGATCCAGGCCGGCTGGTGGCGCTCACATTGTTCCGCGTCTCCCAGGATCTCTTAATTATCAGCAGTGTGCTACCCTCAGCAGTTCCTCGTTTCCCTCCGCTAACAACCCCGCCCTGGACCGCAGGCCCAAGGGTCCATTGGTGAAAGCTGGTCCCTTTCCCGCGTAGGGAGTGCTCCGGTCTCCTAGAAGCCTGCCTTTCCCCCAAGTCCTGCCAGGCCGGCAACGCCCACCCTGTTGCTTGCTGCCCGGCTGGGCCGGAAGTCGCCATCCAGACCCCTCGGAAAACGGGGGAGACCGAGCCTGCGTAACTTGCTCCAGCCGCTTGCCCCCCACAGCCGTCCATCTTGGAGGCTCAGGCGGACCCTTCCCCGACTTCTCCGTCCCAGGCTTCCATAGGGGCAGCTGCCCCAGAAACGTCCTCAGGGCGTTACCTGTGCATTGTTTGGGGCGACAGGGACTGGAAGCTGGGGCTGAGGAAGGGTGAAGGTAGGGTTAACCTTTAACCTCCACTTACTCATCTGTGAAATGGGCTGTTGGGAAGAGTAAATGAGATAAGAAAAGTCACACGTGCAGCCCAGTCACTGGCAGGGCTGAGCCAGGCCAACACCAGGAGGGAGCTCGGAACTCAGCCCAGGTCTCCCACGCGCGCGGCAGGGACCCGATTACCTGTGCCATCACTGCCGCCTCCCAGGGTGCACACCGGCAGGATGCCGGACTCGAACCCAGGCCTCGTATTGCTGTGAGGCGCTAGCACCCACGCAGTCTCTTCACCAGTATCAACCACCGCACCAAACCCCTGCGCCTTCACTATTTTGTAGCCACCAACTAAGAATGCTGGTGTCTGGGGGGGCCTCTGTGTGCCAGGGGCCTGGCTCGGCGGAAGTGCCGCACAGCCCGCCGCGGGGAGCCCAGCGGGGCCCTGCCCCTGGGACTGGAGAACCCCATTTAGAAAGCGCACTGCCTTCGAACAGAAGTCCCGAGCTGGTTCCTTTAGGAAGCTGGTCTCCCCCAAACGCTCCCTCTGCGCCCCACTGCATAAAACTCTGCTGCCTCCCCCTAACCCCCAGCCGTGGCTCTTTGGGGTGAAAGTGCCATTCTCTGATGGCCTAGAAAAGGGAACCAATACAGGATTCGGGAATCCTAGTGTCTCCCTCAAGGCCCCCGGCCGAGCCCCGCCCTTCTGTGGGTGCCCGCCCCGCGCAGCCTTGCTCACCAGCGCCGCCCCGTGGCCAGGCTGGCGACCTGCGGAAGAAGGCCGGCGCTGAACCGCCTGGTCCGCCGGTCCCTGCTTGACTGTCATGGACGGCTGACCCTTGGGGCTCCGAACCTGGACGTCAGAGCAGGACTCCCGCTCCCACCGCGGCGCTCGGAAGCTCTCCGATTCGCTGCCTGCCCAGAGGCAGTCCCGAAGGCCCTGAGCCCACGGGACCCAGCAACAGAAGGGCATCCTTAGAGAAACGATGCTGCCTCCACACTGCAAATACCGACATTGCCCTTCAAATCGACGGCGCTCATCTTTGCAACAGGGAGAAAGGAGGCGAGGAAGTGGGGACGCTCACACTTTATTTGATAATATTTGCATTCAGGAATTACAGGTGCAGTTTTGAAGATAAAATCCACATTGATTATTCAAAAAAAATTTTTTTGGAAAGCGCAAAAGCAGAGAGCAGTGTAAGTGTCTCACCATCCTGTTCAAAGGCCAGGAGCGCTGCCGGGTGTCACTCCCCCTGCTTGGGCAAGTCTCTAGGGGTCCTGCGGAAGCCCCTCAGCTGCCCAGCATTGCCCCCGCCACCCCCCAGAGACACCTGCCAGTGTGCAGACAGGGCTTCCCTGGAGCCAAAAGGTCCTCTTTGTGAACTACAGTATAAACATCTCCAGGCCCCGGGCCCACTTGCAGTACAAATGTTTATGTCTTTGGAAAGAGAAAAGGAAGAAGGGCTCAGGCAAGTTCCCCCCAGCAGTGGGGCGTCTGATCTGCCAGCTCACGTCTGCAGCAGGGCCAGGGCCGGAGGATGAGCCGTGTGGGCCCGGGCCTTCGGGAAGGGCCCCACTGTGTCATTAAAACTCCACCGCCACAAGCCTGGCACACTGGGGACCCCCGGGGGACAGGTCACCTCCAAACCGTGACAGCAGCCGTGGCAGGAAGAGGGGCAGGAAGAGCCAGAGTGAGAGGCAGCGAGCGGCCCCCGGACAAGCACCCAGGGGAAGTTCACGGAGGCCTCGAGGGGAGGCCATGCCGGCCGGCCGGGAGTGCTGGGCAGCTCAGCAGGAAGCCAGGGAAGCGGGGGAGAGAAGCAAGCCCAGGCCTTGGGGAATTAATTCCAGCTCATCAGCGGGCGGCTGGAAGGGTCCCTGGGCCAGCGGGCGGCTTCGTGAGTGGGACCTCCGCAGCCCCACGCCCAGCTCCAGCTGTCGCTCGCTTGAAACACTCGATCATACTTGAGGAAGGGGCCCCGCGTTTTCATTGTGCCCTGTGCCCCACGAGTCACGCAGCCAGGCTGAGTCCAGAGAGAGCAGCCAGCACGGTGCGGCCACGGTTTGACCTCATCTGAAAGCCACGTTGAAATCTGGGGGCCACTGGGGCGGCGTTGGGAGTTGGGGCCCAGTGGGAGATGCTGAGGTCATGGGGGCGGAGCCCTTGCGAAGACAGGATGATGGGAGTGGCTTCGTTCTCATTCACGTTATGCAGGGAGCTGTCCCCTCCGTCTGTGTCTCTCCTGCACGCACCTGCTGGCCCTCTGCTCAGCCATGAGTAAGCAGCGCGAGGCCCTCACTGGCAGCAGGCTCATGGGACTCCCAGCCTCCAGCACCACGCGTCCGAATCCGCTTCCTTCCCGAACAGCCACCCGCTTTCAGGAGTCTGCTCCAGCAGACAACGGTTCAGGTGGCCCCGCCCCGGGCCTGGGTGCTGCCGCTGGGGCTGTGCTCCGGCCTGGTGGGACAGCAAAGCCACCAGCGATGGGCCCGGAGGAAGCCCCGGGGTGCCGTCAGCTCAGGCGTGAATGTGCGGGAGGCACAGGCCAGACGCAGGTGCTGACCTAGAGGGTTTTTTTTGTTTGTTTGTTTTTGTTTTAGAAATTTTTATTTATTTATTTGACAGAGTTAGACAGTGAGAGAGAGACAGAGAGAAAGGTCTTCCCTCTGTTGGTTCACTCCCCAAATGGCCGCTATGGCTGGCGCTGCGCCCATCAGGAGCCAGGTGCTTCTCCTGGTCTCCCATGGGGTGCAGGGCCCAAGCACCTGGGCCATCCTCCACTGTACTCCCTGGCCACAGCAGAGAGCTGGCCTGGAAGAGGGGCAACCGGGACAGAATCCGGCGCCCATATGGGATGCCAGTGCCGAAGGCAGAGGATTAGCCAAATGAGCCACGGCGCTGGCCCCGACCTGGAGGTTTTCACAGAGGACCACGCACTGCGGAAGCCACGTGATGTTGAGGATGGGGCACGTGGGCAGATGCAGTCCTGGGTCCCAAGAGCAGAAGGTGGGGCGTCGGCTGCCAGCAAAGCAGCAGGGGGAGGGAGATCCCGAGGCGGTGAGCGCTTCCTGACTTCTTACATCCAAAGCAGCTTGCTTGCTTTCTTTTTACAAAGATTTATTTATTTGAAAGACAGAGTTACAGAGAGAGGGAGAGACAGAGAGAGAGGTCTTCAATCCTCTGGTCCACTCCCCAAATGGCCACAACGGCCGGAGCTGCACTGATTGGAAGCCAGGAGCCTGGAGCTTCTTCCAGGTCTGCCATGCAGGTGCAGGGGCCCAAGCAGTTGGGCTGTCTTCTACTGCTTTCCCAGGCCATAGCAGAGAGCTGGATCGGAAGCAGAGCAGCTGAGTCTTGAACCAGCACTCATATAGGATGCCGGCGCTTCAGGCCAGCTTCAGGCGACTGCGCCACAGCACTGGCCCCCAAAGAAGCTTTCAACAATGCCTGGCTTTTTTTTTTTTTTTAAACACACACACACACACACACACACATGGAAGCCACGATGCCTTTTATGATGCAGCCTCAGAAACCACGCGCCATCATTCTCGCGGTGTCCTGGGGGTGTGAGGCCTGCCCTGTTCAGTGGGAGCCGCGACTGCACCACGGTGTGACTACCAGGGCATGCAGCTGGCTGGCGGCTCATCCTGGAGCCTCGCCCTCACCACGTGCCACCCTGGTGATGTCACTCACTCATCTCAGCGTGCTCAGTGGCAGCACTTCCCCCTGCAGAACAGAGACTGCCACAGCTCAAACAACCCGGGAGTGGCAGCTCTGGGTCCTGCGAGCTGTCCAGGGACACAGCGGAGGTCTGTGGTGAGCTGGGACCGCTACATAAGGACTGACAAATGCTCACCAAACACCATCTGGTTCAGCAGTTAAATTGCCGTCTGGGGCACCCACATCCCGTCGCGGAGTGCCCGGTTCAAGTCCTGGCTCCTCCACTTCCAATCCAGCTCCCTGCTAATGTGCACCTCCAGAAGCAGAGGGGATGGCGCAAGTTACTCGTGTCCCTGCCCACCCATGTAGGAGACCCCGATGGAGCTCCTGGCTCCTGGCTTCAGCCTGGCCCAGCCCTGGCTGTCGTGGGCATTTGGGGAGTGACCCAGCAGATGGAAGAGGTCTGTCCCTCTGCCTCTGCCTTTCAAATGAATGAAGATAAGTAAATTAAAAACAAAACAAGGCCAGCGCCGTGGCTCACTAGGCTAATCTTCCGCCTTGCGGCACTGGCACACCGGGTTCTAGTCCCGGTCGGGGCGCCGGATTCTGTCCCGGTTGCCCCTCTTCCAGGCCAGCTCTCTGCTGTGGCCAGGGAGTGCAGTGGAGGATGGCCCAAGTGCTTGGGCCCTGCACCCCATGGGAGACCAGGAGAAGCACCTGGCTCCTGCCTTCAGATCAGCGCGGTACGCCGGCCGCAGCGGCCATTGGAGGGTGAACCAATGGAAAAGGAAGACCTTTCTCTCTGTCTCTCTCTCTCTCACTGTCCACTCTGCCTGTAAAAAAACAAAAAAACAACAAAAAAAACAAAAACAAAAAAAACCCTGCTCCATTAGATGCTGGACTGCAGGGACAAGACCTTGAGCTGCTCTCCAGCTCCCCCGTCAGGCAGGGAGTAAACAGGCTCCCAGCAAGGTGCTGCCTCTCCCCAGCTCCCCCTCTGTTCTCCCCAAGACCAGCGGCTGCCACTCAGATAGGGCCAGATCGCAGGACAGGGTCTGGGTCACGTTTACCGGTGGGCAGGGTCACTGTTAGAACATGTATCTCAGGGCCAGCATTGTGGCATAGCCCGTGACACCGGCATCCCACATGGGCACCAGTTCGAGTCCCAGCTGCTCCACTTCTGATCCAGCTCCCTGCTAATGCACCCAGGAAAGCAGTGGAAGATGGTCCAAGTGCTTGGGCCCCTGCACCCATGTGGGAGACCCGGGAGAAGCTCCTGGCCCGGCCCTGGCCGTTGCAGCCGTTTGGGGAGGGAACCAGCAGATGGAAGATTCTGTCTCTCCCTCTCGCTGTGTAACTATTTCAAAATAAATATTTAAAAAAATAAGAAATAAAAAGAACATATATCTCATACACGTGCACACGCATGTGCAAGCAAGCGTGCAACATGCCTAGGCACACACCCTACACACGCACTCTCCTCTTAGCCTTCTGCCTCTGAGTGACAGTGACCAGATGGTTCATTTTTCCCACAAGTGTTTGTTGAGCACCTGCTGGGTGCCTGGTGTGGTGCTGAGTGCTAGTGACACACGGCATGGGCCGTGGCACCACTGGCCACGCACCCTCGTGGGGGTCACTTTTCATCTCACGCCCACTGCAGCTCACTCACCTCTTTGATTTTTTTGACAGGCAGAGTGGACAGTGAGAGAGAGAGACAGAAAGGTCTTCCTTTTGCCATAGGTTCACCCTCCAATGGCTGCTGCAGCCGGCGCATCGCGCTGATCCGATGGCAGGAGCCAGGTGCTTCTCCTGGTCTCCCATGGGGTGCAGGGCCCAAGCACTTGGGCCATCCTCCACTGCACTCCCTGGCCACAGCAGAGAGCTGGCCTGGAAGAGGGGCAACCGGGACAGAATCCAGCGCCCCAACCGGGACTAGAACCTGGTGTGCCAGCGCCGCAAGGCGGAAGATTAGCCTATTGAGCCACGGTGCCGGCCTTCTCTTTGATTTAACATTTGGGTGCAGCAGGGGAAGTTCCCCCTAGACCTTGAACCTGAGCCTTGAACCCCAGCCCGATTTACCAGAAGCCGGAACTAGCTGAACGGGTTTCCAGCAGCATTCTAGGGCCTGTGAAAGTCGCAGATGCCCAGCCTCTCCCCGTTGTTTTAGACACAGTGAGATGGGACTTTCAGAAAATCAAGGTAAGGCAAAGTTCTTCTTTAATGTCTGTCTATTTATTTGAAAGGTGGAGTTACAGAGGCAGAGAGAGAGAGAGAGAGGTCTTCCATCCGCTGGTTCACTCCCCAATTGGCTGCAATGGCCAGAGCTGTGCTGATCCGAAGCCAGGAGCCAAGAGCTTCCTCTGGGTCTCCCATAGGGGTGCAGGGGCCCAAGGACCTGGGCCATCTTCTGCTGCTTTCCTAGGCCATAGCAGGGAGCTGGATTGGAAGTGGAGCAGCCAGCAATCAAAGCAGCACCCATATGGGATGCCGGCACCGCAGGTGGTGGCTTCACCCGCTACACTACAGCCCCAGCACCCCCCCCCCCTTTTTTTAAACTGTTCTTTCGTTCCCTGCTTCAGATTGTGGTGAGAAATTTTTAAATTTTTCAAAATTTAGTTTCATTTGAGAGACAGGAAGAGCTCTCCCTCCTGCTGGTTCACTCCCTCCATCCCCGAGTGCCTGCAACAGCCAGGGCTGGGCCAGGCAGAAGCCAGGAGCCCAAAACTAAACTCAATTTGGGTCTCCCAAGAGGGCGATGGGGACCCAAATGCCTGAGCCTCACCACGCTGGCAGGAAGCTGGAATCAGGAGTGGAAGCAGGGGCCGGTGCTGTGGCTCAGTTGGTTAATCCTCCTCCTGCAGCGCTGGCATCCCATATGGGTTCCGGTTTGAGACCCGGCTGCTGCCTTCCTATCTAGCTCTCTGCTATGGCCTGGGAAAGCAGTAGAAGACGGCCTAGATGCTTGGGCCCCTGCACCTGCATGGGAGACCTGGAAGAAGCTCCTGGCTCTTGGCTTCAGATCAGCCCAGCTCTGACCGTTGTAGCCATTTGGGGAGTGAACCAGCGGTTGAAAGACCTTTCTCTCTGTCTCTCCTTCTCACTGTCTGTAACTCTACTTCTCAAATGAATAAATAAAATCTTAAAAAAAAATGGAGGCAGGAAACACACGCAGGCCCACTGACAAGAGTACTGGTGTCCCAAGCAGCATCTTCAATACTGTGAAACACACCCGCTCCAGGAGTGGCTTCCAGACATCACTCGTTCTGCTACTGGCCTTATCCTGCCCAGAGGGACCCATGCGGGCTCCCCGGGCACAACTGGGTGTGGCCGTCAAGGGGTAGAGGGACGTCCCCATGTCTCTTCTGGCAGAAGCAGTGAGCCCAGGCCCAGCGCAAGCTTTCCCGAGAATCTTCCAGAACCAAGTGGTGTGTTGACTTGCTATTCATCAGTGTCCTTGTGCCCACATCTCACTGAGGGACCTCACGGGAAGTGAGATTTAGGCATTCCCTGGGGCTGGACACCATCCCTGAGCACTTCCCAGGGTTGCTGCGACCATAAGCCTTTGGCACCAGCTTGGGGGGAGATGAGGATAGGGTGTTGAGCGACGGCAGGTGGAATGGGCTCCTGGTGGGTGGGCCCGCCTGTGCAGCACATGTGAGAGACCCTTGCACCTGCCCATGGAGCTCATTGCACCACACAGCCGAGAGGCTCACCTGTCCAGCCTTTGGACGCGTATCGGCCCATGAATTTGTCCAGACCACTCTCTGAATCCCCTCCCCTGGCCTTCATCCTTTTACCCTGCCCCTCCCCAGGCCTGGCCCATCACTTGCTATCGGACAGCAGCCACGTGGTTCAGACGTCCCTGGGGACACCCACATCCCATACTGAGTGCCTGGGTTTGGGTCTTGGCTCTGCTCTCTGTTTCAGCATCCCAGCTTCCTGCTAGTGGGCACCCTAGGGGGGCAGCAGTGATGCCTCAAGTAGTTGGGTCCCTGCTACTCCCATGGGAGACCCGGATGGAGTTCCAGACTCCTCGCTCCTACCTACCCATCCTCAGCTATTGAGGGTGTTTGGGGAGTGAACCAGCCAATGGAAGTTCTCTTTGATGCTGTCTCTGTCTCTCTGCCATCTAAATACATAAAAACCATCTCTAACAGTGATGCCATCGACAGCACTGAGCACAGCACCTCCCAAGCTCCAGGCACTGTTGCAACACCCTCAATGCACGAACTCACTTTGTCTACACAACAGCTGCAAGGATGAGAGCCGCCTCTTGGCTCCACCTTGCCCTCGGCGCCAGGGCTCATGCAGCCCACATCCTCCCTCCCCCAAGCCTTCACACGCAGCCTTCCCTGAGCCCTGGACACCCCGTACCCTCACTGTGCCAGGAAGTCCCGCCTCCTGACAAGTTTTGGGGGAGCCCCGCCCAGTCGCAGGTGGATGCCGTGCCGCTGGCTCCCCTCCATGTGCTCCCCACACTGGCAGAAGTGGAGCCTCCAAGGAAGCCTCTGAGGGTGGTCAGAAGGTGGGGGGAGGGCTCTGTTCTTCCTGTCCCCCACCCTCTTCCTGGCTGAGTCCTGTTCTCCCGGGGTCTCTCCGTCCCTATTGGGTCTCCAGGCCTGGCTCCGTGCTCTGCCATCTAGTAAGAAACTTGGACTGAGTTGCAGGCTCTTGGCTTTGGTCTCACCTAGCCCCAGGTGTTGCTGGCATTTTGGAAGTGAACCAGCAGATGGAAGATATCCCCCTGTGTCTGTCTGTCTATCTGTCTCTCTGTCTCTCTCTCTCTCTTTCTCTTTCTCTCTGCCTTTAAAAAAAAATAGAGGCATTTTGTAAAGAACACTGCTGGGATTGGTAATGCGTTAGTGAGGGCTGGGTGGTTTGTAAAGAAGAACAAGGCTTTGGACACAGGCTGGAGGTGGAGTAGACGGGCTCAGGGTGCAGGTTGATGGAAGGTCACAAGTTTGGTTGTGAACATCTCAATTCACGCTGCGTCTCAGGGTCTGCGTTAGCAGGAAACTGGAGTCAGGAGCCAGAGTCAGGAATCAAATCCGAGTATTCCAGTGTAGAATGCAAGTATCTTAACCACCAGGCTAACTGCCCAGCCCTCACCCTTGGTTTCAAAGGACAGTCGTGCTGAATGTAGGATCCTTGGTTCACCGTGGTTTTCCTGGCTGTTCTTTGCCTTCCAGTCTCCATTGTTTCTGATTAGAAGTCAGCTGATGGGGGGCAGGCGTTGCGGTGCAGTGGGTTAAGCCATGGCTTGGCTTGTCCACATCCCATAGGGAAGAGCCAGTTTGAATCCCAGGTACTCCACTTCCAATGCAGGTCCCTGTTAATGAACCTGGGAATATGGCCCTCTGCCACCCACGTGTTTCTGGCTCCTGGATTTTGCATGGTCCAGCCCTGGCTATTGTGGCCATTTGAAGAGTAAATCAGCAGATGGAAGATCTCTCTCTCTCTCTCTCTCTCTCTCTCTCCCCCTCCTCCTCCTCCTCCTCCCTCCCTCCCTTCCTCCCTCTTTCTCCCTCTATCCCTCCCTCTCTTTTTCTCTTTCTCCCTTCCTCCTTCTCTCTCTCTCTCTGTCACTCTGCCTTTCAAATAAATAAATAAATCTTTTAAAGAAACAAGTCAGCTGATAGTTTATTGAAGGGCTCTTGTATGTGACGAGTAATTTTCCTTGTGTCGCTTTCAAGAATCTCTCTTTGGGAGCTGGCATTGTGACACGATGGGGTAAGCCACCGTCTGCAACGCTGGCATCCCATGTGAGCACTGGTTCAAGTCCCAGCTGCTCCACTTCTGATTCAACTCCCTGCTAATGCACCTGGGAAAACAGCAGAAGATGGCCCCAGTGCTGGGGCCCCTGCACCCACAAGGGAGGCCCAGATGGAGTTCCAGGCTCCTGGCCATGGCATGGCCCAGCTCCGGCCCCAGCCCTAGCCATTGCGGCATTTGAGGAGTGAGCAAGCAGATGGAAGACCTCTCTCTGTGTGTCTGCCTCTCCCTTTCTCTCTGTAACTCTGCCTTTCCAATAAACACTTAAATCTTTAACAAAAAAAAAAAAAAGGAAGAATTTCTCTTTGCTTTTGAGCATGTTTACTATGATGTGTGTTGAGTGTGGATTTCTTTGCACTTTTCTACTTAGAGTTCGTTGAGCATCTTGGATGTGTGGATGAGCGTTCTTGTCAACTTTGGAGTCACCAGCTATTGTTTCTTTTCTTTTTTTTTTTTTTTTTTTTGACAGGCAGAGTGGACAGTGAGAGAGAGAGACAGAGAGAAAGGTCTTCGTTTTGCCATTGGTTCACCCTCCAATGGCCACCGCGGCCTGCACGCTGCGGCCGGAACACCGCGCTGATCCGATGGCAGGAGCCAGGTACTTCTCCTGGTCTCCCATGGGGTGCAGGACCCAAGTACTTGGGCCATCCTCCACTGCACTCCCTGGCCACAGCAGAGAGCTGGACAGGAAGAGGAGCTACCGGGACAGAATCCGGTGCCCCGACCGGGACTAGAACCTGGTGTGCCAGCACCGCAAGGCGGAGAATTAGCCTAGTGAGCTGTGGCGCCGGCCGCCATTGTTTCGTAAGGTATTTTTTCTGCTCCTTTCTCTCTCTCCTCTCCTTCGGATGATCCCATTATGCTTGCTGGTGTGCTTAAAGCTGTCTCACATCTCTTTAAGCTTCTGTTCACTTTTCCGTATTTTTTTCTCTGTGTTCTCAAGAATGCATAATCTCTGTCAATCTCTCCTCAAGGCCACCAATTCTTTCTCTTGCCTGTTCAAAGCTGCTGAATCTCCCACTTGAAGTTTTCATTTTAGTCACCATACTCTTCAGCTCTAGAATTGCCATTCGGTGCTATTTTACTATTTCTGTCTCTTTATCGATATTCTCTATTTCATAAGACATTTTATCTTCCTTTATTTCTTTAGGACTTCTTTTAGTTATTTGAACATATTTACAGCAGATGCATTGAAGTCTTTGCTAAGCTGGATTCTGAAGCCTCTTAAAGGTGTTTTTTGTTGCTTGTGTTTTTTTCTATGGATAACCACATTGTACTGTTTCTTTTCATGCCTCATAAATTTTCATTAAATCTGCACGTTTTAGTTTTGAAGCAATTGCCTTCAATTTAATTTTTTGAAGACATATTTATTTATTTGAAAGGCAGAGTTACAGAGAGGTAGAGGCAGAGAGAGAGAGGTCTTCCATCTGCTGGTTCACTCCCCAAATGGCCATTACGGCCAGAGGTGGGCTGATCCAAAGCCAGGAGCCAAAGGTTTCTTCGGGGTCTCCCACATGGGTGCAGGGGGCCCAAGGACTTGGGCCATCTTCCACTGGTTTCCCAGGCCACAGCAGAGAGCTGGATTGGAAGAGGAGCAGCTGGGACTCAAACCGGTGCCCAGATGGAATGCCAGCACAGCAGGCAGTGGCTTTGTTAGGCAGGAAGTTAGGTATGAGCTTATGTGTGTGTGACAAAGGCCTCTGGAGAAGACTTCTACGTCCAGCATATGCATCTACATCTCAAAGTTATCCCGATAATGCTTCTGGGGCAGCCCAGTGTTCGCATCCTGCCCTGCCCCCTTCTACCTGGTAACCTGCCAGGTGGAGGTCCCCGCCCCTTCTGCCTGACAAATCTTCCACAATCTCCCAGATGCAGCCCAGTATCTGCATTTCAAACACCCTGCTCCGGATCCCCATTCTCTAGGGGGTCCTGCTCACCCTTCCTCTGAACCCAGGATGGCTCCAGCTAGGCTTCCTCCTGTCTGATACCTTCAAGGAAAAACTCAGATAGGAGCTTCTTAGTATTTACAGCCATAAAATCCTTTGTTTCAGGAGGAAATGTGTGAAGACAGAGACCCATCTCCTTAAACACCCCCCCCCCCCCAACCACGCTCAGCCCTCTGCCTCTCTGCTGAGTTGCCCGCCTGGTCTGGTCAGGTGTAATCTCTGCACTCTCTCTCAGGTCCTGTCTGGAGAGGTGCCCATCCGCTCTTGCGGATGTCCCTACCCTAATAAACTTTGCTACTTCTACTTTCCACTACTCTGTCTCACGCCTGAATTCTTTCTTGCGCGAAGACAAGAACCCTCCAATTTCTCCGGTAACAGCTTTACCCACTGTCACAGCACCAGCCCCTCAATTCATTTTAAATATTTATTTATTTATTTGATTTGAAAGACAGAGCCAGAAATCTCCCATCCTCTGGTGCACTCCCCAAATGCCCACAACAGCCAGGGCTGGGCCAGCCTGAAACTAGGAGCCAAGAGCTTAACCCAGGTCTTGCACATGGGTGGCAGGGACCCAAGGACTTGAGTCGTCACCTGTTAACCTCCCAAGGTGCCTGTTAGCAGTGTGGGAAATAAACCCACCTGAGACCACCGACCCAGCCAAGGATGGGCTCAGCAGCATGAAGGAAGCCGAAAGCGAGGCGTTTATTGATGCCAGGTCTCGAGAGAGCAGCGACCAGCAGGTGGAAGCAGGCACCTCCCCCCCCCCCCCCGACTTAGCTCCTTTTATCCCTGCTGCACAGAGGTCCCCAGTTCCTCAATGGCGGAGAAGAGGTGCAATCTAAACCCAACAGGGCGCCTAAGGCAGGGTGAGGGAGGGTATGGGGTGAGGGTTCCTGGCAGACCTAAGACAGGGAAAGGGCAGTTACATAGGGTATCATCAAGGCTCCAGGACCTGAGACCTGGGAGCACCCCGTAACAGGCCTCCCGGGGCTACAGATTACAGAATTGCTGAAGGTTGCAAAGATAACAAGTGGTGCAAGGTTTGCAAAGCGAGTGCAGCAATTGACCTACTTTGGGTTTGCAGCCCTCTGTCCTACATCCTACTGAGGCCTAGCATCATGGCTGCACTAAGGCCAAGCAAAGTCTTATGAAAGTACACCCGGGTCTTTCTCACAGAAGGAAACTGGACTCCAGAGTGGAGCTAGAACTCAAACCCAGGTACTCTGGTATGAGATGCAGGCATCCCATGTGGTGTCTTACCAGGTGCACCGAATGCCTCCGCCCCCACCCCCCGCCTGGCAAAACTTACCATTTTGGACAATTTACTAAAGCAGCTCTAAAACCTGACACTCGTCTTCTTTCAGGACATGTTGGCTTCTGTGTCTGTCTAGAGACATGGCTGGACCGTTGCGTGAAGCCTATCCCTCCTCAACGATGCAGCCTCTGGTTTCACTCCTCAGAGCAAGCAGCCCTGGGCATGTGCACAGTCACCCTGGGTGACAGCGGTTTTGGCCGGACTCTCCTGCTCTGTTCCTTGATTTCTCTGTCAGGCTGTCTGCCCCTGTGGGACTCACACCAAGCTATTAGATGATTGTTCCCAACAGTGCCTTGGGGGAAGGAATTGCTCCACTTCCCAGGCTCCTCTGCAGGGGTGCTCTTTGAGGTCAGCCTCTGAGGTTTGTTACAACCCCAGAAGGGTCCTTCTTCTTGGTCTCTTGGTCCAACAAGCTCCTGGCTGGCTATGGTTTAGCCTCCTCTTAATTGCTTACCGCAAAAATCTCCATCGCTTCCACCCTGCAGCTTGAACTGCTCCACACTCAGTTTCCTGAGAAGGCTCTTCCCTCGGGCAAAGCTTCAGATCTCCCTGCAGGCAGAACCTCTGCTCAGCTGCCTTAAATCTGGGGGTGAGGAGAGCAGCCTGCTTCCCTCAGAGTGACACCCTCTACAGGAAGCTGGCTGGGGCAGTAGCTTCTGGTCTCCTTGGCTCACACTCCCGACATGACACTTCTGCCCTCCGTAGAGCTGGAGCAGACACATGTGAAGGGTGGCCCCAGAGCATTCCATAGACGCCATAAGCTAAGGGTGGTGCCCAGAGATGCAAATCACCTACCTGGAGGTGCATCATGGGAAAAACCCACCATAACTAAGAAGGTACTGCAGTTACAAGTATGCTCCTTGGTTGAGTCCATCTTGGAGCAGTCTCTGGCTATCTTGCTCATTACTTCCTTGCAGCATGCTCAATGAAATCTAGCCCCGACCCTGTTCATACACTGAGTTAGGGAGCTGTCCCCCAGCCCCCACCCCGTCTGACTGCTCTGCTGGATTTTCTATTTTTTTAAGATTCCTTTGTTCACTTGAAAGGCAGGGTTACTGAGTGAGAGAGAGGAAGAGGGCAAGGAGAGATCTTCCATCTGTTGCTTCATTCCCCAGATGGCCTTAATAGCCAGGGCTGGGCCAGGCCAGAGTCAGGAGCCCAGAGCTTCTTCCAGGCCTCCCACACGGGTGCAGGGGCCCAAGGACTTGGGCCATCATCTGCTGCTTTCCCAGGCCATAGCAGGGAGCTGGATCGGAAGAGGAGCAGCCAGGACACAAACCAGTGCCTGCATTGGGTGCCATTATCTTGGTTGCAACACTGGCCTCTCTGGTGGCCTCTCTTGCCACCCACAGCACCAGCCTCAATGGGTGACAGCAGCCAGGTGTTTTTGGGCCTCCTTCCCCTGAGGCAGAGTCCACCCTATGAGAGGGTGCCCAGACCTCTCAGCCGCACGATTCAGAGCCGGAGGGGGAGAAGTGCCCTTGTCCTGCCCTTCCCGCGATAGGTAGGAAGACTGAGAGCAATAACTGAGCTGGAAGGTTCCTCATAACTTCTCCACACCCTGCTCTGTAACTCCACCCCCTCATGTGTCAATCCAGTATGCCCGCTTTCCCATGATGCACCTGCGTCACAGGTCCAGGAAGGAGAAGGCGCCCTTATGGGCACGTGGAAGTTAAACTCCCTGTGGAGTCACCATGAAACTCCCAGAAGGCCTCACACACACTAAAGCCCGCCCAAGCCCCCACCCTGTTCATACACTGAGTTAGGGAGCTGTCCCCCAGCCCCCACCCTGTTCATACTCTGAGTTAGGGAGCTGTCCCCCAGCCCCCACCCTGTTCATACACTGAGTTAGGGAGCTGTCCCCTAGCCCCATAAGAGGGACTGTCACACTCGGGAGTGGCCCTTTTGCCTTTTGTCTTCCTGAACTCGTTGTTGGGCCCCCTCCCACACGCCGGCCTTAGGCAACTCCCAGCCCACTCAGGCAGGCATCTTGCCCACACTCACACGTGGAGTTTACCCACCCACTCAGTGGAACAAGTCCTGCTCTCACCTGCGTGCCTTACCTGAGCCCCTGCTTTAAACTCTCATCTGTGGGGGCAAGAACTTGGAGTAAAAATGGAGCTACGCATGTAACGCATAGCCCTCTGCTGAGCCGGCGGGGGCCCTGGGTTCCCGGCTGCACTCACATGGAGTAGAATTTCCCTCAAGCCGAGCCACCCAGGGCGCACGGGGAAGGAGAGGAGGGGCTGTGGCTGAAATGCCACGGAAGCGCGCTGCTCTGAGAGTCAGAACATTTTCTTGAATAAATATTTCTTCACTTGCTGTAAGCCCCTGCGACAATCCCCAGGGGATTTCAATGGTTGTTTAATTTTTTTTAATCACAGTTGTTTCTCTGGGGAGAGAACTTTGGAGCTCCTCACAGTGCTTCTCCAGAAATTATACGTGTCCCTGAATATGCGCATAATACAGTACATGAAAAGTTATACTGGGGCCAGCACTGTGCAATAGTGGATAAAGTCACCACCCGTGGCGCTGGCAGCCCATATGAGTACCAGTTGGAGTCTCTGCTGCTCCACTTCTGATCCAGCTCCCTGCTAATGCACCGGGGAAAAGCAGCAAAAGATGGCCCCAGCGCTTGGGCCCCTGCACCCACGTGGGAGACCCAGAGGAGGCACTTGGCTTTTGGCTTCTGCCTGGCCTAGCACTGGCCATTATGGCCACCTGGGGAGTGAACTGGCAGATGGAAGATCGCGCTCTCTCTCTCGCTCTTTCTCTCACTGTAACTCTGCCTTTAAAAGAAAGAAAGAAAGAAAGAAAGAAAGAAAGAAAGAAAGAAAGAAAGAAAGAAAGAAAGAAAGAAAGAAAGAAAGAATTAAAAAAGAAAGGAAGGAAGGAAGCAAGAAAGAAAAAAAAAATAGTCACATAGCACAACCAAGTGAGGTTTCTCCGAGGCATGCAAAATTGCTTCAGCATTGGGAAATCAATGCAATTTACCATATTAACCAACTAAAAAAATAAAGTTATAAGATCATTTCAACCACAACAAAAAGCCATTTGGTAAAATCCAACATTCATTCCTGATTTGTTTCAAAAAATGAAGCAAACCGGGAACGGAAGGGAACGCTTTGCCTAATAGTAGACACCTACACAACAAGCAGAAGGGGGGACTGGCGCTGTGGTGTAGCGGGTGAAGCCATCGCCTGCAGGGCCAGCATCCCACATGGATGCGGTTCAGGTCCCAGCTGCTCCACTTCCGATCCAGCTCTCTGCTATGGCCTGGGAAAGCAATAGAAGATGGCCCAAGTCCTTGGGCTCCTGCACCCGCACGGAAGACCCAGAAGAAGCTCCTGGCTTCAGATCGGTGCAGCTCCGGCCATTGCTGCTATTTGGGGAGAGAACCAGAAGATGGAAGACCGCTCTCTCTCTCTCTGCCTCTGCTTCACTGTAGCTCTGCCTTTCAAATAAAAAAATAAATAAATCTTGGCCGGCGCCACGACTCACTTGTTTAATCCTCCGCCTGCGGCGCCTGCACCCTGGGTTCTAGTCCTGGTTAGGGTGCTGGACTCTGTCCCGGTTGCCCCTCTTCCAGGCCAGCTCTCTGCTGTGGCCTGGGAGTGCAGTGGAGGATGGCCCAGGTGCTTGGGCCCTGCACCCCATGGGAGACCAGGAGAAGCACCTGGCTCCTGGCTTCGGGTTGGCGCAGCGCTGGTCATAGCAGCCATTTGGGGAGTGAAACAACGGAAGGAAGAGCTTTCTCTCTGTCTGTCTCTCTCACACTGTCTAACTCTGCCTGTCAGGATAGATATAGATAGATAGATAAGAAGATCTGAAGAAGGAGAACTCCTATAGCTAACATTCAACACTGTCTTTATTGAGTTCCAGACTCCTGGCCTCATCTTGGTTCAGTGCCACTTGTTGCAGGCATTTGGGGAGTGAACCAGCGGATGGAAGAACTTTCTCTGTCTCAGTCTCTCTCCGCCTTTAAAAACAAACAAAAAGGCCGGAGCCGCGGCTCAATAGACTAATCCTCCGCCTGGCGGCGCCGGCACACCAGGTTCTAGTCCCGGTCAGGACAGCGGATTCTGTCCCAGTTGCCCCTCCTCCAGGCCAGCTCTCTGCTGTGGCCAGGGAGTGCAGTGGAGGATGGCCCAGGTGCTTGGGCCCTGCACCCCATGGGAGACCAGGATAAGCACCTGGCTCCTGCCTTCGGATTAGCGCAGCGCGCCAGCAGCATCGGCCATTGGAGGGTGAACCAACGGCAAACGAAGACCTTTCTCTCTGTCTCTCTCTCACTGTCCACTCTGCCTGTAAAAAAAAAAAAAAAAAAGAAAGAAAGAAAGAAAAATAAATTAATTAGAATTAAAATTTTAAATGGATTATCAACCTAAATGTAAAAATATAAAAACTTCTGGAAAAAAATATAAGAGAAAAATTCTGCAACCTGGGCTGGGAAGAGTTCTTGGCTACGATGCCAAAATCATGATCCATAAATCAAATATCAATAAACCAGACTTTACTAAAATTACAGAGCTTCCGTTCTTTGAAAGATACTGTGAGAAGAATGAAAAGACAAATCACAGATGGAAATAAGAAGTTTGTAAATCAGGTAGCTGATAAAAGACTTGTAACCAAAATACTTAAATGACTGAAACTCAAAACACACAAAAACAAATCCTTTTCTTTTTCTTTTTTTTTTTTTTTTTGACAGGCAGAGTGGACAGTGAGAGAGAGACAGAGAGAGAAAGGTCTTCCTTTTTGCCGTTGGTTCACCCTCCAATGGCCGCCGCTGCAGCCGGCGCACCGCGCTGATCCGATGGCAGGAGCCAGGATCCAGGTGCTTTTCCTGGTCTCCCATGGGGTGCAGGGCCCAAGCACCTGGGCCATCCTCCACTGCACTCCCTGGCCATAGCAGAGAGCTGGCCTGGAAGAGGGGCAACCGGGACAGAATCCGGCGCCCCGACCGGGACTAGAACCCGGTGTGCCGGCGCCGCAAGGTGGAGGATTAGCCTATTGAGCCACGGCGCCGGCCAAAAACAAATCCTTTTCAAAGAGTGGCATGGGGAACTATGTGAATGCAAACTTTACCAAAAAAAAAAAAAAAAAAAAAAAAAGGATGGGTGGCAGAAGTACCGTGCACACGTGCAAAGACGCTCACATGTGAATTTGAGCCGCAGGAAGCCCCTCACACACCCAGTGGAAGGGTCAGCCTGGCAAAAGTGGGGGAGGCACGCCAGCCTCTGGACTGGCTGGCCGTTTCTCTCACAGCTCGCCTACCCCCGCCCCACCACCCAGCGGTTCCGCTCCTCGGTCTCTCCACCCGAGAGTAGCGAAGATGTCCATTAACCCGAGACTCTGCATGTCCGTGATCCCAGCAGTTGCCTCCTAGCAGCCCCCAGCCGGACACCGCCCAGACGCCCGCCAACAGGCTGCACCTAGGAATAAAAAGCAAGGGACCACTGACGCATACAGCAGCACGGGTGCATCTTAAAACACTCTGCGACGGAAGAAGCCAGACCAAGAAACAGTGCATACGGTGTGATTTCACTTATATAAGGTTCCAGGACATGCAAAACTGTCTGTAGTCACAGAAAACACAGCAGAGTTTGGGAACTGGGGGCCGGGGGCGGATAAGGAATCTTGTGGGGGTGGTCCTTAGATGCACTGTCTGGATTTTAGAGATGGTCTCCCCGGGTGTAGACAAATATGAAACTGGATCTAAACTGTCCACTTTGCTGTCCGCTATGCCTCCGTGAGCCTGTCTAAAATGGAGAACATGGTCTGACTCGGGATGTAAAGTTGCAGGCGCTCCTGTGCTGGGCGCTTAGAGGCCGTCTCGCCTGTGTTACCAGGGGAGTCGGGGTGCAGAGTGGATGCCCTGCCCCAGAGCCGGGGCCCTGACCTGAGTGTCTCCTGCCTCCCAGTCTGCACCCAGAGTGGTCGTCTCTGGGGCCTCCAGGGCACTAAGATTCTCCTGGGTACAGTGCAGGGCCCAGGGCCTCTGAGCCCACACGAAGCCTGTCTGAGGCTTCCCTTCGTCTCACTCTGAGGACAAAGACGCTGTCAGTCAGTCTGGCATTGCTGCAACGAGATAGCCACAATGGGCTAGCTTTAGAAAGAAGGGAGTGGGGCCAACGCTGTGGCATAGTGGGGAAAGCCGCCGTCTGCAGTGCTGGCATCCCATATGGACGCCGGTTCAAGTCCTGGCTGCTCCACTTCTGATCCAGCTCTCTGCTATGGCCTGGGAAGGCAGTAGAGGATGACCTAAGTACTTGGGCCCCTGCACCCATGTGGGAGATCTGGAAGAAGCTCCTGGCTCCTGGCTTCGGATCAGCACAGCTCCGACCACTGTGGCCATCTGGGGAGTGAACCAGCGGATGGAAGACCTCTCTCTCTCTCTCTCTCCCTCTCTCTGCATTTGCCTCTCTGTAACTCGGCCAAAGGAAGGAAGGAAGGAAAGACGGGCAGTCCCTCCAGCCCACAGTAGTTCTGGAAGTTCAAGGACACGGCACTGGCCTTGTCTCAGCTCTGAGCCATGTCACATCGTGGCAGGAGTGCCTGTGGGAGGAGGGATCACACCTCGGAACAGGAAGCCAGAGGGTGGTTCAGGGGTCAGGTTCAGACTTGATGAGAACTTGTCCTCCCTCACTCCAGGAGGCCATCATTCCCTTCCAAGGGCAGCCTCTGCTGGCCCAAGGGCCCCCCACCCCAGAGGCCCCACCCTGAGCACCAAGTCACCCATGGACTTTGGGGGACAGACAGCATGCAAACCACAGCAACAACAATGGTGATTTTTCTCGTGCCGCATGCCTTGGCCACTGCCAGCTCCTTAGGAACAATCCCGGCCCTCGTAATGGCGCAACGCTCCTGTAAAGTCGCACAGGGCTCCTTCCCCAGGAAACACCAGCCTCCTCCTCGCCCGTCGTCCTTCAGCTCTCGGTTAACAAACATTCTCTTTGAGGCCGGTGGTGTTAAACCGCTGCCTATGATGCCAGCATCCCATATGAGCGCCGGTTCAAGTCCCAGCTGCTCCACATCTGATCTAGCTTTTCTACTAATGCGCCTGGAAAAGCAACAGAAGATGGCCCAAGTGCTTGGGCCCCTGCCACCTGTGTGGGAGACCCGGATGGAGTTCCAGGCTTCTGGCTTCGGCCTGGCCCAGTCCTGGCCATTGTAGCTGATGGAAGATTCTTCCTCTCTCTCTCTCTCTCTCTCTCTCTCTCTCTCTCTCTGTAACTCTGCCTTTCAAATCAATAAGTTAATTAACATTTTTTTCTCTAACCTGTATCCCCAGCCCTCCCACACCCCCTCTTTGTCCCTAAACAACATTTCCCGAGCACAGTTGTGTGTCAGCAGGTGGATCTCAGGTCTGTCTGTGTGGCTGGTGGTGCCTGCTCCGAACTCCCAGTGCAGAACCCGAGCCTGGGCTGGGAGGAATCACTCGGGGAATGTGTGTGGGACAAGTGAGGACATTCCGCTGGAGCTACCCAGGGTGCTCCTGGCCGTGAAAGTCCACGGTGGCACGCCCGGCAGGAGGAATGCAGAGCTACCCTTCATTCAGACCCACGGAGGGGCCATCCCCCGAGTCAGGCCCCAAGACAATCTCGCCCTTTGTCGGGGCTGTGGGAGTCTCACTGAGGCGCAGAGAGCCGGCAGTCTCAGATCAGTCGCTTTTTGAAACCATTAGCTCACGAAATTAAGGATTCCGTTGGCGTGCCCTGAATTTCTGGGCCCAGCAATTAATGCCTTCCAGATTAAAGGATTGTTGTGTTTCTGATACATTATTATGCGGAGTGGGCTTGCTGTGAATTCTAAAACTTCCACCAGAATCCTCATTAACTGGGACCCTTTATCTGTGTGCAACTCCTAGAAGCGTCCAACAGCCAGAAAGCGAGCCGATGCATCCAAAAGCACATTCCGGGGGCGTCCTGGCCCCCTGCAGGCAGCTGCTCCCCCTCTAGTGGCGCCAGGGCCATGGGCTGGCGATGGCTGCAGGCCGTGCCTCACCCCAAGGGAATCTTCTCCTGCCATCTCCTGCTTACACAGGAGGTGGGGGCCACTGGTTAGGTGCAGTCCCTGGCTAGGCCAGCGGGGGGCCCGCATCTATCAGACCCCCAGGTCCCGGCCCCGGCTCCTGGCTTCCACTGTGGCCCCAACTCCCTAGGGGCACAGTGTGGGTCAAGTGTGACCCCAGGGCCGCTTAGCCACCATGCACCCAAGCGCTGCCCCGACTCAGGACGGTGTCCAGAGCCACTTCAGTGGGTCCTGGGAGCAGTTTAGGGTGGAGTGAGCAGGTCCAGTCGAGCGTGAAGCTGACCCGGGGGCCACTCTGGGAGCACTCAGTGTCCAGGCCCAGGAAGGCTACTCCACACTGTCCGTCAGGAGCAGGCTCCTCCCCCCTCCCCAGCCTCAGTCTTCCTCCTGCTGTATCTGGGAGGTTTTCTAAGGCAGATGCCAGCCTGGAGGCGGTGATGGCAGAATCAGAACTCGGCAGCAGTAGCCTGTGAGGGGAGGCATCCCAGACCCCATCAGACGATTGGCTGAGCTGCTCAAAAATAGGCCTGGGTCCCTGCAGCGTTTTGGCAGCTTCCCAGTTGTGGTTCACGCAGGTTCACCCACCTAGCATCTATGCACACAGCTGCTTCCTCACCCCAGCGTGCCCGGAACCAGCACAGCCTAGCCCAGGCTGGATCCCAGGCTAGAAGCCAGGGCACCTGCTGTGAGTGTCCCCAGAGCTTGAGGTTGAGGGGTGGTGGGACCTTTAAGAGGTGGGGCCTAGCGGGAGGTGGTTTCCCGTGGCCCCTCCCCCTCGCTCTGGCTTCCAGTCTTCACCTGTGATCTCTCCCTCTCGCAAAGGTTCCACAGCCCTTGTGCTGCCTTGTGCCGCCACGGGTCCTCACCAGAGCTGATCTGACGCCAGTGCCATGCCCTTGAACCTCCCACACGGTGAGCTCATCAGTCCTCTTTTCTTTATAAAGTTCATAGGCACTCCTCTACCATTCCCCACTCCCCTCCCACACCTGGGAGGCTTCCAGGATCCTAAAACACCCCCTTGCAGCTCCCCAGAGGAGGGGGAGGGAACAAGGTGGCCCCCAAGGCAGACGCTGTCCCTGGGCTTTCTTGTCCCGCGGCCACAGAGGCAGAGGGCCACCAGTGCCCCAGCCGAGGGGACTCAGGCCTTCCCACAGCACAGAGCAGTCCGCAGTGTTTTTCTCCCAAGGAAGAAAAATTCCACCACCTCACACCTGTTCCTGTTTCCAGACAAACAGAGAAGAACAAGCCTGGGGCGAGCTGGAGAAGCTGGAAGCTTTGGGCCATTCCAGTGGGAATGTCAAAGGGCGCGGCCGTCTGGGGAGTGAACCAGCGGGCGGAAGACCTCTCTCTGTCTCTCCCTCTCTGCCTGTAACTCTGCCTCTCAAGTAAATAAGTCAATCTCTCGCTCGCTCTCTCTCTCTCTTTTTTTTTTTTTTTTTTTTTTTTTTTGGCCAGGCAGAGTTAGACAGTGAGAGAGACAGAGAGAGAAAGGTCTTCCTTTTCCGTTGGTTCACCCCCCCCAAATTGCACTGCGCCAATCCGAAGCCAGGAGCCAGGTGCTTCCTCCTGGTCTCCCATGGGGTGCAGGGCCCAAGCACTTGGGCCATCCTCCACTGCCTTCCCGGGCCACAGCAGAGAGCTGGACTGGAAGAGGAGCAACTGGGACAGAAGCTGGCCTCCAACCGGGACTACAACCTGGGGTGTCGGCGCCGCAGGTGGAGGATTAGCCAAGTGAGCCGCAGCACCAGCCAATAAGTCAATCTTAAAAGAAAACCAAACAGTAGGGCTGCTCCCCAAACATTAAACACACAGGGGCTGGCGCTGTGGTGCAGTAGTTCAGCTACCACCTGCAACTACGGCATCCCATGTCAGGGCAGAGCACTGGTTCGAGTCCCGGCTGCTCCACTTCGGATCCAGCTCCCTGCTAATGCACCTGGGAAAGCAGCAGAAGATGGCCCAAGAGCTTGGGCCCCTGCCACCCAGGAAGAGACCAAGATGGAGTTCCTGGCTCCTGGCTTTGCCTGGCCCGGCCCCCGCCTTTGCAGCTATTTGAGGAGTAAACCAGCGGAGGGAAGATCTCTTTCTCTCCGTCACTCTGCTTTTCAAATAAAATAAATAAACCTTAAAAAAAAAAAAACACTAAACATAGAATTATACTTCTGGGTGTAGACACAAAAGAATTGCAAATAGGGTGTAGGCCCATGTTCATAGCAGCGCTGTCCACAACAGCTCAAGTGAGAAGGTAACCCCAGTGTTCATCAGTGGACGGATGGATAAACGAGTTGTGATGTAGCCGCACAATGCGATATTGTTCGGCCTTAAAAAGGAAAGGAGGTGCAAGCGACTGGTTTAGCATTAGGCAGCAGTTGGGCTGCCCGCAGCCCGCGTCAGAGGGCCTGGTTCTGAACCAGCTTTCTGCCAGTGCACACCCCGGGGGGCAGTGATGATGGCGCAGGTATTTGGGCCCCTGCTACCCACGTGGGACACTTGGATTGGGTTCCCAACAACTCCAGGCTTCAGCCTGACCCAGCCCCAACCGATGTGGGCATTTGGGGAATGAACCATCGGACGAGAGCTGTCTTTATTTGTCCATCTCCCAAATAAATAAATACAGAAGTAAATAAATACAGAAGTAAATAAATAGAAAATTAAAAAAAAAAAAGGAGAATCTGGCTTCGGCCACATCACGGATGAACCCAGAAAACATTATGCTAAATGAAATGGGCCGGTTGAATGATTCTGCTTGGATGGGGTGTCAGGGTTGCCGGGGGCTGGGCAGGGAGCTGCTACTTAAAGGCACAGTTTCAGGCTGGGAGGGAGAAGCCCTGGAGGTGGGCGGTGCTGAAGGCTGCACTGTGAAGGCAGCGTGTCAGGCCGTCTGCAATCCCCAGCTGCCAGGTGCCTGCCATCGTCCCATTTCACAGGTGAGCCATCGAGGAGTCGCTGGCTCCTGCCCCTGGGTACAAGCTCTCCCCATCACCTCCTATGCCCTCTCTGAGCAGAGACCCTGTGGTTCCAGTAGCTCTCCCCCACCCCACGTCCACACGCCCACCCACCCTAGGCCCCTTCTCTCGGCTTCAAACAGCTGCAAAGCTGCAGAAAAAACCCCCTGCGTTAGCTCCCCAAGGCTGCCACGGCAAACTGCCACCAACACGGTGATGGAACCACGGAAACCTCTCCTGTTCTGGGGGCCACAAGTCCCCAACCAAGGGGTCCTAGGGCCAGTGCCCACCGAAGGCTGGAGGTGAGCGGCTTTCTCGCCTCTCGCCATGCCCGGTGGCCCTGGGCGCTCCTGGCCTGGCGGCTGTGTCACTCTTTTTCCTCTGTCTGCCTCTGCTCTGTGGGTCTCTGATGGGGACATTTCTCGTTGGACTTCGGGCCCAAGGCAGGAGGATTGCCTCTCCAGATCTGTGACTTAGTTGCGTCCGCCAATTCTTCCAAATGAGGTCACCTTCACAGGTCCTGGGACCCGGACATAGTTCTGCGATGCCACCACCCAACCCACTGCACTCCCTGGCCCCCGATGGCATTATCCGGGCTGCATCATGGGGACCCCCATCCTGGGCATCCCAGCCTCCAGCCCATGTAGCCAGAGGAGACCAGAAGCCTGTCCCTGGCTATTTCAACTCTCGCAGCAGCTCCCGGGGCTCACTCTCGGCCCCTAAATCTCCCTTGGCCTGGCCCTGCTGACCGCTCAGGCACAGGGTCTGTCTGCTCCCCACCACCCACCCTGTTCCTGCCACTCTGATCCGGTCTTGTTTCCCGAGGGGTGCCAGCTTTCTCTGGCCTCCAGGCCTCCCCCGTGATGTGCCTGCCGTCCCCTCTCCCTGCCCGTCGGCCCCAGGTTTCACCTGGTACCTTTTGCTCGGCTCCCACATCCCAGGCTAGATGCTGCCCCTCGCCCCAAACCTCCCTTGGTAGCCTGTGCTGTGAGGGGCGCCCTGGGGCCGCTGGCATCATGGGCTGTCAGAGCAGGTGCATTCCCCTGTCGTGGCTGTCCTGACCTGGAGCTCCGCCCACCAGACCCACGTGCTGTCTGGACTGGGAGCTCCGCCCACCGGATGGGGGAGGGCTTGCAGAGTCTCTGCTGGGGAGCAGGAAGGTCAGATGTGGCCGCGCCTTTCCCACCGCCTCCCACTCTGCCCGGCTTCCTTAAGTTCTGAGACTGGCATTGTGGCACGGCAAGTCAAGCCGCTGCCTGCAACACCAGCACCCCATATGGGCACAGGTTTGAGTCCTGGCTGCTCCACGTCCCATCCAGCTCCCTGCCAAAAAAAAAAAAAAAAAAAAAAAAAAAAAAAAAAAAAAAAAGAAAGGCAGACAATGGCCCAGGTAGATACTTGGGTTCTTGCAACCCACGTGAGACATCCAGGTGGAGTTCTAGGCTCCTGGCTCTGGTTCTGACCCAGCCCTGGTTATTGTAGTCATCTGGGGAGTAAACCAGCAGATGAAGATCTCTCTCTCCCTCTCTGTCTTTCCCTCTGTGACTCTGCCTTTCAAATAAATAAATAAATAAATCTTAAAAGAAATACCTAAATTCTGTTTGAGTGTGTATGCTCATGTGTGTACACATGTAAGAGTTTCCTGAGACAGTTCACACGCCGCGCAACTCACCCATTTAAAGGGTACAGCTCAGTGGTAGCTGGTACATTTGCAGCGCTGTGCAGCCATCAACACAATCAACCATTTTATTTTATTTTATTTTATTATTTATTTGAAAGGCAGTGTTACAGAGAGAGAGAAGGAGAGTCAGAGAGAGAGAGAAAGAGGTTTTCCATCTGCTGGTTCACTCCCCAATTGGCTACAATGGCCAGAGCTGTGCTGATCTGAAGCCAGGAGCTTCTTCCGGGTCTCCCACGTGGGTGCAGGGGCCCAAGGACTTGGGCCATCTTCTACTGCTTTCCCAGGCCATAGCAGAGAGCGGGACTGGAAGTGGAGCAGCCGGGACTTGAATCGGCACCCATATGGGATGCCAGCACTGAAGGCGGCAGCTTTACCCACTATGCCTCAGCGTTGGCCCCAACACAATCAACTTTGAACGTCTCCATCACCTGGAAAAGAGTCGAGTACCTGTTGCAGTCACTCCCCACACCCCTGGCCTGCTGTGGTCCTTGGCAGGCACCGGTCTCACACTGTCTCTGTAGGCTGGCCTGTTCTGGACACCTGATATAAATGGAACCCATCCTACCGTGTGTGGCCTTTTCTCTCTGACTTTTTATTTATTTATTTATTTTTTGACAAGTCAGTGAGAGAGAGAGACAGAGAGAAAGGTCTTCCTTCCATTGGTTCACTCACCAAATGGCTGCTACGGCCGGCACTGCGCTGATCTGAAGCCAGGAGTCAGGTGCTTCCTCCTGGTCTCCCATGCAGGTGCAGGGCCCAAGCACTTGGCCATCCTCCACTGCACTCCTGGGCCACAGCAGAGAGCTGGACTGGAAGAGGAGCAACCAGGACTAGAACCCGGCACCCGTATGTGATGCCGGTGCCACAGGTGGAGGATTAACCAAGTGAGCCACAGCGCCGGCCCCCCTCTGACTTCTTTTATTCAGGATCATGTTTCCAAAGTTCGCTCCTGTTGTAGCCTGAACCATCGCTTCGTTCCTTTTCATGGCTGAATACTATTCCATTGCATGGATATCCACTTGTCTATTGTTGGATGTCTGAGTCGCTTCCACTTTTCGGCCACTGTGAACAACGCTGCTAAGAACGTGCACACACAAGTTCTTATGTGACCGTGATGTTTTCATTTCTCTTGGGTATATAATCTAGGAGGGGTGCATGTGGTTTGTTTATTTTGTTTGTTTTTTATTTGGTTTATTTTATTTGGTTTATTTATTTGGTTCACTCCCCAAATGCCTGCGGTGGCCAGGCCTAAGCCAGGAGCCAGGAAGTCAATCCAAGCCTCCCACGTGGGTGGCAGGACCCCGGTCACTTGAGCCATCACCGCGGCCTCCCAGGGCCTGCAGAGCAGGGAGCTGGGGTCCGGAGCCAGAGCGGGGAATGAAACCCTGGCCCTCTGGTGTGAGATTCAGGCATCTCAACCAGGAGGCCAACACTTGCCCCCACTGGATGTGTTTTTACAATTAAAACTAACTTACATTCTCATTTATAAAAGCGATACCTTAGAAATCACCCAAGTGACAAGTGAGAAATGAGAAAACATTGGCGCCGGCACCGTGGCTCACTAGGCTGGCTAATCGTCTGCCTTGCGGTGCCGGCACACCGGGTTCTAGTCCCGGTCGGGGCACCGGATTCTGTCCTGGTTGCCCCTCTTCCAGGCCAGCTCTCTGCTGTGGCCAGGGAGTGCAGTGGAGGATGGCCCAGGTGCTTGGGCCCTGCACCCCATGGGAGACCAGGAAAAGCACCTGGCTCCTGGCTCCTGCCATCGGATCAGCGCGGTGCGCTGGTCGCAGCGCGCCGGCCACGGCGGCCATTGGAGGGTGAACCAACGGCAAAGGAAGACCTTTCTCTCTGTCTCCCTCTCTCACTGTCCACTCTGCCTGTCAAAAAAAAAAAAAAAAAAAAGAAAGAAAGAAAGAAAACATTGGCACACCCACAGTGTCCGCTGAGAGAGCAGGCAGGGGCTGGTGTTGTGGCAAAGCAGCTTAAGCTGCCGCCTGTGACACCAGCGCCCCATTGGAGGACCACCGGTTCAAGTCCCAGCTGCTCCATTCCCGACCCAGCTCCCTGCTGATGGCCTGGGAAAGCAGTGGAGATGGCCTAAGTGCTTGGGCCCCTGTGCCCACATGGGAGACCAGGGTGGAGTTCTGGGCTCCTGGCTTCTGGCTGGCCCAGCCTCAGCCATTGCGGCCATCTGGAGAGTGAACCAGTGGACACAAGATCTCTCTCTCTCTCTGCAACTCTGCCTTTCAAATAAATAAATAAAAAGAGAGAGAGATCAGGCGTCTGGCTGTGCAGGAGCTCCTGGGCCGGGTGAACTCACAGGGAGCCTGGCCGGCCCCGCCTGGTGCGGCAGGCAGTCCCCTGACCCCACGTGTGCCCATCCAGAAAGACCGATTCAGCAAAGATGAAACATGAAGGCAGCTTGCACTTCAAAGGACACGCAGCTCAGAGCTCCAGGAGGGAGGATTTTCCACTGGCCCGGCAGGAAGACAGTCAAAGGCCTGGAACCTATTCTTTGTTTGGCAAAAAAGAGAAAAAACAAAACCCAAACCCGAAGGCCAGGGACTCCAGCTCTGCAGGTGGCTGGATGCCGCGGGCTCCTTTTTTTGTGAGCACTGTTTGGCTGCTGCTCCACCCTTAGAGCAGTGCGTTAACGCTCACCAGATCCTGAGGAGCCACAGAGGGATTCCTGGGGGAAAAAGGAGGATTCTGTGAAACGCAGCAATTTCTAAGAGGAGGACAGCCAAGAAGCCCGTCTGCTCCTTTCTAGTTTCTTCCAGGCACGGCTCGCAAAGCCCAAGGCTGCGCAGGCAGACAGCCGCAGGCCTGAGGGAAGGGTGCCGTCTCCCCCTCCAGCCCGGGAGCTGCTGGTGCCCAGAGGGAAGAGGCCTGGCCGAGTGCTCTCTCTAAGGTCATCGTGGAAACGTAAACCTGACGTTCTGAACCACTCATGACTCGTAAGAACAGCTGCACCTAAGTGCTCCCTTCCTCCCTTTTTGATTTTTATTTATTTATTTATTTGAAAGGGAGAGAGAGAGAGAGGAGAGAGAGATCTTCCATCTGCTGGTTTACTCCGTAGATGCCTGCAACAGCCAGGGCTGGGCGAAGCCAAAGCCAGGAGCCTGGAAGTCAGTTGCGATCTCCCAGGGACCCAAGTACTTGAGCCATCATCTGCTGCCCCCGGGGCACACATTAGCAGAAAGCTGGAGTCGGGAGTGGAGGTGGGACTCGAACCCAGGCCCTCATTATGGGATGTGGGCGACCCAGGTGAGGGCTTAGCCACTGCCCCAAGCACTTACCATTGCTTTCTTAGGTATATTACTGTGTATACATTCATCCACAAACTATAAGTTCGTGGTTTTTTTTTTTTTTTGCTTTTTTTTTTAAAGATGTAATTTATTTAAAAGACAGAGTTACAGAGAGGCAGAAGAAGAGAAGAAGGGGGAGGGAGGGGAGGGGGGAGGAGGGGGAGGGGGAGGAGGAGGAGGAGGAGGAGGAGGTCTTCAATCTGCTGGTTCACTCCACAAATGCCGCAAGGCTGGAGTTGTGCTGATCCGAAGCCAGGAGCCAGGAGCTTCTTCTGGGTCTCCCACACGGGTGCAGGAGCCCAAGGACTTGGGCCATCTTTCGCTGCTTTCCCAGGCCATAGCCGAGAGCTGGATCAGAAGAGGAGCAGCCGGGACTTGAACCAGCGCCCATATGGGATGCCAGCACTGCAGGCTTTAGCTGTACCCACTTTGCCACAGCACCGGCCCCTTGCTGTTTTTTTTTTTTTAACTTAAAATTGTAATGTTATTTATTTATTATTATTTTAAAGGTTAATTTACTTGAAAGGCAGATTTACAGAGAGGGACAGACAGAGATAGATCTTTTCTTTTTCTTTTTTTTTTTTTTTTTTTTTTTTTTTGACAGGCAGAGTGGATAGTGAGAGAGAGAGACAGGTCTTCCTTTGCGATTGGTTCACCCTCCAATGGCCGCCGCGGCCAGCGCGCTGTGGCTGGCGTACCACGCTGATCTGATGGCAGGAGCCAGGTGCTTCTCCTGGTCTCCCATGGGGTGCAGGGCCCAAGCACTTGGGCCATCCTCCACTGCACTCCCTGGCCACAGCAGAGAGCTGGCCTGGAAGAGGGGCAACCGGGACAGAATTCGGCGCCCCGACCGGGACTAGAACCCGGTATGCCGGCGCCGCAAGGCGGAGGATTAGCCTAGTGAGCCACGGCACCGGCCCAGAGATAGATCTTCTGTCCACTGGTTTCACTCACCACTCCCCAGATGGCTGCAACAGCAAGGGCTGAGCAGGTCAAAGCCAGGAGCCTTGGAACTCCATCTGGGTCTCCCATGTGGGTGGCAGGGACCCGAGCACCTGGGCCACCATCAGATACATTAGTGGGGAGCTAGATCAGAAGTGGAAGCAGCTAGGACTGGAACTGGTGTTCACAGGGGATGCCAGCATCACAGGCTGCTGTGCCACACCCTCCCTTACAATTTTTATTTTTAATGGACACAGAATAATTGTATATATGTTCTTTATATACTCTGTTTTTAAATATTTATTTATTTGGGGAGGAGAGGCAGCCCTCAAACCCAGGCACTCTGATGTGGGATGTGCACATCCCAATTGCTAGGCCAAACACTTGCCATCCCATACTTTATTTAAATATTCTTCAGGGGCTGGCGCTGTGATGTAGTGGGTAAAGCTGCTGTCTGCAGTGCCGGCATCCCGTATGGGTGCCAGTTTGAGTCTCAGGTGCTCCACTTCCAATCCAGCTCTCTGCTATGACCTGGAAAAGCAGTAGAAGATGGCCCAAACCCTTGGGCCACTGCACCCACGTGGGAGACCTGGACGAAGCTCCTGGCTCCTGGCTTCAGCCTGGCCCAGCCCCGGCCGTTGAGGCCATTTGGGGAGTGAACCAGCAGATGGAAGATTCTCTCTGTCTGTCTCTCCCTCTCTCTCTGTAACTCCGCCTTTCAAATAAGTAGATACATCTTTTGAGAGAAATATTCTTCCTAGCAGTCTACCCGGAGATAAGTGCTGACTCCCCCTCTTTCAGGGGAGAACCCTGCTGCTCGGAGCAGGGGAGCCGCAGGCAGCACTGTAGTTGTAACGCCCAGGGGGCTCCCACCAGGACTGGGCAAGAGCGGCCCCTGTTGGGAGGGAATGGGCACAGTGCGGGGTCCCGGAGCTAATGCCAGGCCTGGCCACCTGCTCCCACAAGCCTGCTGGCCGTGTGATGGTCACCGCCCTCCCTGCCCCCCACCCCCACCCCGGCTGTGCAGGACACCTCCCGATGGGCCGCCTGCGACAGCACACAGCCATGCAGGAAGCACTCAGTGCCTCCCCGCCCTGCTGTCTGCACGCCCTGTTCTCCCCGGGGTCTGTGCTCTCTGCCTGTGGGTTCTCCCGAGCCGCCTGCACCCCAGCTGCAACTACTCTGTGCAGCCCTGCGGACTCAACTCCTCTCCACTCTCCCTCCCTCTCCCTGCCTTCTTCCACTCTCCTCCCTCCGTGGGACTGGGGCCAACACAGCCAGCTTCAGCATTGTGTGACCCTGGCCTGCAGACGCTGAGCCTGCCCTGCGGCTCGGTGCCACCTGCCACAGTCCCCATCTCCCCACCTGCCTCCCAGTAGCCTCCTGAGCACGGGCTCAGGCCTGCCGAAGGCAGGGGTGCCAGGTCCTTCCCAGAAGAGCAGGGAGAGGCATCATCCTCTAGAGTCCCCCCCCCCCGGCCTCCTGAGGGCTTGGGGCCAGGGCTGGACCATTGGGACCAGCTCCCACGGTCACCCTGGCCCTGGGGCTCGTCTGCCCGGGTGCCGTGGGGGCCCAGGCCTCCCCTCCACCCACCCAGGCTGCAGGCAATAAGGCCCCTGTGCCTGGGCTGGCAAGAGCTGCTGTCTCACGCACACGTGCATGCACACACACGTGCATGCGTGAACACGCATACAGATTTCGTTCTGAGAGCAAAGGGGGACTACGCTATGCACAGTTTTTGGCATCAGTATTCAAACTGACGCCTATGTGTGACCCCTCGGGGACGCAGACAGGTCAGCCTGGCCCCAGCACAGACCCGTGCGAGCGCGCACGGGACCCGGGCTTGGGGGTGTGGGACACTTTCCCGCAAGTGGAGAGGGGTGAGTCTGAGCTGAGACCAAGGGGAAGCCGGTTCTGGCGAACAGAGGGCTCTGCTGGTGGAGAGCCCAGGGTGAGCGGGGCCGGCGATCTAGGGACAGAGGGGACAGGCTAGCCGGGCCACATTCCGTGTTCACCCCGGGGCGCTGGAGCCCTCCCAGGGTTCCTTGGCTCCACTTGCCTTTGGGAAGATTCTCACCTCACAGGTGGGTGAGGCCGTGGAAGGGACCACAGCCACCACCCGCAAGGGGGTGGAGGCCGGGTGGGGTGGAGCCGTGGAATGGGCAGACAGAGGCTGGACGGCAGGGAGGGGCGGGGGAGCCTGGGGGCCAGGTGTGCATCTCTCCCCGCTACTGTGCAATAACAGAGCTCCCTGGGTCCGAGCCTGGGCTGGGAGCCCCTTCCTGGTGGGCCCCGCATTTCCATCCACCTGCAGGGGCTGTCCCAGCCCCACTGGTCCCAAGCCCAGGCAGCCCAGGGCCTGTCAGGCGTGGGGGATGGAGGAAGGACAGGCTCCACACGCGGCGGGCAGGGGCCACTGGCCAAGCCACGCTGCGGAGGGCCGAGGCTCTGCAGGGGGCAGTGCTAGGATGGCACCCTGGTCCCGCCCCCTTTGCCTGGCACTCAAGGGAGCCCGGTGGCCTGGGGGACCCTCCCCCAAGCACCTGTCGGTCCTTCCAGGGCTCTTTCTACGTCTCTCTGGCCCCTGTGTCTCCCTCTGTCTCTGGCTTCCTGGCTTTCTCCCTCTCCCTCTCTCTGAAATCACCTCCCCAGAAGGGAAAACCATTTATCTTGGGGATGGCCAATGTGTGCCTGGCCCACCAGGGAGCCCCAGGGACTGGCGAGGCTGGGGGGACAGTCCCAGGGTCTCAGTGACTCCCGCCAGATCCGCCTAACCTCAGGGTCTCCTGGTCCTCCCACCCCAGAGCCCTAATTTACGATTTCCCGACAGCCTCCTTCCTCCCTCGCTCACTCCCTTGCATCCCCGGTGCCGGCTCAGGGAGGCCGGAATGAGCTGGGGGAGAGGAGCAGCTCCCTGGAGCATGAATAACTCGGCAGCTGCAGGCTCCAGCCGGGCTCCCAGCAGGGCCAGCGGGGCAGCCCCCGTGCCACAGCAGGCCCGGCTCTTTCATGGCGTCCGGGCGCTGCCCAGCGTCCTGGGTCTGGGCCCCGGGAGCTGTCGCTGCGGGCTGCGGGGCAGCTGCCTCCTCACCTAGAGAGTCGCCATCAGATCAGGTGCCTGGGCTCCTGAAGCTGGGAGCGGGGTGAGGGGGCCGTCCCTGCACCGCCCCCCGCCCCCCCCCGGGGGGGCCCTGAGCTGCGGCCCAGAGGGAGTGCAGAGGGCAGGAGGCTGTGGCCCAGGTTTGTTTGTGAGGAGGAGAAAAGCATTTCCTGTTTGGACTAGGCCAGGCAGTCGGGGAGTCTGCACCAGCCGGCCTCTCCCAGGCCCAGCGGCCTGGCCCCGGGTGGTCCACACGTGTGCGGCTGCAGGTCTGGGTGTGTGTGTGTGTGTGTGTGTGTGCGCGCGCGTGCGTGTGCGTGCGTGCGCCCTCTGTCTTACCCCACCCTACACCCTTGCAGGCCTCAGCCAGAGGAGGTAGTGCAACCCAGTGGGTAGCGCGCACCTCGCTAGCCCCGGGCCTCGGGTGAACCCACTGAGTCCCTGAGCCCCGCACCTGGGGACCATAAGACTAAGTCCCGGGGGCGGGCACAGGGCGGGGGCAGGGAGGAAGGCAGCAGACAATGCAAGCAAAATGCTTAGCACAGCTCCTGGCCCGCGGTCAGCGCCTGGGGAACGGAAGCTGCCGGCGCTCTCTACACGCGGTTGTGGTCTGGCCTTGGCCGCCCAGAGGACCTGGGGGGCGGGGGAAGAGGAGGAAGCCCTGCCCACAGGGACAGGCCCCAGACCTCAAACCAGCGCTCCCTCTCCTCCCTGTCTCAGCAAACACTGAAACCTCAAATGACCAAAACCCCCAGGCCCCGCGGCATTTCCTGTCTTTCCAAAAGGCAGGCTGACACCCACCGGGAGAGCGGCTTCCGTGCAGAGGGACCGGGGTTAGGGCCTGTGGGCTGGCCTCGGCGAGGCAGAAAGCACAAGGCATCGGCATCGCCTCCAGGTCTGGCTGTGGTCACACAGGAGACACCCACCCCCACCCCACCCAGCAGGACTCCCAGCCCGGGCAGGCCCCTCTCTGGTGTGCAAATGTCGATCACAGCTTTGACCACCGCGTGGCCCGAAGCTCCCTCCCACAAGTCCAGTGGCGTCAGTGGAAGGATGTGGGTGCCTGCTGTGGGTCCTGGGGCATCTCAGGAACATTGTAAACAGACCCCACAGGGGCCCCTTCCCCTGCAGCACCCGTCGGGGGTCCCGGACACCCCACAGTCCCGCCAAGGGATACACACACACACACACACTGCTCGGCAATCCTTGCTCCAAGCTCACCTTGGGAGATGGTTTTGAATCTCAGCCACTCGCCCAGGGCCTCAGGCAGACCTGGGCTCCTCGGGGACATGACCCAGGAGTCACCGGGATGGTTAAGCTAGCCAGGAGGCATGAGGCTGGTCAGAGACGGCACCTCTCTCAGGCGCAGCGTGATACAGGGAGCAGCAGGTGTCTGGGCCGGGGCGTGGCCGATAGCTCAGCCCTGCCCACAACTGACCTCCTGACAAATGAAGCCGGGCGCTCAGGGGCGGGACTCCCCCAGGTCCCTTGGACACTGAGGCGGAATTCAAACCCAGCTCTCTCTACTCACGTCCTCTCTAGGGGGCACCAGGGACGGCCCCTCTGGGACTCAGGCTGTCCCCCGCAGTGTGAGGTGGGGACGAGCCTTCTGCACAACACCCCGGGCAGAGGGGGTTGGGGGGCTTTGTCCCCAGGGGCTGGGAGTCCTGGGTGCCCTCCGATGAGCGGCCAGCTCCCTTTCCATAAGCACCCAGCTCCGTCACAGGCACACACGTCACCCACATGCACCCAAACACACCTCCCGCGTACAGACGTCCGTCCCACACGCACCCCATGCCCACTCGCCACAGGTGCGCCCACACACGCACAGCCCTCCCCCACACCCAGAAGTCCATCCAAGTACCCGCAGATGAAGAAACTCCACTCAGAGCCAGCCCCTACCCTGCGGCAGAGGTGAGGCCGAGGTCCACACTCCCCCCTAATCGTGGTTCAGAACTGACACCCTCCCAAGCCAGGAGATGCGGGTTCGGGTCCTGATTCTGCCAACCTGATGTTGGGAGATGATATCCCCGCTCCGTGCCTCAGTTTCTCCATCTGCAAAATGGGGACACAAGAGGACTTCAGTTTTTCTCCTCTAAAAGGGGGATGAGAGGGTGGGGTACTGCAGGCGCTGGCGGGCTGGCGGGGCGGATCCTGCGGGGTTTGGGGTACGGAACCTGCACAGACGTGGAGAAACGAAGGTCCCCCACAACACTCGTACAGGCCTAGCAGATTCCAGTCCTGACTGCGCCTGGGACCGCGACCCCCGTGTAACACGTGGGAGGCCACCTCACAGCCGTGGCCCCTACCCTCCAGAGAGGCCACGCGGGCTCAGGTGAGCACCTGGCGGGCCTCCTGGCGGGGGCGCCCTGGGCCCCCGGGGCTCCTTCCGGGTTGGCGGCCGCGGCGGCGCAGGGGGCGGGGGGCCGCGCCGAGGGGCAGGGCGCGGCCGGGAACGCGCGCCCCCGCCCCCCGCCCGCCTTCTGCCGCCGCGCTGCGCACCAGGCTCGGCGCGTCCGGGGCGGCGGGCGGCGGGCGGCTGCGGGCGGCGCGGGCGGGGACGCCAGGCTGGGGGCCGCGCGCGGAGGGCGCCGGGCGCAGCATGGGCGGCCCGCGGGCCTGGGCGCTGCTCTGCCTGGGGCTCCTGCTCCCGGGAGGTGGCGCCGCGTGGAGCGTCGGGGGAGCTCCGTTCTCCGGACGCAGGTAAGGGCGCCCCCTCCCCCGCCTCTGTGCCCGGCCATCCCGGGCTGGGGGCACCGCGGAGGGGTGCCGGGCACACACACACCCACCTGGGGCCGAGCCCGGGGTCGCCCTCACGCGCAGCCCGGGTGAGGGCAGGGACCCTGGCCACCCCCCTCCCCAGCGGGGGCTGGAGCCCGCAGCCCCCTCTTCAGCCCGGGCACTCGAGGAGGGGGCCCAGGGAGGGCGAAGTCCCCCCGGACCTGTGTCGCCCTGGCCCACGGCCCCTCCCCCTGCACATGGGAAAGGCCCCGACTCCTTCCTCCTCCCCCAGCCCCTCTTTCGGGGACACCCCGCCCCTGCTCCTGGCCTATTTTGTACCCCCAGTTATTTCTTTCCCTTGGAAGGACCGGGGTGGAGTCCCGCAGCCCGGGGGGGGGTGGTGGTGGTGGTCAGCGTCCAGGCTCCCCTGGGATCTGACGTTTGGGACGGAGACAGATGGAGCCTGTGCCCATGCGCTCCCCTCCCTGTCCACCATGAGCTCATCACATCCTGAGTGCCCCCATTCAACAGAGGAGCAAACTGAGGCTCCGGTGAGCACTGACGTCAATCTCCTAGGCTCACGGCCGCTGGCGGAAAAGCTGAGATTCAGATTTGTCTTTCTGGCCCCGATGACCGCGTATGGACCTGTCCTGGCCCCTGGCCCCAGCTGCAGCCCCTGCCCCTGCTGGGGTCCCCTCCAAGGGCCAGCGCGTTGTCCAAGGCAGACAATGTGGACTCGCCAGGCCTCTGCAGGCCTTTTCATCCCATTCAAAGCCCTGCCCGGCCCCCGCCCACTATGGCCTCGATTCTTTAATTCTTTTCAGAAATGCCCTTTCTCCGTGGTCAGAGGCCAGCACGCCCCTGCTGGTCTGTGGGAGCAGGTGACATGTGCAGGACTGGAGGATGGAGGTGGCCAACGTTATCAGAGGCCGCAAGAGCGGTTGTCTGAGACAGGGGTGGACGTGTGGCAGGTGTCACAGCCGCCACCTACGGCGTGCTGACCACCGCTGCCCTGCACCTTACCCCTCGCTTCCGGAATCTTTGTAACTGCCCTTGGAGGCCTGGTCTCTATGCAGAGGCGGATGCCAGGGCCCAGAGAGGGGCTGTGTCCTGCCCCCCGCCCCCGCCTCCTGGGTCCAGATGCCGCCCTGACACAGACTGGGAACTGGGAATGGGAGTTGAGCTTGAGGCTGGACTCCCTTCTCCACGGTTTCCCAGGAGGGAGCGGAACGGTGGCTGTCGGCAGGTATCTGGTGCTCACTGGGGCCTGCCACCCTGTCTGGCACAAAGGCCTGGGGATAAAGGGGACTGAGGCCTCCTGGGGCAAGGTGGCCTCCCGGTCCAGGCCCGCAGAGTCCCAGATCCGGAGGGAAGGAGGGGACCGAGGGAGTCAGCCTTGGGGGCTGGGGACAGTTTGCAGGTCACGGGTATCGGTCGCTGGTTAGCAGAGTCCTTAGAAAGGGGTTTAAAGCCTGGATCTGTCACCCCCTTGCTGTGTGAGCTCAGTGGGTCGTTTCATAGCCGCGGGCCCCAGCATCCCTTGTCCCCTGCCCGAGGGCTGCTGTGAGAGTGGACGGTCGCCTGTGGCCAGCACCAGCGCAGGGCTTGGGTTCGGTGGCTCCTGCCGTCTCCAGTGCTGAGTGCGGGCAGGACCCGGAGGCAGGGGAGGTCTGAAGTCGCAGGCTGCCGGGACCTCCCCTTGTGGCCCTGTCCCAGCGTCACTGGAGACAGCATGGGGACGTCAGCCCCCAGCCCGGTGCCCCAGGCACCCCTTGGCAGCCGAGGGAGAGGCAGAAAAGGAGCTTTGTGTCTGGGGAGGGGGAGGCCCCAGGCAGGCATCCAAGGGGCCGCCCCCAGCCCCGGGAATGTGGTGAGACTCTGAGACCCCCGGAACCTGGGTGCCCAGGGGCCACGCAGGGCGGCCTTGGCTCGCCCCGGGCCCTGCCAGCCCCCGAGTCCGGCTGCCGGCCGCTTCCTGCCCTGGCGAGGCCCCTCCCAGCCTGCATCCCCAGTTCTCCTTGCTTATCTCAGCACCTGGCTCTGTCACCCCAGGCCCCTAACCCCTGTAGGGGGGGCAAGTCCTGGGGTCAGGGAGAGTGGAGAGCTCTGAAAGGAATGGCCTCTAGCCCATCCCCGCTCACTGGTGCGCCCCAAACCCCAGCTCTCCGCCTGCACATGTAACTTGGCCTCAGTTTCCCCTTCTGTAAGATGCAAAGTCTGACAGTCCCGAAGTTGAGGGGAGGACCTTGTGAAGCGGGTATGGTGCTGGGGACCCCCAAATAAGTCCCAGGGACGCCCCGGAACCGCAGCCGCCAGATGCGGGGATGAGGGGTGAGTGGGGACACTGTCTGGGCTATGGCCCCCACAGTGCAGGAACCAGAATTCCCAGCACACGCTGTGCTGAGCGGTTTCGGTGAAGCCTGCCCCCGCCCGCGGACGTCCTCACAGCCCCATTTGCAGACGGACAAAGTGAGGTGCGGAGAGGGTCAGGGCCTCGTCCAGGGTCACTGATTTAAGAGGCAGCGGAGCCGGGGACTGGAACTTGGCCCCCAGCGCAGGGTTCTGGCTCTCGTCACCCTGCCCCCACCCGCCCGGCCCCGTTCTTTCCTCCGGTTTTCCTAACGGCCCTTGGCCCCAGGCCCGCCTGGCTGCCTCCCGCAATTAGCCCCTATCGCTGTTCCGGATCGCAGCCCAGGGACTGTGCAGACAAAGTCCCCTGGGCCCCTCGTGGCAGGGGCCGGAGGGTGGGTGTTGGAGGGGGACCCTGGGCGGGGGGTGGCTGGTGCTAGGCTGAGCTGGTCTGGCCTGTTTTCTCCCCTCCCAGGGGCCTCTCAGGTCCCAGGAGGTGCTGAGTGGGCAGGAGAGCAGGCCAGGGAGACAGGTGTGGCCCCGCCACAGCCCCTGCCATGGCTGGCCGGGGCAGCTCCTCTCTAAGGACACAGTAGTCCTGGGGCCGGCAGGGATCCAGGCACTGCGCTCACCTCCGGGAGCCTCGCTGCTGGCTCCTTTGTCTAGGGCCACAGTTGGTTCGCAGTCATTCAGTCATTCAACAGACATCCCTGAGCGCCCTGTACTGACTTGGTCCCTGCCCCAGCACCTGGCGGACAGAAGAGCTCAGGGCTCCTGTGAGTGGCTGAGGGCGCCCCCTGGGGATGTTCCACCCCGCCTGGGCCCAGGACAGAGGAGGAACAGGTGGGACTGAGGAGGAAGGGCCGTGGGGAAGGGGTTTTCCCAGCAGAGGTCGGGATGGGGGAGGTGACGAAGGATGCGGCCAGCAGGGCTTGCGGGGTGGTGGGGAGCCACGGCGGGCTGCGGGTTCCACTGGGTGATGGCGGCATTATGTCTTATTAATTTATGTTAAGATTTTATTTATTTATGTGAGAGGTAGAGCTATAGACAGAGAGAGGGAGAGACAGAGAGAGGTCTTCCATCTGCTGGTTCACTCCTTAAATGGCCACAATAGCCAGGGTTGGGCTAGGTCAAAGCCGGGAGCCAGGAGCTTCATCTGGGTCTCCCATGCAGGTGCAGGGGCCCAAGCACTTGGGCCATCTTCTACTGCTTTCCCAGGCCATAGCAGAGAGCTGGATCGGAAGAGGAGCAGCTGGGACAGGAACCGGCGGCTAATATAGGATGCCAGTGCCACAGGCAGAGGCTCAAACCACTAAGCCACAGCGCCTTCTGTGTTTTAGAAGTCTCCTGCTGTCCCGGGAGAGCAGACAGAGGGGCAGGAGGGCGATCGACCTTGGCCATGACCCTGGCTTACGCTGGAGGCAGCGGGGCTGGGTCCTCCAGGCAGGGGGATTAGGGGTGGTGGAGGGGGTGGGGGGGCTGACTGGAGCCCCCTGGCCCGAGTGTCCCCTCCTGTCTGCTTGCCAGCTGCCATGTGCATGTCTCCTCAGCCGGGAACTCAGAATCTCGCCCGCGAGCGGTAGGCGGGAGAACCGGACAGCGGCCAGGGCGCGGAGACTTTAATTAAGGAAGAAGAGGAGAAACTTGTTTTCTCTGGGCCCTGCTGGTGGAAGCTTGCAGGGTCGTGGAGAGTGGCAGGGCCGCCTCCCCTGGCCCGGGCCGCAGCGGGCACAGTGTGTGAGAGCACATGGCCCTGCGTGTACCTGCGTGAGCACGGGCTGGAAATGGTGGTGACGGGCCTGTGTGGGGGAGGGGTCTGTGTGTGCCCGCGGCCCTGCGTGTACCTGTGTGAGCACAGGCCGGAAATGGTGGTGACGGGCCTGTATGGGGGAGGGGTCTGTGTATGCCCGTGGCCCTGCGTGTGCCCACGTGGGCAGAGATCACAACCTCAGCCTGCCTGTGGCCCCGTGAGAGCATGTGTGTGTGTGTGCGTGTGTATGTGTGTGTGCGTGTGTGTGCTTGTACGCGCAGACACACTGGCAGGGAGGAGAGTCCCTCACAGCCCTGCTTTGGCCAGTCTGGGTCCCGTGAGTGTGTATCCGGGTGAACACATGGCATGCACATGCGTGTACCTGGACAGCCGTGTGTCTGCGGGCGTGGACTTGGGTGCCGGGAGAATGGTCATTTCCATGGCCGCGTGTCCTGCTCAGTTTGTCTGGGCTCTGCGCTTCTGTGGGTCTGCGCATGGGCACACGTGTGTGTGTGTGTGTGTGTGTGTTGTAGGTACACCATGTGTGCGCGTCTGTGTGTGATATGCACATGCATCCGCGTGCGTGGGAATTGCGTGTGTCTTTACGCATGCGTGCACCAGCATGGAGCGTTCCCTGCGTGTCCACGTGCCTGCAGCTCCGCTCTGCCCAAGGCCATCACTCCCCAGAGAACACCCCCAGGCTGCAGGGAGCCTCTGAGCCCTGGAGCTTGTTCAGCAGGGAGGAGCCCCAATTCCCATCCATTCCCCCTCCAAACAGACCCCCAGAGGCTCAGAGCCACAGCTCTGAGGTCCAGGAGACCCTCGGCAGAGGCACACACAGAGAGAGACGGGAGAAGAGAGTTGATTCTTCCACCCGTCGGTTCACTCCCCACACCAGACAGGGCTAGGCCAGGCCACAGCTGGGAGCCCGGGGCTCAGTTCGGGCCTCCCCCACTTGGGGACAGGGACCCAAGGACTTGAGCTGTCGCCTGCCGCATCAGCAGGAAGCTGGGGATAGAATGCAGACCCAAAACTCGCACCTGGGCACCCCGCTTAGGGTGTGGCCTGCCCGCGGCGCTGAGACCCGCCCCCTTTCTTATTTTACTGGAAGTGCAGTAACTGCATCTGTTGGCTTGTGCCTGCTTTCCGCCTGTTCGCCCCGTGTGGTCCTCAGATCAGCACACGGACACCTTGGGTCGTGTCGCAGCGCTTGTTTTCCGTGTCTGAGCAGCCCCGTAGCCGTTTGGGCTGTTCCCCGTTTTGTGCTGTTCCCGGTGGTGCTGCAGTACCCACCGTCCCCTCCGCCGTGGCCCAGGCCGCCCACAACTCAGCCGAGCTCCTGCTGCTCCGTGGGCGCGACGGCACGGTCCCCTCTCCCTGCCTGTGCCCCCGCGGGCCTTTGCCCAGGCTACCTCCTCTTCCTGGACTGATTCTGCTGCGACCCCAAAAGGGAAAGGACTCCCCCAGGGCCCCGTCCCGCTCTGAGCAGCTGCTGGGCGCTGGCCCCTCCGTGACAGCCGGGACATTCCAGGCGCTCAGTGGCCCACGGCCCTGCGCGGGGTCACGGGCCCTGTGTCTTTGCTGGGGCTGGGGGAGGAGGAGTGGTTTCAGGTGACCCTTCTCAACCCACCAGACATCCCCAGGTGGCCTCAAGCCCCAGGTCAGTAGGTTCCCAGGCCGGGGCCTTAGCAGAGCCACAGACCGTGGGGAGGAGATGGGAGGCGTCGGAGGCCAGGCTGGGCCGTCCACACTGCTGGGTTCAGAGCCACCTCCGTGCCACACGGCGCTTTGTCTGCATCTTCTGGGGCCTCAGTTTTCCCTGCAGAAAATGGGTGGAGGGAGGCGCCTCGCTGGCTCACCACTGGGGGATGGTGTGCATACCCTTAGCATACAGTAAGCACCCAAGACGTGCCGTGCAGTGTGTTAGTTGGCATTTGGAAAAGTCGGTCCTCCGTGCCTGGGACATTGCACGTCCCAGCTGTCACAGCGAGGGCGCACGGGGATGCGTGAGACCTGGCTTCTCTCAGAGGGCACGCAGGGACCCCCGGCTTGCTCCAGCCTGGCAGGTGTGAGGTGCCGTGGGATCCCAGGAGGGGACCCTCCGGGTCTGCCGAGATGGGGGCGAGAGTAGTCAAAGACAGAAGACGGGGGCAGCAGCCCAGCTGGCTTCCAAGTGGGGAAGTGGAGGGAGCGGGCTCCAGGCAGCAGGCTGGGTTCGAGAAAGGCCTGGCGGCGAGGGCTCCAGGCCAGGTGCGGGCTCGGGACATCCCGACCGCTGGGGAGCGGCGAAGCAAGGGCGAGGCATGGCCAGGTCAGGCTGGGAGGCAGGAGGCCATGGCGGCCCCCAGGGGTCTCGGGTAGAGAGCTGAGGTGCCCCGGCCCCTCGGCCCCTGCAGCTCATTCCCGATACCTCCCGAGAAGCACCGGTGTGCCACGGCATCCGCCCCCAGCCACGGACAGCTCAGAGACCCCCCACCACGCCCCAGGGACCTCCCGGAGTTCAGGGCTCCCTGGCTGGAGCACACGGAGCCGTCCTCCCAGCGTCCTGTCTTTGGGCCTGTTTCAGGAACTGGTGCTCATACGTGGTGACCCGCACCGTCTCGTGCCACGTGCAAAATGGCACCTACCTCCAGCGAGTGCTGCAGAGCTGCCCGTGGCCCATGAGCTGCCCGGGGAGCAGGTGAGTGAGGCCGGGGAGAAGAAGGCGCTGATGGCACTTGGGCGGGGACACCACGCGGGCAGCGGCATTGGCCCCCTGCCACTCGCAGCCCCTCTGGAGGAAACCTTGGAGGGCTTCCCGGGGGAGGAAGCCACCTTTCCCTCACTTCTGCACTCAGTGAGTAGTCACTGCTGGGGCCGGGTCAGTCCAACCTGCAGAGGCCTCGTGAGACCCAATTCCTGAGACCTGACTCCTGGCATGAAGCAGGAGACAGACTCCACAGGTGCCCAGGATCCCAGAGACCCTGGGTTAGCATCCCCCACCCACACACACACACACCCTGCCTAGGGCGTCCAGGGCATGGGATGGGATGTGGGAGACCCAGGCTGAGCGGGGCCACCTGGCACTCTTTCAGCTACAGGACCGTGGTGAGACCCACGTACAAGGTGATGTACAAGACGGTGACCGCCCGCGAGTGGAGGTGCTGCCCTGGACACTCGGGGCCCAGCTGCGAGGAAGGTAGGATGGCCCAGCTGGCCCGCGGAGGCCTGAGCCGGGGGCTGCCTGCCTGCCTCCCGCCGGGGCACAGCAGTGGTACACGTGTCCTAGTCTGTGGAAGCCACGTATACAGTGCACTCACACAGACACCTGCTACAGGGCTGCGTGTGTGACGTGGCTCGGACAAGGTCCCCCCCGGCTTCTCCAGGCCCCTGGGGGGACTTCACACTTGCAGCGTCACCTGACTTTTTTTAAGATTGATTTATTTGAAAGAATGGCAGAGGGAAAAGGGAGAGACAGACAGAGAGAGATCGAGAGAGAGGGAGATCAATCTTCCATCTACTGGCCCATTCCCCAAGTGCCTGCCCCAGCCAGGGCTGGACCAGGCTGCAGCCAGGAGCCAGGAGCTCCATCCTGGTCTCCCACGTGGGTGGCAGGGACCCAGGTACTTGAGCCGTCGCCCACTGTCTCCCAGGCGCATTAGCAGGAACGCTGATCAGAAGCGTGGAAGAGCTGAGACTCGAACCCGCGCCCATAAGGGATGCTGGCGTTGCAGGTGGCGGCTTGACCCACTGCACCATAGCACCAGCCGTGTTTTAGGTCACATCAACCCAGCTGTTTGCTCCCAGCTTAGGGAAAGCCCGCCGGGAGGTTGGGCAGTTTGTGGTTAGAGCGGAGAGCCGTGCCGGCCAGTCTGTGGCATTGGGGGAGGCTCAGGAAGGTGACGGCGAGTCAGGATCGGAGCCCTGTCTGCCTGGCTCCGCCCCAGGGCCTCAGCGGGCCCCTCTCACTCCACCAGCCTCCGGGGTGGATCAGGCTGAGCAGCCAGCAGCGGCACCTAGGAGGCATCCTGGACAGGGGCAGGCTCGCAGGCACTGAGGGGCCCCCAAGCACCCGGCCCAGAGGCACCTCCCAGGAGGGGACCTGCCAGGCCCCCAGGCAGCCCCAGAGCCTGAACCCCAGGAGGTTTCCAGAGCCCAGACGGTGGAACGCACGTGGGTGCTGTGGGTGCCAGCAGGAGCCGCCACTCCCCGGGAGATTCACACACCTCCCTCTCTGGGCCCCTTTCACAGATGGGACGACCTAGAGAGGTGGCGTGGAGGGCCCAGTGTCACACGGGGGCAGGCTGGGGCGCAGAGCTCCGTGGGAAGGAGGGGGAGGGGCAGCCGTGCGGCTGGATCAAGGCTGGGAGGCAGAACAGTGCCCTCCCCTCCCTGGTGGGAGAAAGGGGAGGGCGGAAGGGCCCCGGGGCAGATGGAGACCCAGCCAGGAGGGACACCTGCCAAGGAGGCCACAGAGCAGCCCGTGGCCAGGAGGGGCGGGGCCCTGGGGTGCGAGGGCTGCTCCCAGACAGAGGCCACTGTGTCCCTGGCTCCCCTCCTGAGGGCGTTTGGCGCAGTGGGTGAGAGTAGGGGGCAGGTGTAGGTGTGGGCAGCACCTGTGCTCTTGCAGCCAACCTCACATCCGGGAACCAGGCCCAGCGCTGGGGCTCTGCTCTTCGTGACGAAGGGGCGGTGCTGGGGCCAGGCCAGGGCCCCTGCAGGGCCTTCAGGTCAGGGGCTCTCCAGGGCTCCCTGCGCCAGGCCAGCTGTGTGGCCTCGGGCCGGGGACTCCTTGTGCATTGTGCAAGTCCTTGTGCAAGGGCACGGCTCACTCAGTGGGCGCCTCTCCCAGTGTGTGTGCGTGTATGCGCGCGTGCTCGTGCACGTGCACCTGCTGCAGCCTCCCCCTCCCCACGGAGCCTCAGTGTCCTCACCTGTGAGATGGGCAGGGTCCTGGGGTGCTTCCCTGGTGAAATGAGCGGTAAGGCCCGCAGGTGGCGTGGCAGCCCGAGGCGGGCACTCCGCGATGGCCGACGGGACGGGCTCAGAGCTGAGGCAAGGGGAGCGGGTGAGCTGGTGCCCAGGCCCGAATGTTCTAGAAAACGTCTCTGCTGGGGCCCGGGGTTGGCAGGGGGAGGTGCTGCGGGTCCCTCACGGGCTCTGCCCTTCCTCCCACGGTTGGGCTCTGGCCGGGCGTCCCCAGCTGCTTCCCCTGCTGGTCACTGCCCCGGCGGCCTTTCCAGCACTGTGGACTGACCCTGTGGCCACAGAGCTGCGTCATCGGGCCACAGAGCAGGCTGGGGCGACCCAGAGGGGGAGACGGGACACCCGCGGTGCCGACTTCAGCCCTGGTCCCCTTGTTCTCCATCTGGAAGTCCAGTGGGATCGAGATGCAGGCACCAGGCCTGGCACCTGCTAGGCGCTCCATAAGTGGCTTGCTCTCCTCTCTGCCACCTGGGCTGTGGGTTCTTAGTGAGGCTGGCAGGGCTCCCTGACACCGCCCCACCCCCCGCAGCCTCGATGTTCTCATCTGCAGCATGGGGGTGTTCACTCTGTGATGGTGAGCGGTGATGGTCTCAGTCAGTGTGCACAGCCACCCACGAGGAGGGGGCTGGTGTGGGAAAGCATAGGCTCAGAGAGGTGCGGGGACGAGCCTGGGGTCGCCCAGCACGCAGGAGCCAGGGGGAGACCTGTGTGACCAAGTGCAGGGCCTCGGAGCCGGCTGGGGCGGGGTGGCTGGAAGGCAGGGAGGGGGCCCAGGCGGGGCTCGCACCTGGCCACCTGCTCATCGGAAGCAGTGAGCAAGGGAGGATCGAGGCCAACAGGGGCAGGCAGAGGGAGCGCACGACGAGGGCGGGCAGAGCCCCAGGTCAGGGCGCGACCTCTGACACCTGTGTCGCTGCCTTGGCGGCATCCCTGGGGACAGATCTCTCACCTGTCAGCCACACTGTGCAGGTGATAGAAGTCAGGCTCAGAGAGGGTGTGGGTCTCACACCAGGCCACACAGCAAGTGAGGGATGGCGCTGTTTCTCCCCAGGGCTCTGATGTGAGGTGTGTGGGGTCCCACCTGCTGCAGATCTCCCACAGGAATAGTGACAAGAGCAAGCTGTCCTGTGTGCTGTGTCTGAGGCTCCTGGAGCCAGGCCGCTTCCGTGTGCAGCAGCCAGGTGGGGCGCGTTTAGGCTGGCCGGAGGGTCTCAGCCCAGCCTCTCCCACATAGAGAGTGGGACCAGAGTCTCCCGGCTTCCCCAGCCCCACGGGCCGGGGGATCAGGTCTCCTGTTGTCCTCGGCACACGTGGCCCTCCCTGTCCAGAGCCCTCCCGGCCCCCGGTGTTCATCCTGGGAGACCCGAGCAGGACCACGTGCCTCGGCTCACACAGCAAGACACCCCGAGATCGAGCGAGAGGGAGGCGCCAGCCCGCGCCCGGCCTGGGCCCCCGGCCTCGCCCCCCTCCTGGCCGGGTGCTACCCGCACACATCCCGCGCTGTAACCAGGGGCCACGCTGCTGTTTTCCTTGGCGGGTTGCGAGGCCCGAGGGTCGAACAGCGCTGGCGTCACCTGCCTCCACCACCCATGCACTCGCGGCACGCCCTCCTCCCTGGCCCACAGGGCACAGCCCGCCCCAGGCAGCCGTCCTCGCCTATCTGCAGTGCCTGGCACGGGCCTAGCACAGAGCGGGTGCCCAGGGAGCTCTGCCCGCCTGGAGGAGCGGCAGGCTGGACCCACACTGAGGCTTCCCGGAGGTCCTGGGGCGGGGGGGGCCGGAGCTCCTAGCCCCAGCTCTGACCCTGACCCTGCTCAGGCCACCGGCTGGCCGGCTCCAAATATTTACATTTGCAAAGCAGATTCCCACAGGAGACCTGCACTGGGGCATGGGTGACTGCAGCCCTGCGGCCTGCAGTCGGTCGCTGAGCCTTGCGGGCCTGGAGGGGTCGACTGTGCAGGAGGTAGCCCCCCGCCGCGACCCCCCCCCCCCCAGCCAGCCCCGGAAGAGAAGTAATGGCAGTGAGCCCAGACACGCCCCTCCCCCTCAGCACCCCCATCCCTGTTTAGAGCAGGCTCCAAATCCCAGCTGCCCCACCCCCAGTCCTGCTGTGTAGACAGAGCAGTCCTGCTGTGTAGACAGAGCCTCCCCTCTGCAGGCCTCAGAGTTGTCATCTGTGTCATGGGTGTCACGAGGGCCTGGCCAGAGGGAAGAGGAGTTGTTTTCTCTCTCTCTCTCTTGTTTTTTTTTTTTTTTTTTTTTTTTTGGCGGGGGGACAGGACTAGAAACTGCACATAGTATTGCATGGAGGTCGAGACAGGAGTGATGAGAGCTGGGGTGGGGGGGCTTTGGTGCCAGTAAGTGTTCTGGGCTGTCTGGGAAGGCTTCCTGGAGGAGGAGACATGTGAGCGGCAGCTGTGGGAACTGGGGGAGGGCTTAGGAGTGGGTTGTGAATGTGAGTGTGGGGGTGCGGGGAGCCCCCCCAGCTGCTCCGGGAATGAAGCTGGGGTTTGTGGTCCTGGGACCAGCTGGCAGCCCCCAGCCTTCAAGGGTGTCCTGGGTGGGTGGGGGTGGCGTGGGGAGGAGCCCTCTGGGAGGGGCCACCAGGCTGGCAAGGGGGCTCCCTGGGGTCTGCTTCAGCTTTCTCAGACTAGACTCCATCCCCCAAGTCCTGATGTCTTGCTTACTGACGACTTCTCTGCTAAAGGGCCTTTTTTTTTTTTTAAGATTTATTTTACTTATTTGAAAGGCCAAGTTATAGAGAGGAAGAGACAGAGAGGTCTTCCATCCGCTGGTTCACTCCCCAAATTGTTGCAGCAGCCACGACTGGGCCAGGAGCTTCTCCTAGCACTGGGGCCATCTTCCGCTACTTTCCCAGGCACATTAGCAGGGAGCTGGATCGGAACTGGCGCCCATACAGGATGCTGGCAGCTTAGCCCGCCGCGCCACAGCACTGGCTAAAGGGCCATCTTGTGACTCGGTGTGTCCTGTGGCACTTCCACCTCCTCATCAGGACGTTAGGGAGTTTCGAGATAACGTTTATGGATCCTGATTCCAGAACCAATGTTTTCTGGTCCTTTTGGACAGCTGCGTTATTTCTGGACCTATCTTTTGTTTTTTATTGAAAAACATTACTTTAAGCCCTGAGGTCTGCACTGCTGGTCAGGCTAGGTCTCATGGGCTTCTCAAGTTCTCTGTAGCTCCTGGTAAAGACATTGAAGAATTTCTAACTACAAGATCACTGATTAATAACTCGGGGCCAGCCTAGTGGGAGGTTGGAACAGTTACACTCATGTAAAAGACAATGTGTGTCTGCTGTCCACATTATTTTGGATTTTTTTAAAAATGTGTATTTATGTTCATCTACCTGAAAGACAGAGATTGATCAATCTACCATCTGCTGGTTCACTCCCAAAATGGCTACAATAGCCGGGGCTGGGCCAGGTCAATGCCAGGAGCTTCTTCCGGGTCTCCCACATGGGTGCAGGGGCCCAAGGACCTGGGCCATCTTCTACTGCTTTCCCAGGCCATAGCAGAGAGCTGGATCGGAAGAGGAGCAGCCGAGACTCGAACCGGGGCCCATACGGATGCCGGCACTGCAGGTGGTGGCTTTACCTGGCTTTACCTGCCATGCCACAGCACTAGCCCCACAGGTTCACTTTTTTTTTTTTTAATCTTTTTTTTTTTTGACAGGCAGAGTGGACAGTGAGAGAGAGAGACAGAGAGAAAGGTCTTCCTTTGCTGTTGGTTCACCCTCCAATGGCCGCCGCGGCCGGCACGCTGCGGCCAGCGCACTGCGATGATCCGATGGCAGGAGCCAGGTGCTTCTCCTGGTCTCCCATGGGGTGCAGGGCCCAAGCACCTGGGCCATCCTCCACTGCACTCCCTGGCCACAGCAGAGAGCTGGCCTGGAAGAGGGGCAACCGGGACAGAATCCGGCACCCTGACCGGGACTAGAACCCGGTGTGCCGGCGCCGCTAGGTGGAGGATTAGCCTAGTGAGCCATGGCGCCGGCCTAACAGATTCACTTTTAATTGTTAATATTAAAATTTTTCCTAAACATGTATTTATTTATTTGAAAGAGTTACACAGAGGGAGACAAACAGAGGTCTTCCATCTGCTGGTTCACTCCCCAAATGGCTGCAATGGCCAGGAGCCAGGAACTTCTGGGCCTCCCACTTGGGTGGCAGGGACCCAAGCAGTTGGGCTGTCTTCTGATCAGAAGTGGAGCAGCCAGGACTCGAACTAGCTGCTGGATCCAGGCATCGCAGGCGGCAGCTTTACCTGTTTTGCTACAGCACCAGCTCCTAAAATTCTCCTTTAAAAAAAAAAAAAAAAAAAAAAGAGGCCGGCGCCGCGGCTCACTAGGCTAATCCTCCACCTAGTGGCGCTGGCACACCGGGTTCTAGTCCCGGTCAGGGCGCCGGATTCTGTCCCGGTTGCCCCTCTTCCAGGCCAGCCCTCTGCTGTGGCCCGGGAGTGCAGTGGAGGATGGCCCAGGTGCTTGGGCCCTGCACCCGCATGGGAGACCAGGAGAAGCACCTGGCTCCTGCCTTCGGATCAGCGCAGTGCGCCAGCCGTGGCAGCCATTGGAGGGTGAACCAACAGCAAAGGAAGACCTTTCTGTCTGTCTCTCTCTCTCACTATCCACTCTGCCTGTCAAAAAAAGAAAAACAGAGATAGTCTTATTTTAATTTAATGTTTATTTTTCATGTACTTGAAAAGAGGAGTGACAAGGAGAGCTCTTGCATCCACTGGTTCATTCCCCACGTGCCCACAATAGCCAGGGCTGGGCCAGGCCGAAGCCAGGAGGCAGGAGCTGCATCCGGGTCTCATGTGGGTGACAGAGACGCAAGTACGTGAGCCGTTGCCTGCTGTCTCCCCGGGTGCACGAGCAGGAGCTAACCTGGAAGCGGAGGAGCCGGTGGGGGCTTGACTGCTGGCATCCTAAGCAAAGCTTAAGCTGCTGCCCCGTGACACCTGCCCCCGTGGGATTTTGCCTTTTATTTCATTTGCTTGCTTGAAATGTGTTTTCTTCCCATGACCCCTACCTTCCTCCACCCAAGTTCTGAGGCCCTTGAGGTCTTAGAGGGTGCCGGACACCTTTTCAGGCTGGGGGCCTGACAGACAAGGTCCCTGTGCAGGGCGGGGTGGGGGGTGAGGTGGTGCAGGGGAGACTGGGGAGCCAGTGCAGCCAGTCCCGTGGCGGAGGGCACAGAGCGCCGTGGAAAATGATCGCAGGGTGGCGGGGTGGGCGGGAAGAGGCTCGCGCTTCACCACAGGGAGAACCCGACTGTAGAGCGGGTGCCATGGCTGCTGCTTTGGGTCAGCTTCCTGCGGAGAGAAACAACGTTTGCCTGGCAGCAGGCAGGACTGACAATGGTTTTGGGGGTTTGGGGTGGACGGTGGGGAGCTTTCTTCCCAGGGGCCGCACACCTGCTGGTTACTGCGCCTTCCTGCTGGGCCCTTCCCCACCCCCAGCCCCAGGAAAAGGAGAGGCCAGGTCCTGGAGTCAGGTGGGCCTGGGTTCACAGCCAGACCTGAGAAGCGGGGTTGCATCCCAGTCACTCGTCCGTTTAGCCAAATGGGGGATGGAGGAGAATTAGAGCTGAGTTGCTCTAAAGCGGAGGTGACACCAGCACCCAAGGAGTACCGAGCGAAGCACCTGCCATGCTAGGTTGGAGCTGGGCTGTGTCAGGGACTCAGCAAGGGGCGTGGTTTGCAGGAGCAACACAGGCCCAGAGCCCCCAGTCCCGAGTGCACCCTCTTCCATCCCGGGGCCACACAGACCTCCTGGCCCCCAGGGAGCGCGTGCGAGGGGTGCAGGCCCGGCCTGAGCGAAGGCCCCGTGGTGGGACCGGAGCAGGGCCTGGCAGCCTCCCGGCTGGGGGCTGGCCAGAGGGCCCCGTCTGGTTTGAGTTCTCGGCGCCTCTTGCTCCCTGCATCAACCCACAGCCTGGCCCCGAGCTGCCAGGCCCGTGCCTTATTTGGGTCCTGTCTCCCCCCTCCTAAAGAAGACACTTCATGGCCTTAAAAGGCAGGCCCGGGGGGCCAAGGGGGGCAGGAGCCCCTCCAGCTGTGTGGAAAACCAGGCCCCCAAAGCTGGAGCAGCCCAGGCTTGTGCGGGGGCGGGGGCTCCTGGAAGCAGCAGCCGGCTTCCCTCTGGTCTTCATTTAAAACCAGAACTGGAGCCACTTGGCTCTCTTCTTACCAAGTAGGGCAGGGACGGCGATGGCCAGGGCCGCCATTTATTAAGTACCTACTGTTTACCCAGCCCTTTGCACACGTCACCATCATCTGGCCCCGCACAAGCCTGGGAAACGTGGGGGCTTTAGAATCCCCTTGTAGAGATTGAGAGAAAAGGCAGGGCAGGACGTGGAGGTGCTTTCAGGTCTAGGCTCCCCCCTCCCCGACCCCAGCCTCATCCACAGCCCCCTTCCCACTGCCCTGTGCTCTCACCAACCCCATCAGGCGGTCAGCTTGTTCCAGTTCAGCCCCCTTCATGCTGTGTGACCCAGGTAAATTGCCGCACCTCTCTGGGGCTTGGTCTCCCTCCGATCAGAGGGGAGGAGGAATCCCCCTTGGGGCTCTGGAGAGGCAGGGAGGGCTCAGGGCTGCCAGGCTCTCACCCCGGCGTCCTCAGTTGCAGGCTCCTCTGGCGTCGTGGAGCCTGGGTGGGCAGGCAACACCATGCGACGGATGGCGCTCCGGCCCTCGGCCTTCGCAGGTGGGTCCTGGGGGCCCGCAGGGCAGCGTGGGAACTGTCCCAGCAATGGAGGGCCAAGGACAGCACCCCAGCCAAGCTCGCTCCGCCCCTCCAAGGGGAGTCGGATCTGGGCCAGGCCCCCGCTAAGACTGATGACCCCTAGGTCCACGCTCCCCACGCCCACCGCTCCTTCTATTTGAGCCTCGTGTCTCTGGACGTCTGCAGTGGGTGAGGCTTGGTGCCAGGTGCTTCTCATCACAGCCCCTTCAAACCTTTCAGCTGCCCGTGTCCCATGGGGCCTGACCGTCTGCCCCTCCCCACCCCCATCTTAAAGAGGTGGAAACCAGGGTCATAGTGGAGGGGGCAGCACCTGGCGCTTGTTAGGCACCCCCCCACCCCACCCCACCCCCGCTTGCTGTGAGCTCAGGAGCCAGCCAGGGTGAGGCTCTCCCGGGTTCTGACAGCCGCAGCTGCTGTAGGCGTCACTCAGGTATCTCGCCCACTCCAGGCTCCCTCCTGGCTTGGAGACCTCAGATGTCTGTCCCCTCCATCCCTCTCCCCCAGGGGCGGAAGGGCACTGAGGGGGAACCCGGGACCCCTGAAGCCAGCCCCAGTCTCCCGACTCCCTCCAGGTTGTCTCAACTGCAGCCAAGTGTCGGAGTTGACGGAGCGGCTGAAGTTGCTAGAAGCCAAGGTGAGTGACAGAGCCCCACCCCCACCCCGTCTCCCCTGCCCTCAGCCCTGGGCCCTTCCCTGCACCCCGACGCCCGCCCCGTCAGCCATCCCACCACGCAGCAGTGAGCTACTACCGTTACTGTCCTCGCGACTGCAGCTGGCTCCCCTCCCGTGTCCCCACCGCCAGCACCCGGGACCCTGCTCCCAGCCAAACAGCCGGGCCTGCCCTGTCTCCTGGAAGCCCAGGAAGCTGCCTCCCATCTGCCCCTGACCCGACCCCTTCTCAGCCAGATAAGCAGAGCCACCCCCAGGGCTCAGGGCTGGGTTCCCCCGCTTGCCTGTCACCTTCTTCCTTTATCTGCCCCCCACCCCCCATAATCCTGGCTTCCCAAGTTCACAGCAAAATTCCCATGGCACAGTGCCGATGTCAAGGGCACTTCAAACAGTTAGTGGCAAATGAAATCAGGAGACGTTTATTTGGGTACAAGAAACTTCTAAAAGCCATGTATGGTATTTTTCATGACTGTGTAGACTCCTCATGTGCATAGATTTCAGAAATTCTTGGCACCACGAGAAACATGTGTAATTCCATTTTCAATGATAACTTTTTGAAGTGCCCCCTTGTATTGCAAAATAAAGTTTTCAGAAATGAGGGGCAGGCACTATGGCACCCTGGGTCGAGCTGCCACGTGGGATGTCCGCATGGATTCAGTTGCCGGCTACTCTGCTTCCGTTCCAGCTCCCCGGGCAGGCAGCAGAGGACGGCCCAGGTGCCTGGGCCACTGCCACCTATGTGGGAGACCCGGCGTGGAGTTCCCGACTCCTGGCTTCAGCCTGGCCCGGCTCTGGATTTGGGGAGTGAATCAACAGATGAAAGATTCTCATTCTCTCTCTCTCTCTCTCTCTCTCTCTCTCTCTCTGTCACTCTGCCTTTCAACTGAAGAAGTAGATAATAAATAACCTTTTTTTTTTAAATAAAAGGTTTCAAAAATTAACAAGTAAAGCATTAAAGAAGGATCGTAAATGTAGAAATACGGAAAACCCTTTGTTTTCTGATTTGCAGAAATCACTCATGCCCCCTAGAGAGTTTATTCCTTTTTTCCCAGATTTTAATTTTTTTAATACTTATTTTTATGCATCTGAAAGGCAGAGAGAGAGAGAAAGAGAAACGCGAGAACTCCCATCTGCTGGTCCACTCCCCAGATACCCACACATGTCAGCGCTGGGCCAGGCTGAAGCCAGGAGCCAGAACTCCATCTGGGCCTCCCATGTGGGCGGCAGGGACCCAAGGCCTTGAGCCATCACCTGTGGTCTCCCAGGCGCGTTAGCAGGAAGCTGGACAGGGAAGTGGAGCAGGGCGGACATGGAGCTCGGGCGCCCTGAGCGCTGCGCCCGGTGCCTGCCCTGATTCTCTAAGCCTGCAGGGACGACATGCCCTGGCCTGCAGATCCTCCGCCCCGCTGCCCCTCCGCTGGGATCGCATCGTCAGGAGATTAGCAGGTGCACAGGTGCTAACTGTTAGCAGGGAAACTGGCAAAGCAGACAGCAGAGGGCTGTGCTCTGGGGGAGGCCCCCAGGGACACCCCCGACCTGACCCTTGGGCGGCCCCTCCAGGCCTGTCTTTCATGTCAGGGTCTCCCCCAGTTTCCCTCCCAGCGGAGTGAAAAATCCTTGAACCCCGAACCCTAGGTGCTTTAACGGGGCCAAGGGGAGCTTCAGGTGACCTTCACAAACCCGCACTGCCCAGAGGACCGCAGAGCGTGACTCGGGTGGCGGTGATGGGCAGAACAAGTTCTCTGCACCGCAGCAGAACTCGCTCACTCACTCCGTGGCGCGCACCTGCGGGCCCAGGTCTCCACCCCCCACGCCGCAGGCCCGGGGACCTCCTGCCTGCTGAGACCCCGGCACCCACCCGTGCCTGTCTTCCTCCTCCGTAGGTGGCCGTGCTGACTGTCTCAGAGCGGGCAGTGCCCCCGACCCCGGCCATCCCTGAAGACCCTGCCCCACTCTGGGGCTCCCCAGCTGCCCAGGGGAGCCCCGGGCAAGGAGGCCGCCCAGGTGAGTGGGTTGGGCTCGCAGCCCACTCCCTTGTAGCTGGATGGAGGATCAGAGAAGCGGGACTCTGGGCCCTACCCTGCCGCTGGCTCACAGCTCAGCCCCTGCCGGGCCTCGGTCTTCCCGTCCCTCCAGTGGGCCTGCGGGGAAGTTCTGCACAGAGCCTGCCCAGGCTGGAGCGGGGAGCGGGGGACTCTGCATGACTCTGACCCCTGTGTATCCCCAAACCCCAGGGCTCCCAGGAGCCAGCGAGAACGCCAGGGCCCCGTTGCTCCCTCGAGATGGTAGGTGCTGGCAGGGGGGCGGGGGAGGGGTGGGACCAGGCCAGGTCGGGGTCAGATTCAGTTCCGGAGCTACCGACCTCCTGTTCTTTGCCCCCTAGACCGAGTTGGTGCTCGGGGGCTGCCTGGCCCCACCGGTCCCAAGGGAGACACCGGTAGCCGGGGTCCAACAGGGATGAGAGGCCCACCAGGTGAGTTTCCACACTGCCCCCCAGCCCTGTTCACCTGGGGAACCCAGGTGAGGTCTCCCTTCCCCAACCCTGACACAGCCAGGGTGACCTGGCCCATTCCACCCGCTAAGCTCTCTGCTCACTCCCTGAAATGAAACCCCGGCTCAGATCTGGGCTGGGGCGGGGTCACCCATGCCTGCCCTCCTAGGGCCCCCAGACTGGAGCCAAGCAGAGGAGAAACAGCCCGGCCCACCCTTCATGGGACTAGGCCTTCTCAGGGGGTGCTGGGGTCTGGGATACCCAAGGAAGGAGCCAGACCAGCCTGGCCTGACAGAGGACAAGGGTGCTGAAGTTCATTGCTGTAGGCGGTGGGGAGGACAGGCCTGTGGACTTCAGAGCCCCAGGCTGCCTTGTGCTGCCCCCTAGAGGCCACCCGGGGCCTCCGTGCCTCCTGTGCAGCTGCAAACCCCTATGATCTCATTGTAGGTCCACAGGGCCCCCCAGGGAGCCCTGGCCAGACTGGAGCGGCAGGTACCCCTGGAGAGAGGGGGGCTCCAGGCCCACCAGGACCTCCTGGCCCTCCTGGGCCCCCAGCCCCTGTTGGGCCCCCACATGCCCGGATCTCCCAGCACGGTAAGTCTCCTTCAGGCCCCGGCAGGTTGTGGCTGGGGGGAGGGAGGCACAGAGGTTAGAGTGGGGGAGTGGCTTCAAGCCCAGGTGCTCGGAACCGCCTGGTGTCAGGCCCTCTGCAAGTCTTGAGCCAGTGCCTGGGAGTCCGAGTCCTGGCAGCCAGAAGCAGGCCAAGCCCTCGTCGTGTGCTCAGCAAGGCCCCAGCACCTCTGCCAGGAAGAGCCTGAATGTGAGCCCCTGGTCTGACCCCCACGTGCGTGCTGCCGGGGCCGGAGCGTGGAAAGCCAGCTGCAGCCCAGCCTGCCTCGTGTCTGGGTGCACGACGAGGCCCCATTCACTCATTCGCCCTCCCACTCCACCACTCATGCTCTCTCACTGGTCACTCTCCCTCTCGGGTCTGCCATTGCTCGTCTGCACAGTGGGGAGTGCTGGTGCCAGCCCCCCAGAACTCTGACACCCACACCCTGTGCAGGTGTTCTGCAGGTGGTGGCTTGTGTTGTTAGCCGCGTTACACAGGTGAAGGTGCAGGCCCGGCACGGTGGGAAGTCTTGCCGACTAGATCCTGGCAGCACGGGAACTCGGGCCCGAGGTGGACCTGTGGCCGCCCCGTAGCTCATTCGAAGCTCTGAGCAGAGGTGGCAGGTGAAAACTGACCCCCCCCCATGCTGCCAACTCAACTATCTTTCCTCTCCCAGGGGACCCATTACTATCCAACACCTTCACTGAGACCAGCAGCCGCTGGCCCCAGGGACCCACTGGGCCCCCGGGCCCCCCAGGACCCATGGGTAAGTTGAGTCTAGGCCTGTAGCAAGAGAAGGGTGTTGGCAGGTGGCAGAGGGACCAGGGCCTTGGCTATGGCAATGATGGGGGCCTTCCTGGCCTTGTATTGTGTTCAGCTTGAGGACGTCCTATGTTATTTCAGGTCCCCCTGGACCTCCTGGCCCCACAGGTGTCCCTGGAAGTCCTGGACACATGGTGAGTAGTTTTCCACTTACGTGTCTGTCCGTCCACCCGTCCACCCCTTCTTTCTTTCATGCACTCAACAAGGATTTATTGAGCATTTAGTAGCAAGCTGCTTTCCATAAATCCTCTCATTCAACCACACAACAGGAAGCAAGGATTGTTATTGCCTAACGCCAAAGAAAGGTGGCGATCTTCGCCTTAGGGCTGTGTGGCCAGCTCATGGCCACGTCCGGATCGGGATGAGGCTGCCTAACTCCAGGTCTGGGTCTCTTAGCACCGAGCTGTGTGAACTGCATGCTGTGCGCCAGTGGATGGACAGTGAAGAGGCCAGAGGCCCGGACCAAGCTGGGGTCCCCTCCCCAGCCCCCTTCCTTCCTCAGCCCTGCTTCCTCCCTTCTTCCCACTCCAGCCCCAGGCTAAGGCTCTATCTTGTTGTTCAGGGACCCCCAGGCCCCGCTGGACCCAAAGGAATCTCTGGCCGTCCAGGCGAAAAGGGCGAGAGAGTGAGTACCCAGGTGGACCCAGACGGAGGATTCTAGGGGGTGCTGGGGAACCCCAGTCAGAGCCCCCGCCCCCAACAGCTAACACCATTCCTTTCCTCTCTCCTGTTACAGGGACTTCGTGGGGAGCCCGGCCCCCAGGGCTCCGAGGGGCAGCGGGTAAGTGATGCTGTCAGCCCTGCAGCCTCCCCCTAAGACCCTATAGGCCCAGACCCCTGCTCTGGCTCTGTTCCCTGTGCTCAAAACCCCTGGGACTCTCTGCCTAGTCCAGGGAACCCCAGGTTCTCCCAGTTGCTACCCAACTCGGACCCATTATCCCTTTACGGTCAGGCTGCTGTGGGTCTCCGAATCTCCCTCTCCCCCCCTCCCTCTCCCCCCCTCCCTCTCCCTCTCTCCCTCCCTCTCTCCCTCCCTCTCTCCCTCCCTCTCTCCCTCCCTCTCCCTCCCCCCCCCCTCCCTCCCTCCCTCTCTCCCTCCCTCTCTCCCTCCCCCCCTCCCTCTCCCCCTCCCTCTCTCCCTCCCTCTCTCCCTCCCTCTCTCCCTCCCTCTCTCCCTCCCTCTCTCCCTCTCCCCCCTCCCTCTCCCCCTCCCTCTCTCCCTCCCTCTCCCCCTCCCTCTCTCCCCCTCCCTCTCCCTCTCTCTCCCCCTCCCTCTCTCCCCCTCCCTCTCCCTCCCTCTCCCCCTCCCTCTCTCCCTCCCTCTCTCCCTCTCCCCCCTCCCTCCCTCTCTCCCTCCCTCTCTCCCTCCCTATCTCCCTCTCTCCCTCTCCCCCCTCCCTCCCTCTCTCCCTTCCCCTCCCCCCTCCCTCCCTCCCTCTCTCCCTCCCTCTCCCCCCTCCCCCTCCCTCTCTCCCTCCCTCTCCCTCCCTCTCTCCCTCCCTCTCTCCCTCCCTCTCTCCCTCTCCCCCTCCCTCTCCCTCCCCCTCCCTCCCTCTCCCTCTCTCTCCCTCTCTCTCCCCCTCCCTCTCTCCCCCTCCCTCTCCCTCCCTCTCTCCCTCCCTCTGTCCCTCCCTCTCTCTCTCTCTCTCTCTCTCCCTCTCCCTCTCTCTCCCTCTCTCTCCCTCTCTCTCCCTTTCTCCCTCTATATCTCTCTATATATATCCCTCTCTCCCTCTCTCTTTTCCTCTGTCTCAGTCTCTTTGGCCCTGTACTACTTTTTCAACTCTCTGTGTCTACAACTCTGATGATAGATTTATACATTTCTCTCTTTAGTTGGGCCAATTTTTGCTTTATGTATTTTGAATCTTTGTTCTTAGTTGCATACACATTTAGGATGTTAATATCTGCTTTTTTAACCTTTTTTTTTTTTAAAGATTTATTATTTATTTGAAAGAGTTACAGAGAGAGGTAGAGATAGAGTGAGAGGTCTTCCATCTGCTGGTTCACTCCCTAGATGGCTGCAACTGCTGGAGCTGCGCCGATCCAAAGCCAGGAGCCAGGAGCTTCTTCCAGGTCTCCCATGTGGGTGCAGGGGCCCAAGGACCTGGGCCATCTCTTACTGCTATCTCAAGCCATTGCAGAGAGCTGCATTGGAAGAGGACCTGCCAGGACTAGAACTGGCGCCCATATGGGATGCTGGCACTTCAGGCCAGGGCTTTAACCCTCTACACCACAGTGCCGGCCCCTCCTTTTTTTAACCTTTATATGAAATTTCTATCTGTACTTCTGGTAATACTGCTGTCTTCAGTTCTGTTTTGTTTGCTGTTAAGGTGCTTTCTTATGCTTGATGTTATCATGGTGTATTTTTTTTATCCCTTTTCTTTCAAGCTATTTGCATCTTTGTGTTTAAAGGACATCTCTTGTAAATAATGTGTAATCTGTGTCTTGCCTTTTTTTTTAAGATTTTATTTATTTATTTGAGAGGTAGAGTTACAGACAGTGAGAGGGAGAGACGGAGAGAAAGGTCTTCCTTCCGTTGGTTCACTCTCCAAATGGTCAGAGCTGCACCGATCCAAAGCCAGGAGCTCTTCTAGGTCTCCCACATGGGTGCAGGGGCCCAAGCACTTGGGCCATCTTCCACTGCTTTCCCAGGCCATAGCAGAGAGCTGGATCAGAAGAGGAGCAGCCGGGACTAGAACCGGCACCCATATGGGATGCTGGCACTGCAGGCGGGGATTAAGCTACTGGGCCCATGTCTTGCCTCTTTTAAACAGTCTGTTCAGTTAATTTACATTCAGTGATGCGTATAATTACTAATGTGGTTCCATTTAACTCAACCACTTTGCTGTTTCTGTTCAGTCTACCCCATCTGTTCTGGGTTTTGCCCCTTTTCCTGCCTGCTTTTGCATGAGTATTTTTTATGATTCCATTTTATCTCCACTAATAACTTTCTTTAAAAAATGTGTTTATTAAGAGAGAGCCATCTTTCATCTGCTCATTTTCCCCAAAATGGCTACAAAGACTAGGGCAAGGCCAAAGCCAGGAGCCAGGAGCTTCATCCGGGTCTCCCACATGGGTTGCAGGGGCCCAAGTACTTCAGTTATCCTCCTCTGCTTTCCCCGGCACAGTAGCAGGAAGCTGGATCCCGAGTGAAGCAGCCAGGACTCAAACCATAGGATGCCAGTGTTGCAGGCGGCAGCTTAACTCTGCAGCACAACGCTGCGACCCACCCCCAACTAATATCGTTGTAGCTTTGCTTCTTCCTGTTATTTTTTTCATGGTTGCTGTAAGATAACAATATGCATTCTTGATTTATCAGGATTTACTTGTATTAATATTATACCACTTCCTGTGTAAGTAAGAATGTTACACATGTATAGTTCTTATTTTTACTAACATTTACTTGTGCCATTGGTGTCTTATATTGCACTTCTACATCACTTGTAAACCCCACAAAATGTTCTTTTAAGTTTATTTATTTGATTTTTTAAAGACTTATTTATGTATTTGAAAGGCAGAGTTACAGAAAGGCAGAGGTAGAGAGAGAGAGAGGTCTTCCACCCACTGGTTTACTCCCTAGATGGCTGCATTGGCCAGAGCTGTGCTGTTCCAAAGCCAGGAGCTTCTTCCAGCTCTCCCACGCAGGTGCAGGAGCCTAAGGACTTAGGCCGTCTTCCACTACTTTCCCAGGTCATAGCAGAGAGCTGGATCAGAAGTGGAGCAGCCGAGACTCGAACCGGTGCCCATATGGGATACTGGCACTGCAGGCAGCGGCTTTACCCACTACACCACAGTGCTGGGCCCCTATTTATTTATTTGAAAGGCATAGTTACAGAGGGAGAGGAAGAGAGCCGGCGCCGTGGCTCAATAGGCTAATCCTCCACCTTGCGGCGCCGGCACACCGGGTTCTAGTCCCGGTCGGGGCACCGGATTCTGTCCCGGTTGCCCCTCTTCCAGGCCAGCTCTCTGCTATGGCCAGGGAGTGCAGTGGAGGATGGCCCAGGTGCTTGGGCCCTGCACCCCATGGGAGACCAGGAAAAGCACCTGGATCCTGGCTCCTGCCATTGGATCAGTGCGGTGCGCCGGCTGCAGCGGCGGCCATTGGAGGGTGAACCAACGGCAAAGGAAGACCTTTCTCTCTCTGTCTCTCTCTCACTGTCCACTCTGCCTATCAAAAAAATAAAAAAAAAAAATAAAAAAAAAAAATAAAAAAAAAACAGAGGGAGAGGAAGAGACAGCGAGATCTTCCATCCAGTGGTTCACTCCCCAAATGGTCATAACAGCCAGGGCTTGGCCAGGCCAAATCCAGGAGCCAGGAATTCCATCCTGGTCTACTCCATGGGTGGCAGGAGCGCAAGCACTTGGGCCATCTTCCCAGGTGCATTAGCAGGGAGCTGGATCAAAAGTGGAGCAGCTGGGACTTGAAATGGCATCTGGCAGGGGAAGCCAGCATCCCAAGCAGTGGCCTGACCCCTGTACCACAATGTTGTCCCCCTGGCCCCCAAAAAAGTTATTACAGCATTAAACAATGAATTTTTTTTAAGGTTTATGTATTTGAAATGCAGAATCAGAGAGAGAGAGAGAGAGAGAGATCGAGATATCTTCCATCCGCTGGTTCACTGCCCAAATAGCTGCAACAGCTGGCGCTGGGCCAGCCTGAAGCCAGGAGCCAGGAGCTTCATCCAGGTCTCCCACGTGGGTGCAGGGGCCCAAGGACTTGGGCCATCTTCTATCGCTTTCCCAGGCACATTAGGGATCTGGATCAGAAGTGGAGCAGCTGTGACATGAACCCGCACCCACATGGGATGCCAGCTTTGCAGGCAGCAGCTCGGCCCCCTGTGCCACAGCTCTGGTCCTGCCAAGTTTCCTAAGTTGGAGGTTAGAGTCCTGTGTCGAGGCACAGCAGGTTAAGCTGCCACTTGGGGCAGCCGCATCCCATGATCGGCGTTCCTGCTGCTCCACTTCCCATCCAGCTTCTTGCTGATGCATCCTGGTGGCGGCGGGTGATAAGTGCCTGGGACTCTGTCACCCACGTTGAAGCCCAGATGGAGTACTGGGTTCTTGACCTTGGCCTGACCAAGTCCTGGCTGTTATGGGCATTTGGGGAGTGAACAAGTGGATGGAAGATTGATTTTCTCAGTCTGCCTTTCAATTAAGTGAAGATAAACATTTTTCAAAAAAAATTATAGGCTAGACGTTTTCTCCCTTTAATACTTTTTAATAGATTTATTTACTTATTTGAAAGTCAGAGTTAGAGAGAAGAGAGGCAGAGAGAGAGAGAGGTCTTCTATCCGATGGTTCACTCCCCAGTTGGCTGCAACGCCTGGAGCTGTGCCAATCCAAAGCCAGGAGCCAGGAGCTTCTTCTGAGTCTCCCACTTGGGTTCAGGGGCCCAAGGACTTGGGCCATCTTCCACTGCTTTCCCAGGCCATAGCAGAGAGCTGGATCGGAAGTGGAGCAGCCAGGACTAGAAGTGGTGCTCCTGGGGCCAGCGCTGTGGCTCACTTGGCTAATCCTCCGCCTGCGGGGCCAGAATCCCACATGGGCACTGGGTTCTAGTCCTGGCTGCTCCTGTTCCAGTCCAGTTCTCTGCTGTGGCCCGGGAGTACAGTGGAGGATGGCCCAAGTGCTTGGGCCCTGCACCCGCATGGGAGACCAGGAGGAGGCACCTGGCTCCTGGCTTCGGATCTGCGTAACTCCGGCCGTGGTGGCCATTTGTGGGGTGAACCAACGGAAGGAAGACCTTTCTCTCTGTCTCTCCCTCTCACTGTCTGTAACTCTACCTGTCAAATAAATAATCTTTAAAAAAAAAAAAAGTGGTGCTTGTATGGGATGCCAGCACTACAGGCTGTGGCTTTAACCCACTGCACCACAGTGTTAGCCCCAGTAGACCTTTTTGGAGCAGTTTTAGGGTCATAGAAAAATTCAGTGGAAAGTAGAGTTTCCTGTCTCCACGCAAGCCCGTTCTCTCTCATGGCTGACATGCCCACAGACTGGTGTATTTGCAACCATCGGTGGACCTGTGTTGACACATCAGTATCGCCTACATGCCACCGTCCACCTTGGGGCTCATTCTTGGTATTGCACATTCTGTGGGTTATTTTTTTTTTTTTTTTTGACAGACAGAGTTAGACAGTGAGAGAGAGAGAGACAGAAAGAAAGGTCTTCCTTCCATTGGTTCACCCCTCAAATGGCTGTTACTGCCGGCGCACTGGGCCAATCTGAAGCCAGGAGCCAGGTGCTTCCTCCTGGTCTCCCATGCAGGTGCAGGGCCCAAGCACTTGGGCCATCCTCCACTGCATTCCTGGGCCACAACAGAGAGCTGGCCTGGAAGAGGAGCAACCAGGACAGAATCTGGCGCCCTAATTGGGACTAGAACCCGGTGTGCCGGCGCCACAAGTAGAAGATTAGCCTAGTGAGCCGTGGCGCCAGCCCATTCTGTGGGTTTTGAAATCCACACGATGACCTGCACCCACCACTGTATCTCGGAACACTTGGCTGCCCAAGAAGTCTTCTTTTTTTTTTTTTTTTTTTTTTTTTTTTTTTAATTTTTTGACATGCAGAGTGGACAGTGAGAGAGAGAGACAGAGAGAAAGGTCTTCCTTTGCCGTTGGTTCACCCTCCAATGGCCGGTGCACCGTGCTGATCCGATGGCAGGAGCCAGGTACTTATCCTGGTCTCCCATGGGGTGCAGGGCCCAAGGACTTGGGCCATCCTCCACTGCACTCCCTGGCCACAGCAGAGAGCTGGCCTGGAAGAGGGGCAACCGGGACAGAATCCAGCACCCCGACTGGGACTAGAACCCGGTGTGCTGGCGCCGCAAGGCGGAGGATTAGTCTAGTGAGCCGCGGCACCGGCCACAACCCGAGAAGTTTTCTGTGCTCTGCTGGTGTCTCCCTGCCTCTGACCCAACCCCCGGCAGCCACTGATCTCACTCTGTCCTCATTTCACCTTTTCCATAATGTCCTGAGGTTGGAATCCCACAACACGTAGGCTTCTCAGATCAGCTTCTGTCACTTAGTAATATGAATGTAGACTCCATGTCTGTTGAGGTGGATTTGTTCTGAGAGGAGGAGCGTGGTGGGGGCAAGAGGCACAGAGTTACCACACAGACCCCAGGAGTCAGGTGAAAGTGGGCCAGAGATGGGCAGCCTGCAGACTCAGTTGGTACAGCAGCTTATATAGCCAAGGCAGCCAATCTGGTCAAGGGGCGGTCTATGCCCTAACCAATCACAGCCTGTTGCCATGTGGTTTCTGAAGCCATCCAGTCACAGCCTGTTGCCAAGCAGGCTCCGTTGCCAGGTGGGTTTTGAAGCCATTCCTGAGTAACTGACACTCGCTTGCCAGCGGCCCTCTTGGCAAGGCCTTCTCATTCCACCACACATGTCCTTTTTATGATTTATTTATTTGAAAAACAGAGTTTCAGAGAGAGAGAGAGAGAAAGGGAGAACTTTGATCTGTTGGTTCACTCCCCAAAAGGCCACAATAGCCAGGGAAGCCAACACCAAAGCCTGGAACCCCAACCGGTCTCCCACATGAGTGGCAGGGCCCCACGTACCTGAGCCGTCTGTTGCCTTCCCAGGTGCATTAGCAGGAGGCTGGATCAGAAGTGGAGAAACCAGGGCATGAACCGGTGCCCACATGGGATGCCAGTGTTGCAGGTGGCAGCTTTACCTGCTATGCCACAATGCCGGCCCCTAAACTCCATGTTTTTCCATGACTTGATAGTTTTGTTTGTTTGTTTGTTTTTTAGCACTGATAATATTCCATGATCTGGGTGGACCACAGTTTATCAAGTCACCTACCATAGGATGTCTGGTCGCTTCCGTTTTTGACAGTTAAGAGTAAAGTTGCTATAACGTCTGCAGGCAGATTTTTGTTTGCACATGGAGTTTCAGTTTATTTGGGTAAATACCAGTGAATGCAATTGCTGGATCGTATGGTAAGGATTTGTTCAGTTTTGTAAGGAACTCCTAAGCCGTCTTCCCAAGTGGTGATCCCATTCTCACCAGGATTGAAGAAGAGGTAGGGACCGTCACTCCACATCCTTTTGGTGTTGGCACTGTTCTGTATTTTGACCATTCTAATAGCTGTGTAGTGATATCCCATGGCTTGGGGAGGTTCTTGTTGTTTTGTAGGTTTTTTTATTTTGCAGATTTATTATTTATTTTGAAAAATCAATATATAGAGAGAGGGACAGAGAGAGATCTTTCATCTGCTTGTTCACTCTCCAAATGGCCTCAGTGGCCAGGGCTGGGCCAGGCCAGAGCCAGGAGCTCAGAGCTCCATCCAGGTCTTCCACATGGGTGGCAAGGGCCCAGGTATCTGGCTCATCTTTGATTGCCTTCCCAGGTGCATTAGCAGAGTGCTGGATTGGAAGCAGAGCAGCTGGGGCTTGAACTGGCGATCCAGTGTGAGATGCTGGCGTTGCAGGCAGCAGCCTAGCTCATTGCACTGCAGTGTCAGTTCCAGGAAGCTTAAATTATGGGTTTAGGGCCAGCGCTGTGGCTCACTAGGCTAATCCTCTGCCTTGTGGCGCCGGCATCCTGGGTTCTAGTCCCGGTTGGGGCACCGGATTCTGTCCCGGTTGCTCCTCTTCCAGTCCAGCTCTCTGCTGTGGCCCAGGAGTGCAGTGGAGGGTGGCCCAAGTACTTGGGCCCTGCACCCCATGGGCAGCCAGGAGAAGCACCTGGCTCCTGGCTTTGGATCAGCACAGTGCGCCAGCCGCAGCGCACCAGCCACAGTGGCCATTGGGGGGTGAACCAACAGAAAAAGGAAGACCTTTCTCTCTCTCCCTCTCTCCCTCTCTCCCTCTCTCCCTCTCTCCCTCTCTCTCTCACTGTCTACTCTGCCTGTCAAAAAATTAAGGGTTTAAGTCTCCTCTTTCCTAATGTATGCATTCAGTGCTATAATTTCCTTCTGATTGCTGCTTTTTTCTTTTCTGGCTACATCCCACAAATTCTGATGAAGTTGTATTTTCATTTAGTTAACTCTATTTCAGAATTTCTCTTAAGACTCAGTATTTCATGTGTGTGTTACTTAGAAGTGTGTTGATTAATCTCCAAGTATTTTAGAATTTTCCAGCAATCTTTCTGCAGTTGATTTTGAGTTCAATTCCATTATGGTTTGAAAGTACATGTGTGCGATTTCTATTATTTTTAATTTGTTGTGGTTTATGGCCCACACTGTGGCCTCTCTTGGTGAGTGTTCCATTCTAACTTGAGAAGAACGTGTGGAATGCTGTTGGATGAGATCCTCTACAGATGTCAGTTATCTCTACTTGATTGAGTTCAACTCCGTCCTTACTGATTTCTCTGTGTGCTGGATCTGCCCGTTTCTGACAGACAGGTATTAAAGTTTCCAACTTCAGGGGCCAATGTTCTGGCAAGGCCAGTTAAGCCAACGCTTGTGACACCAGCATCCTACATGACTTGGCCCAGCCCTGGCTGTTGTGATTTGGGGAGTGAACCAGCGGGTGGAAGACCTCCCCCGCCACCCCTCCTCTGCCTCTCAAATAAATAAATAAATCTTTAAAAAGAATACACGTTGCATAGAAAGTGTATTTCAAGTTTTGAATGAGGATCTTTTCCCAGGCTGACAATGTGTGGTACAGTCCTCTCACGGCTCCCAGGGAGCCCCACGCCCTGTCCCGCCCATGGGGGCAGACGGCAGATACGTCACGGTGCGCTGTGTTGCCTGGCTGTGATGTTCAGAATGGTGGGTGTAGTAAGTGCACTCTCAGCTTATGATATTGAAAACTGCTGACGTGGAACAGTGGATTCTTCTGGTGAACTTGTGGTTCTGCCAGTCCTGCCTTCTGGGTTTTCAGTCTGTTGTTAGGTGTGTACAGGTTGAGGGTTATCACATTGTCTTAGCTGACTTCTTTGTTGTCATGTAATTCACCTCTTTATCATCGATAACTTTACTTGCTCTGAAGTCTGCTCTGTCTGCAATTAATATGGCTATTGATACATCCTTCTCTTTTTTTTAGAGATTTATTTATTTGTAAGGTAGAGTTTCAGACAGAGGGAGGGAGAGACACAGAGAGAACAGCTTTCCATCTGCTGGTTTGCTCCCCAAATGGTCTCAATGGCCAGAACTGGGCCAATCCAAAGCGAGGAGCCAGGAGCTTCTTCCGGGTCTGCCATGTGGATACAGGGGCCCAAGGACTTGGGCCATCTTCCACTGCTTTCCCAGGCCACAGCAGGGAGCTGGATTGGAAGTGGAGCAGCTGGGACTTGAACCGGTGCCCACAGGCGATGCCAGCACCACAGGTAGAGGCTTAGCTCACTGCACCACAGCGCCAGCCCCTCCTGCTTCCTTTTGATTAGTGTTAGCATGCTCTCTGTCTGTCTCTGTTTACTTTCTTTTGTTTGTTTGTTTGTTTTGACAGGCAGAGCGGACAGAGAGAGAGAGAGAGAGAGAGAGAGAGAGAAAGGTCTTCCTTTACCATTGGTTCACCCTCCAATGGCCGCCGTGGCCATCGCGCTGATCCGAAGCCAGGAGCCAGGTGCTTCTCCTGGTCTCCCATGCAGGTGCAGGGCCCAAGCACTTGGGCCATCCTCCACTGCACTCCCTGGCCACAGCAGAGAGCTGGACTGGAAGAGGGGCAACGGGGACAGAATCCAGCGCCCCAACCGGGATTAGAACCCGGTGTGCCAGCGCCGCAGGTGGAGGATTAGCCTATTGAGCCACGCCGCCGGCCCCTCTGTTTACTTTCAATCTATATTTGTCTTTATGTTTAAAGTCAGTTTCTTATAGACAACATATAGTTTTATCTTACTCTTTAGTCCACTCTGACAATCCTCATCTTTTAATTTTTTTTTTAAATGTATTTGAGGGGGGCCAGCGCTGTGGCGTAGTCGGTGAAGCCACTGCCTGCGGTGCCAGCATCCCATATGGGCACCAGTTCGAGTCCCAGCTGCTCCAATGCTAATCCAGCTCTCTGCTATGGCTTGGGAAAGCAGTATAAGATGGCCCAAGTGCTAGGGCCCCTGCATCCGTGTGGGAAACCCTGAGGAAGCTCCTGGCTTCGGATTGGCGCAGCTCTGGCCGTTGCAACCAATTGGGGAGTGAACCAGCAGATGGAAGACCTCTCTCTCTCTCTCTCTCTCTCTCTCTCTACCTCTCTCTCTACCTCTCTGTGTAACTCTGACTTTCAAAGAAATAAATAAATCTTTTAAAAAATGTATTTGAGGGGCCAGTGCTATGGCATAGGATGCTGAACGTCCGCCTGTGGCACTGGCATCCCATGTGGGCACTGGTTTATGTCCTAGCTGCTCCTCTTCCAACCCAGCTCTCTGCTATGGCCTGGAAAAACAGTGGAAGCTGGCCCTTTGGGCCCCTGCACCCACATTGGAGACCCCGGAAGAAGCTCCTGGCTTCAAATCAGCCCAGCTCTGACCCTTGCAGCCATGTGGGGAGTGAACCAGTTGATGGAAGATCTCTCTCTGTCTCTCCCTCTCTGTGTCTGTGACTCTGCCTCTCAAATAAATAATATTTTTTAAAAACTGTATTTGAAAGAGACAGAGAAATCTTCCATCTGCTGAGTCAATGCCCAGATACCAACAACAGCCAGGACTGGGCTACGCCAAAGCCAAGATCCATGTGGGTGACAGGGACCCAACTACTTGAGACATCACCTGCTTCTCCCAGGGTGCATGTTAGCAGGAAGCTAGAATTAGGAGCTGGTGGGACTCAAAGTCAAACTCCTGCACCCCAATTTGAGATTGGGTGTCCCCCGAGACATCTTAACTGCTGTACCAACACCTGTCCTACCACCTCTCCACTGCTGTATTTAGACCATTGATATTTAAAGTGATTATTGATATGTTGGGTCAGTGTCTACCACATCTATTAGCTTACTGTTGGTTGTTCTTGTTCTTCGTTCCTATTTTTGTCTTCTTTTTTTTCTGCCTTTTGAGGTTTTTTTTTTTTTAATAAAGATTTATATCTGTATTTGAAAGAGTTATACAGAAAGAGGGGGGGAGAGACAGAGAAATTTTCCATCTGCTGGTTTACTCCCGAGATGGCCCCAACAGCTAGGGCTGGGCCAGGTGCTTCATCCGGGTCTCCCACATAGGTGCAGGGGTCCAAACGCTGGGGCCATCTCCTCTGCTTTTCCTAGGCCATTAGAGGGAGCTGGGTCAGAAGTGGAGCAGCTGGGACACGAACCGGCACACAAAGTGTTGCCAGTGTTGCAGGAAGCGTCTTTACCCGCTACACCACAACACCAGTCCTTGTGGTTCTAGCTGAGCATTTTATATTCTTCTACTTTCTGTCCTTTCTTAATATATAAATGATACTTTTTTTTAGCTCTTTTTAGTGGTTTCCTTAGAGGTAGCAAATGTAAATTTGCAACTAATTGCAGTGTATTCCGATAACACGGTGCTGCCTCACAGGTGGTACAGGTGCCTCTGAATAAGACAATGCTTGTAATTCCTCCTCTCGTCTTTCGTGTGTGCTGTCACTCATTCCCGTTATGTAGGAGCGTGCACATACGCATGCACACACGCATGCCTAGGGTGTGTACGTAAGCATGCATAATTGTGTACATTATTGCTATCATTTGGGTACAGTGTTATCTGTTAGATAAATTAAGAATAAGAAAAATAGGGGCAGGTGTTTAGCCTAGTGGGTAAGACCCCAGTTAAGACCCCCGAGTGTCATATCAGAGTACCTGGGTTTGAATCCAGGCTCTGCTTCCTGCTAGTGTAGACCCTAGGAGGTAGCAGGTGATGGACCCACTGTTTAGATCCCTGCCGTCACGTGGGAGGCCCGGGTTGAGACCCCAGCTCCTGGCTCTGCGGCCCAGCCTCAGATGTTACAGGCACTGTGGGGTGAGCGAGTGGGCGGGATGGGGGGATGGGTCTCCACCCGTCTGCCTCTCTGTCTGCCTCTCAAATTAAAAAAAAATAAGTGAAAACAAAACCCAAAGTTTTTATTTTACTTTCGCTGGTTCGTTCTCTGGTGTTCTTTCTTTATGTGGATGCAGGGTCTGACATGCAATTTTTCTTTCATGTGAAGAATTTCCTTTTATATTTTTTCAGAGCTGTATTGATTTATTTGAAAGAGTTAGAGGGCAGCGCTGTGGCGCAGCGGGTGAAAGCCCAGCCTGCGGCGCCAGCATCCCATATGGGCACTGGATTCACGTCCCAGCTGCTCCACTCTGACCCAGCTCCCTGGCTCCTGGCTTCGGCCTCGCCCAGCCCAACCTGTTGCAGCCATTTGGGAAGTAAATCAGTGGATGGAAGACCTCTCTCTGTGTGTAACTCTGACCTTCAAATAAATAAATCTTTAAAAAAAAAAAAAAAGAATGCAAAGTTGTTTATCTTTCAACGCTTTATGCATATTATGCTCCACTGTCGTCTTGCTGGTGTGGTGTGGACAGAGAAGTTGGATGTGGTATTACTGGTTCCCTATCAGGAAGGCGTTTTCTCCGTCTTCTTTCTGTTTTTGTGCCTTTATCTCTGGTTTTCGGAAGTTTGAACCTGCTGTGAATATGAGAGTGGCTGCGTTATGCCTGTGATCACTGTTCTGCATTTACCCTGCCGGGTGCTCCCTCAGTGCCCTAGGAGTGTGGGTGCTCCCTCAGCGCCCTAGGAGTGTGGGTGCTCCCTCGGCGCCCTAGGAGTGCGGGTGCTCCCTCGGCGCCCTAGGAGTGCGGGTGCTCCCTCGGCGCCCTAGGAGTGCGGGTGCTCCCTCGGCGCCCTAGGAGTGCGGGTGCTCCCTCGGCGCCCTAGGAGTGCGGGTGCTCCCTCGGCGCCCTAGGAGTGCGGGTGCTCCCTCGGCGCCCTAGGAGTGCGGGTGCTCCCTCGGCGCCCTAGGAGTGCGGGTGCTCCCTCAGCGCCCTAGGAGTGCGGGTGCTCCCTCGGCGCCCTAGGAGTGCGGGTGCTCCCTCAGCGCCCTAGGAGTGCGGGTGCTCCCTCAGCGCCCTAGGAGTGCGGGTGCTCCCTCAGCGCCCTAGGAGTGTGTGGGTGCTCCCTCAGCGCCCTAGGAGTGTGTGGGTGCTCCCTCAGCGCCCTAGGAGTGTGTGGGTGCTCCCTCAGCGCCCTAGGAGTGTGGGTGCTCCCTCAGCGCCCTAGGAGTGTGTGGGTGCTCCCTCAGCGCCCTAGGAGTGTGTGGGTGCTCCCTCAGCGCCCTAGGAGTGTGGGTGCTCCCTCGGCGCCCTAGGAGTGTGGGTGCTCCCTCAGCACCCTAGGAGTGTGGGTTGGCGTCTGATTTAAGCTTGGAGGAAACTTCTGGTCGTCGTCATGGCTTCGAAGGCTGCCCCCCGTGCCTCTCTCTCCTCCTGTTCACGTCATGCGTATTTATGACTTCGTAGTTATCCAGCAGTTCTTGAATATTCTGCGTTTCCCATCTTTTTTCTCTTTGCAGTTCACTTTTGGAAGATACAGATTATTTTTTTTTAAAGATTTATTTATTTGAGAGGCAGAGTTACAGAGAGAGAGACAGAGAGAGAGATATTTTTCATCCGCTGGTTCACTCCCCAATAGGCTGCAACGGACAGAGCTGGGCCAGGCTGAAGCCATGAGCCAGGAGCTTCTTCTGGGTCTCCCACATGGGTGCAGGGGCCCAAGCACTTGTGCCATCCTCTACTGCTTTCCCAGGCCGCAGCAGAGAGCTGGATTGGAAGAGGAGCAGCTGGGACTTGAACCAGCGTCCATATGGGATGCCAGCGCCACAGGCAGAGGCTTAACCTTCAACGCCGCAGTGCCGGCCCCTGGACAGAGACTTCTCAAAGCAGTACCTTAACCACTGCACCCAGCGCCTGCCCCTGGAGGGGGGAATTTACGTGGATTCTATCCCCTGCCTGTGGGCCCCTCGTTCCCAGCATCTCCCCTCCTCTGGCAGCCTCAACTACTACCTCTGAGTCCTCAGGCCAATGAAGCGGAAGTTTCCATGCGTTCTGTTTGCCAGGCTGGGGGCAAAGCCATAAATACACAGATGTTTAGGGCGGGCCTTGGGCCTGGCGGTGAAGTTCAACCCCCGCATCCAGCGTCCGAGTGGCTGGGCTCAGGCCCTGCTGCCACTCCCAGTTCCAGCTTCCTGCTACTGTGCACCCTGGGAGGCAGCAGGTGGCGGCACCAGTAGTTGGGTCCTTGCCACCTGCTTGGGAGACCTGGATGGAATTCCTGGCTCCTGGCTCCGGCCTGGGCAGCCCTGGACATGGAAGACATTTGGGAAATAAAGCAGCAGATGGGAGAAAACTTCTCGCTCTCCCTCCCCCTCTCTTCCTCTCTGCCTCTCTCCCTCCCTCTCTCTGGCTTTTAAACAAATAAGTTAATATTAATGGGTACCTAGGGATACATTGACTTTACTCAGAGTGGTTCTCTGTGTTCAGGGGTTGGATACCCTCCAGTTTCTGGCTGCTCTTGGTCACTTCCCACTGCACCCAAAGAGTTGCTTTTTTTCTTTTTCTTTTTCTTTTTTTTTTTTTAATCCAGTGTCGGTGCCGTACGTGCTGCCCTGTCCCTGTGTCTCTAAGTCTCTCTCCCTCCCTCCCCCCATTGCTCTCCATCCCTGTCTCCATTTTCTTTTTGCTGTCACAGAGTACCTGAGGCCAGGTACTTTATAAAGAAAAGAGATAAGGCTGGCGCTGGGGGCCATCTTCCACTGCCTTCCCAGGCCATTAGCAGAGAGCTGGATTGGACATGGAGCAGCTGGGACTCGACCCAGTGCCCATATGGGATGCCTGGCACTGCAGGTGGCGGTTTTACCTGCTACGCCACAGCCCCGGCCCCTGGGCCCCACCTCTTAAAGACCCCACTGTCTCAACGCCACCATGCTGGGGACCCTTTGGGGGTAGGGGATGCCCTCAAACCACATCCAAGCCGTAGATATATATAGTGCTCCTCCTTTCCCCCCCTTATTGTTTCTCCACTTCTCTTTGCAGGGTGAACCTGGCCCCAAGGGAGACCCCGGCGAGAAAAGCCACTGGGTAAGCTCTGGCCCAGCCCCAGCCTCCCGCTGCCTTCTGGTGCCCTGTTCGTGTCCCACTGCAGCCCGGGCTCCCAGGCCTGCAGTCCTCAGCCCCGGGCCCCTCCCCAGCCCTGTCACTCCCCGCCAGGCAGGGCCCGCCCTCTCTGTCTCTGTCTCTGTCTCAGTTCCACCTTCCCAGGCCAGGGTGGTTCTGCCCGCGCCCCCTGAGCACTATGGGCTGCCCCCCAGCCAGACTACGTCCCCTGCCCCAGGAGCCCCTCCCAGAAGGGACCTCCAGTCTCTGCTCCCTGCATCTGTGGAAGGAAGAGAAACAGAGATGGGGTCCACATGGAGGAACTGGATGGGGCGGGGTGGCCTCAGGACAGCCGAGATCATAGCATCATAGCAAGGAGTATAGGCACAAGGCGGGGGACGGGAGCCAGCCACAGAGGGGCAGGGAACCCGGACATCTCTGTGCACCCAGGAAATCCACGAGGCGTGGCGTGGCAGGCTGGGGCCAGGAGCACCCACAAACCCCGTAATTGCCACAGCCCTGACACTGTCACGTACACAGGAGACCCGTGGGGCGTGGCAAGAGACGCCTAGAAGCTGTCACCTATGCAGGGGGCAGAGTCCGTGAGGAGCGAGCCCCCCACACCCCACGTCCTGAGACTCCACGATGAGTGCGGGGCCCCTGAAAACCTTTAAAGCCATCGGAGGACATTGGAGTGAATGCATTTCAAGGCCTAGGAAACTGCTGACCCTAGAGACGCGTGGGGGCAGGGCTAGGAACCCCGAGCACCCCCGCAGCGCCAAGTCGGGGCGCGGGGACCTGGAAATCCTAGCCCCAGGAGGCATCGGAGAGACGCCGCACGCCCTCTAGCGGCGGGAGTCCTGCCTCTCTCCCCACCTGCCTGGGACACTGCTTCCTGGCAGCCGCCGGTGGGTAGGGTGTGGGCAGCACCCAGCGCCCGCCCGGCCCCCTCACTTCCTGATTGTGGGGTTAGTGACGGATACAGCCGTGGGAGCCCCCTCCCAACCCTGCACGAGTCCTCCCCCTGTCTCCCCAGGACCTCTGGGGCCCTGCTACCTCTCCACCCCTGCAGTCCCTCAGAACCCCTCTTCTGTGGCTCCAGGGCTCAGGATGGACATGAGCCGGGCTGGGGCCAGGGAGGCCCTTGTGAGTCCAGGCCCTTGCCTCCCTGGGGCCTCTCTCTGCTCTCAGAGACTCTCAGCTGGGAACAGGTTTTAGACACACTTGCACGCATACGCACACACCCAGGGCTGGTGAGACAGACAAGGTCAAGGCAGAATGAGGCTGGGCAGTCCTGGCCCTGCATGGGGACCCCTGGCCAGGGGAACAGGATGTGCCTGGGCGACCCCAGACCAGGCCTTGAACCTACATCCACCTGTGGGAGGTAGCAGGGCCCCTGCCCATTCACCTTCTTCCCCCTCATCTACCTGCACTTCCGCCCCTGCTTGCTGCCTGCCTGGGAGGGCGCCCGCTGGGCTTGGGGTTGCATGAGGCTTGGGGGCTGGGGATAGGTGCGGACTGAGCCCAGTGTCGACAGGGTCCCCAGAAGCTCCCCTCCCCATACCCCATCTAATTCTCCACCGGCCTGACTCAGCACTGACACCTGGTGGACTTCGGCAGGCACTGCAGGAACAAGACTAGGCTGAGCTAGTGGATGTAGTTACATGAAAGCTTCCACCCTTGGGGGAGCTGAGCCGTAACTCGGCAGAGTGAATCCTTGGCAGAACCAGAACCGGCGCCCGGCATTCTCTAAGAATCTCCTCTGTGGGTGCCAGATCCGAGGCGGGCCCTGTGTGTGTAGATGCCGTCCAGACCCACCTGCCCCCTGCCTTGGGGTCAGCCACAGTAGGGTAGAGGGAGTTCTACTCCAGTGGGAGACTTAGCTTCCTCCACGAGGTGGGCCTGGCTGGGCCCAAAAGGCCCATAAACGAGGCCCAGGGCATTCAGACAAAGGAGGGGCAGCTGCATGTGCAAAGGCCCTGGGCTGTTTGTGGAGCTTGGAATACTTAGAGTGGACAGTGTGATAGGAGTGAGACAGGCCAAAGAGGCCGCATCACAAAGCTGACCTTAGAGAAATGGGGGTCATTGAAATACTTCCAGGCCGGGGAGTGACGTGGCCAGATGTTTGTGAAATATCCTCCTGGTTGCCTTGCGGGGACTTGGATGGGGACAGGGGAACATGAAAGGAGCAGGAGAGAGACTGGACAGGAGGCTGCTGTGGTCATCCTGGCAGTGACCGTGGGAGCTGGAGCTGGGCACAGTGAGGGCAGAGAGCTGGCAGCAGAGCTGGGAGACCCTGCAATGCCCCTTTGGCCAGGAGGGGCAGCAGAGAGTCGGGGAATTCTTGAAAGAGTAAGGGAGGACGGGGACGGGTCGGGCGTTTGGCCCGGTGGCCGAGACGCAGGTTAGGACACCCACGTCCTGCATCAGAGGGCCTGGGTCTGAGTCCCAGCTCCACTCCTGACTCCAGCTTCCTGCTGATGCACACCCGGGGAGGCAGCAGTGACGGCTCAAGTGCTTGGGTCCCTGCCACCCGCATGGGAGACCTGGCTTGAGTTCCTGGCTCCTGACTTCAGTCTGGCCCAGCCTTGGTTGTTGTAGGCATTTGGGGGAAGAGAGGAGAGGTGAACCAGCAGTGAGAGCTGTGTGTGTGTGTGTGTGTCTGCCTGCCTCATAATTTCTTTAAAGAGAACCAGGAGAAGCGAGCATCCTGAGTTTTGTCCACAGAGAGCTGGGCGACGTCTGTATTACAGCCACGTGGGGGCATCCAGCAGGCCCAGATCCAAGAGCGTGGGGTGGGCCTGCAGGCAGGGGACCAAACAGTGGCTTTTTAAAAAAATTTTTACGTATTTATTTAAGAGGTAGGGTTACAAAGAAAGAGAGGGAGAGATAGATAGAGAGGTCTTCCATCTGCTGTTCACTCCCCAGATGGCCGCAACAGCCAGAGTTGGGCTGATCAGAAGCCAGGAGCTTCTTCCAGGCCTCCCATGTAGGTTGCAGGGGCTTCCAAGCTCTTGGGCCATCATCTGCTGCTTTCTCAGGCCATAGCAGAGAGCTGGACCAGAAGAGGAGCAGCCGGGACTCAAACCTGCGCCCATATGGGATGCCAGAGCTGCAGGCGAGGCCTAGCCCACTACACCACAGCGTTGGCCCCACCGTGGCTTTTTTTATACCTCCCCCCAGATTTTTATTTTTGAAAATTATCACATATACAGAAAATTAGTTCAATGCCTTTCTGGTCTTCTTTGACATTTGTTACTACAATTGGTAGTATTTTGCCACAATTACTATCTCTATATAAAGTTCTCTTCATAAACTTTTTTTCTAATTCATCCAAAAGCAAGCTGCAAATGTCGTCTGTGTTCTCCCATGACGGTTGAGTGTGCATCTCACGTGGCAGGGCCAGAGTTGTGGTGCAGCGGGTTAAGCTGCCGCCTGCAGCACCAGCACCCCACATCAGAGCACTGGTTCAAGTCCCGGCTGCTCCTCTTCCGATCCAGCTCCCTGCTAATGTGCCTGGGAAGGCAGCAGAACATGGCCCAAGTGCTTGGGCCCCTGATAGCCATGTGGGAGACCCAGATGGCTTCAGCCTGGCCAATCCCCAGCTGTAGGTAGTGGATCAGTGGCTGGGGAATCTCTCTCTCTCCTCTTGCTCATGCTCTACCTTTCAAATAATTAATTTTTTAGAAAATACGGCCATTCTCCCAGGTCACCTCAATGCTACTGTCACATCTAGGGAAGATAACATTAATTCAGGAAAGTGAAGCCCTTTAGTATGTAACTTAGAAGGCAATCCTACCACTTGCCCCAAACTTGCTTCTAAAGCTCTTAAAAACCTTCAAGATCTAATCAAGGTTAACAAATTGCATTTGGTTGTCACATTTCTAAGTCTCCTTTATCATTAATTAATTCCAAAGCAAAGAGGGAGAGAAAAAGAGATCTTTCAGCTGCTGGTTCATTCCCCAAGAGGCCAAAATGGCTGGGGCTGGACCAGGCTGAAGCCAGGAGCCAGGAGTTCCATCCTGGTCTCCTACGTGGCTGGCAGAGGTCCAAGTACTTGGGCCTTCTTCCGCTGCTTTCCCAAGCTTAGTGGGGAGCTCGGCCGGAAGTGGAGTAGCTAGTACTTGAACCAGGGAAGTGGGCAGGAAGTGGGCGTCCCACGTCGCACCAGAACGCCCGCCCCTAAGTCTCTCTGAACGTGGGTGACGTCTCCTGCCCCTTGCTTCTCTGACTTGGGCCTTTTGTGAGTGTTGCACCGTCTCGGTTTGTTGGTGGTGAGAGGCCGGCTAGGTACTGTCGGCAGGAGCGGGCACCCTCTGGTTGCCTCTCCTCGAGAGATTCATGCTGGGAATGACCAGGTAACCTCAGAGGCCCTCCCTGTTCACATGCTGCTGCCATAATGCCCGAGGACGGATCCCTCGAGTGTGCGGCCCGTGGTGGCCCTGGAACACCTGGCCTGCCTGGTCCACGGGATGTGGCCATCAGCCCTGGGGAGCAGGCTCGCTCGCAGTGGACGTGGCGGTGGTTTGGATTGTTTAAAAGATGAGTTATTTTCATTTTGTATGAAAGGCCGAGAGAGAGAGAGAGAGAGAGAGAGAGATGGAGAGAGATCTTCCATCCACTGATTCACTCCCCTGATGGCTGCAACAGCCACAGCTGGGCCAGGCCAGAGTCAGAATTCAGACTGTGAATTCAGAGCCGGGAACTCGGTCAGGGTCCCCGCAAAGGCGGCAGGGACCAGGTACTTGAAGCGTCGCCTGCTGCTGCCCGGCAGAAGCTGGAATCCGGAGCAAAGCTGGGACTCTAACGCACACTCTCGGGTGCGTGCCGAGCGGCGTCAACAGCTGAGCCAAGTGCCTGCGCCGTCGGCACGTTTCTCATGGCAGCAGCCGCCTTAGAGGGTCGGAGTGTAATTGTGCAGTTACATACAGTGACGGTAAAGGGTGCCCGGAGGGACTTGCCGATGGCATCGGGGCTGGGATAATTCTCTGCCGTCCTTGGGCTCTGTATCTGCATTTACCAGGAAGCAGAAGGAGCCAGGAGGGGGACGGAGTGGGGGCAAGGGGAGGCAAGTCAGAGAGGAAGTGAAGGTGAGTGCCAGCTATGTGGGCATGCCGGGACCACCTGGCATGTGGGGAAGCCTCCCGCCGCATGCCTGCAGGAGGGAGCCGGGCTGGGGGTGGCGCCCCGGCAGGCACGAGGACACGGGCCTGGAGTGGTGCGAGCCCTGGCCAGGCCGAGCGCTGCTTCCCCGGGAGGGGCCCAGGATGGGAGGGGCTGGGAAGGGCTCGCGGGCCCCTGCACCCACGGTCTCTGTGGCTACCCAGCTGCGTGCGTTCTGACTTGGATGGAAACACCAGCAGGGGGCTGATGTCCCTGATGGGGTTAAGTAGGGAGAGGCCACTTGAAGCGGCCAGGAGTAGAGGCGGCCCAAGGATGTGACAGGGGCTGTGCAGGGGTGGCTCTCGGGCTCCCCAGCCCCCCAGCCCCCAGTGCAGAGAGACAGCTAGAGGCCACCGGCCCTTCCTGAGGGGGTCCTCCGGGGGGCTTCCGCCTGCCTTGCCCCCGTCCTGTCCTCCCGGCCTTGTTTGGCTGTCCGTGGGCCCTGGGCTGCAGGTGCATGTGCCCCTGGGTGGGCGTGGGCCACCCACAGGCTTCGCAGGGCGCCTCCCTGCCCCTTCACGGCTGCATCTGTCTCTTTCCTCCGCAGGGGGAGGGGTTGCACCAACTGCGCGAGGCTTTGAAGATTTTAGCTGAGAGGGTTTTAATCTTGGAAACAATGATTGGGCTCTATGGTGAGTAGAGACAGACGGACAGACAGCCCAGCCCCTGCCTGCCAGCCTTCCCCCAAGCCCTTCTGGGGTGGAACTGGCCTGAGCCCAGTCACGGGGCGAGAAGGTGTTGCCTGGGCCAGGGTGGGCCCGCAAGGCCAGAACCACCTCTCCCTCTGCGACTGTCCCCCCTCCTCCACAGCTGGCAGCGGCCCTAGGAACTGGGGCTCCAGCTGTGGCGGCTCGTGTGTTCTCAGGCCTGTGGGGAGCCCGAGACGACAGATCCTGAGTTTGGAAGAAATTATGGACAATAGAACCAGACTCCAGACCAATAGGGGGTTGTGGGTAACAGAGCCAAACCTAGCACAGAAGAATGTGGGCGATGAAGTCAGAACCCAGACCCCCAGGAGGATTGTGGGTAATGATGTCAGAACCCAGACCCCCAGGAGGATTGTAGGTAATGACATCAGAACCCAGACCCCAGGAAGACTGTGGGTAATGATGTCAGAACCCAGACCCCAGGAGTATTGTAATGATGTCAGAACCCAGGCCTCAGGAGGATTTGGGTAATGACATTAGAACCCAGACCCCAGGAAGATTGTGGGTAATGATATTAGAACCCAGACCCCCAGGAGGAGTGTAGGTAATGATGTTAGAACCCAGACCCCAGGAGGATTGTGGGTGGTGGCATCAGAACCCAGACCCCAGGAGAATTGTGGGTAATGACGTCAAAACCCAGACCCCCAGGAGGATTGTGGGTAATGACATCAGAACGCAGACCCCCAGGAGGATTGTGGGTAATGACGTCAGAACCCAGACCCCCAGGAGGATTGTGGGTGATGTCAGAACCCAGACCCCCAGGATTTTGGGTAATGACGTCAGAACCCAGATCCCAGAAGGGTTGTGGGTAGTGACATCAGAACCCAGGCCCCCCAGTAGGATTGTGGGTAATGACCTCACAACCCAGACCCCAGGAGGATTGTGGGTGGTGACATCAGAACCCAGACCCCCCAGGAGGATTGTGGGTAATGGAGCCATGTTCCAGCTCTAGAGAAATCGTGGACTCCAGAAGTGCAAGTCCCCAGGGCACTCTGGGTAATGCATCACCTACCATTTCTGACCATCCTCTCCCATTAGCCCCCAGAGGCTCCTGCAGGGCAGGCCCTCCTGGCCCCAAGTGTCCCTCCTGCCGTCTCACCTGTGGTCCTCCCAACCTGCCCTGCCGGAGCCCCCGGAGAGCCAGCCGTTCCCCACAGAGAAGCCCTGTCCCCACCTCCCGCCCCGAAGCCAGCTGGCACGGCCATGCTCCCCGCTCAGCCCCCCAGCCCAGCCCTGAGAGGCCAGACTCGCACCTCTGCTCTTCTCGATCTCCCATCAGGCTCCTAGCTTACAGAGCTTCCTGCAGCAGCAGGCTCAGCTGGAGCTCCTGGCCAGACGGGTCACCCTGCTGGAAGCCATCATCTGGCCAGGTAACTCAGGGCGGGCAGGCAGGGGCAGCCCCTTCCAGCAGGGCTGGGGGAAAGCCTGTGTGTGCAGAAGGCTCCTCTTCACGCTGGGCCCAGGCCCGCGGACGCTCAGCTGCACCCTCCCCTCCGGGAACTGGCGCGCAGTGAGTGAGCACTCGTTGCGTGCCGGGCACCCTGCAGACACAGGCTATGACACAGGAGACAGACCCTGCCCTGCCCTGCCCTCCCCGAGCTCCGGGGCTGCGGGCTGGGGACTGGGGAACCCGAGGGGAGCCGGACCACAGCGGAGTGAAGACAGGTGGCCCAGGCCCCAAGGCGGGGGAGGGCTTCCTGGAGGAGATGGGGTCTAAGAGAAGACCTAGAGGGACAGGGATCCGGAGAGGGCAAACAGGCACAGGAAAAGCATAAGCAACGGTGAGGGCCAGGGCTCAGGAACCTGACAGGGCCCGCAAGGCAGGCTGGGTGGCGCTGGCTCAGACGCCAGGTGGGCAGTACCTTCTCCCTGCACCTGCTTCCTGAGGGCAAAGCTAAGGAGACTCCTCCCACCCCCTCCCCACCCCTTGAACTGGAGCTGGGGCTGGCCCTGTGGGAGGAAGGAAGTGGCCTCCCCAGGGCCTGGGCTGCTCGCAGCTCAGCCAGCACATCGGTGCAGGGCCCTCGGCATCAACTCGCGCCTCTCCTACGGAGGAAGGAATGGGGGCCCCGGGCGGGAAGGAGGTCAAGGTTAGGGCCCAGCCTCCCGCCTTCAGCAAAACCATAGGGAACACACCCGGTGGGCACTGGGGCCAGGCACGGGCTGGGACTCCTCCGTGGATGTGGGGAGCAAGGTGCTGGGGGCGTGGGGGTGCAGAGGATTTCCTGGGAGAAGGGACAGTGGCGTCGGGTCCCGGAGAGCCTGAGTGTGCCAGGTGGGGCGGAGGAGGGGCTGCCCTGTGGAGAATGCTGTATGGGCAGAGCCCCGGGGGCTTTCAAGTGGGTGTGGCCTGTGGCCAGAGCCCTCCCACCCCGCCACAGGTACCCCCGAGAAACGTCGGTGACCGTCTCCCGGCCTCGCGCCTTACACGGGGGAACCGGGCCACGGTGGCCTTGGAGCTGAGCCTCCCTTCCTTCTGACAGCCCGGGGCGGGGGGAACTCTGGGGCCCACACGCCCGGGAGGGTGGCCCTTGACCACCGTGGGTGAGGGACCTGCATGGGAAGGGGGGAGGGAAGGAGATGGGAGCCGCCCCACAGGCTCGGCGTATACATCAGGTGCTAACTAAAGACCCAGGTGGCCTTGTGTGTAGGTCCTCATTGCTGCTGGTGCTGATAGGAACGGCTGCCGCACGGGGGGCCCAGCTGGGCTGGGGGCTCGCCCCGATCGTCTCCCATTCCCACACTCAGCTCACTAGTGGGCAGCACCGTGGCCATTTCTCAGATGAGGAAGTAGAGGTGCACTGACACCTCTGCTGAACCCGGGGAAGCCAGGACCCCAGTTTTGAGAGTCACGACGGCGGCCTGTGACCAGCTCAGGGACAGATCTGCAGGAGACCTGGGCCGGGGCCACACGGCCTGCTAACCGTGATAACCCAGCAGGCACTGTCAGCACCTCCTTCCACCCCTGGTCACTTCAGCAGCCTCGGGGCGCGGGGGTGCCGACGGGAGTCTCGTCTCCACGTCGCCCAGGCCCCGGAACCGGGATGGGATGGGGCCAGGACCCGACTGTGGCCTGTGCTGGAGCCAGGGCTCTATGCCACCACGTCCCGAGCTCCCTGGTGCAGGACTGACCCTGGACAGTGACCACATGTGCCAGTCTGCTCCAGGAGCGAGGCTGGGGCACACAGGGCTGGGCACTGGAAGCTAGGCTGAGGCCCGGTTCCCGCAGGGCCCTCCGGGGACAGCGGGTGTGCTCACTAGAGTCCGAAGCATCTGTGCTGTGAACGGAGCCGTGGAGGCACAAGCACCTCCTCCATCCTGGGCTGGCCTCCCCAGATGTCCCTTTTCCCCTGGGAGCCTACACGCCTGCCTGAGCAGGTCACTTAACTTCAGGAGGGACTGAGGTGATCGTCCCAGAAGGCTTCCTGCAGGAGGTGGCTCCTGCTCTGGGTTTTGAAGATGAGCAGGAGTTTTCCAAGTGGCAAGTATGCCAGTTTTGAAGTCAGACTCTCGGGTATGGCTGTGTCCAGGGTGAGGCTTGTCTCAGCACAGCCCTATTGGGACTGAGTGCGGTAAGTGTTGGAGCTGCCCAGGACGTGGAAGTCTGATTTGACAGATGGAACAAGGGAGGCCCTACAGAGGCTGCACTGGCGGTCAGTGGCAGAGCCTGGCCCTCCTAAGCCCTTTCCCCCAGCTGCTGGCTCAGCCCAAGGACAGAGGGACTGTGGGTGTGTTCCCCAGCCTGTTTACCTGTGAGACCAGGGTGGCCCCAGGCACACCTCCACCCCCAACTGAGGAACAGGAAAACCATGCTGGGTCCTCGCTGTGTGCTAGGTGTGTGTGTTGGGGGGGGGGGGGGAGTCTGGTTATCCCCACAGCAGGAGCCACGTGGAGGCCCGAGGCCGAGTGCTCTCGCTGGGCTGGGGGCTGGGAAGCCCCCCGGAGGCGCCCTTACCGCTGTAGGCCCCTCCCCCCTACACACACCTGCCGCCCCCAGGGGGTCGCACGCGGGGAGACGGGCACCCTGCAGGGCCCTGCTGACCTGCCTTCTCTCCCTCCCTCCCGCAGAACCAGAGCTGGGCTCCGGCGCAGGCCCTGCCGGGGCGGGCACCCCCAGCCTCCTTCGGGGCAAGAGGGGAGGACACGCAGCCAGCTACCGGATCGTGGCCCCTAGAAGCCGGAACGAGAGAGGCTGAGGGCAGCGGAGGCCCCTCGGGGTGGACCAGGCCAGCTTCCCTTCCGAGCCTGGCCTTGGCCGGCTGCCGCCAGGGACCGCTGTCCCTATTTATGATGTCCTCAGGGACCCTTCTGCCGTCAGCGCCTTAGGGGGGTGGGCAGGTGTCAGTGCTGGCGCCCCCGTCCCAGTCTGAGACCAGGGGAGAGTAGGGCCTGGGAGGGAAGTGGCAGCCCAGGCCAGGGGTAAGGCAGTGCTCAGGGCCCTGGGCCTCAGTTTCCCTCTGGGACGGCGCGGTGCTGGTCTTCAGGGAGGGTGCGTCCACTGTCTGGGGACCCAGGCCTGAGGCCCCGAGGCAGTGGGAAGCCGGAGCTCTGCCTTGCCCGCTCCTCCCCAGATCTCGGGGTGCCGCTCTGCACCCCTGCCCTCCTTGTCTGGTGCTGGCTTGCCCTGAGGTCAGGCTGCTTCATCTCTGGACAGTCGGGGGCTCCCTGCCTCAGGTCTGCCCCTGAGCCCCTCGGCCCCGCCCCCACCAGTGCCCTGGGCAGAGGGTGGGGACGTGCAGAGAAAGGGGCCACCTGCTGGCTGTGTGCTGGCCAATAAAGGCCTCCGACCCAGCCCGGGCTCAGCGTGTGCTTAGATGGAGGCAGCCGGGCGGGGCCGGCCGCGGGGGACCCTGACGTGGGCACCAGCAGAGTAGGGAAGGGTGCTGCTTGGCAGAGGGCCTGGGCGGGCTTCCTGGAGGAAGAGGCTGCACCAGCACAGGGGCAAGAGTCCTGGGGTTCCAGACACCAAGGAGCTGCGGTCGGTCATTCACTCACTCACTCACCCCATGCCCACACACGAGTCAAACCCGAGTGCTGCCTCCCGGGAGGTCCAGACCGAACCAGACTGGTTTTTATTCTAAATGAGAGCCACAACCAGGGCGGCGTGCTGCGGCGCTCCATGGACAGCAGGGCCCGGCTTCGTTACCCAGGCGATTCTCTGTGGCCCCACTCTCTGCTGCAGCTAGGGGGGGCCCAGGGCCCTTGGGGTGGGCAGAGCCTGCCCTCCCCTCGGTCACCAGGACCTCGGCGTCCACCTGCCCTCCGACCAGCAGTGACACGGCGCCCTCCACGCGGCCTGTGGCTGCCAGTGCCACCACGGCCTGTTCTGTGGGGAAGCCCATGCGCTCCAGCTGCTGCAGCCTGTGAGGGCCCGGGGGTGGGCGGGGGACAGAGAGCGGGGTCAGGGCTGAACCAGCCCCCTGGCCCGGGCCCACCCCTGCCCAGCCCGTCTTACCGCAGAGAGGACACAGAGGACTTGGGCAGCCAGAACGCACTCTGCGGCTCCTGCGCCGGGGCGTCCCGGAGCGAGGCCTGGATCCCCTCCTGCAACAGCTGCTCATCCAGCGTCGCCCACACGGAGGGCTCTGTGGAGAAGCCGGGCCTGGCCCAGTCCACGCTCTCCCAGCTCAGGCCTGGCGGGAAGGCTGGGTTGTCGCTGCGGGACCAGGGACTAGGGGAGACCACGTAAGGAGGCCCAGGGATGGCAGTCCTGTTGGGGGGCAGAAGCAGGAGGGGTCACCACGGGCCACGGCCACGGCCGCCAGCGCCAGGGGCCGCGGCGACTTCCTCACCTCACTCCGGCTGGCTGGGTGACGGGCAGCTCAGCCAGGCTGCCCGGCGTGGGGAGGAGCCTCAGAGGCCAGCACCCGGCCAGCGTCTTGCACAGGGCGCCCTCCTGCAGGGCCTGCAGCCGCTGCTCCGACAGCTCTAGCCACTGGAAGGCCCCGGCGGCATCTGGCTGCCCGGGGCAGGGCAACTGGTCAAGGAAAACCAGAACTGGCTGGGGGTGTGCCCCCCTCCCCCAGGTGCCGGGACTCCCCTCCGCTCTCCTCACTGTGGTCCCGTAAGGAGCGTGTCACCATGTGAGCCCTAAAACCCAAACTCAGCCTGCACGGTAGCCACCCTGGCCCGCTCCGTGTGCCCGCTCAGGTCTGTGAGACCTGCCCCCAGCCAGGCCAGCGCTGTCCTCACACATCCGGGGCAGCTGTGTCCCCCGTCCAGAACAGGCTCCTCCCTCAGAACCATGCAGGGGCTCAGCCTGTTCTCTCCAGCGGCCATGGCAGTGGCCTTCCTGATGAACACTGACCGCCTATGCCCCTGCCCCACTGGCTACAGGCTACTCTTCCCAGAGACCCCAAGCTTGCTCTGGCCTTGGCCTTCTGTGCCCCCTGCCTGGCCTGCACATCTCAGCTTAGATGCCACCTCCACAGGAGGGTCCTGGTTAGTGGCTCCTCGGGCTACCTCGGCTCTCCCGGGTTCCCCATTGCACCTGGCGCCTCCACCTCACCTTGAGCCCACAGTCCCCAGCTCAGAGCATGGCCCAGAGAGCTGTCCCTGGAAATGTGTGCACACAGCTTCTGCATTTCTCAGGCCTGACCCCCCATGCCACTTGCTTCCCAGCAGCCCAGCCACAGAACCCACCTGTCCACACAGGCCCCGAACTCAGGCAAAGGATACAGGCCAGGCCAGCAAGGAGGCCGCAGAGGAGCTGCAGGAAGGGTGGCTCGGAGCTGAGCAGCGGGGTCAGGGCGAGGAGCAGCCACGGCAGCAGCCACGGTGGCAGGGCCCCCTGGGGCTGCCTAGGGCAGTGCCCCTGGCCGGCCAGCATGGCCAGGTGGACGGGCATGTACCCGCAGCCGCCAGCAGCGTTCGACACCCCCAGGCCCGCCAGCAGCACAGCCAGCAGTCCGGCGGCCAGGGTGAGCAGGACAGAGGCGTGCAGGAACCGCAGCGTGCCCAGGTGGCACTCCTGCCGCCAGCCCAGAGTGGGCAGCAGCAGCAGGCTCAGAAGTAGGCCCGGCAGGGCCGTGTGGCCCAGGGCATGGGTCAGGAGCCGATGCGCTGGGAGAGAGAAGGGGCTTATGTGCCAGGTAAGGGGCCCCGACCTCTCAGGTTGTCCCCAGTGTGCTAGGGCCACCCGCTGAGCCAGCCTTCCCCTCGCAGGAGCCAGAGTGCTCCCAGCCTGCACTGCACCACGGATGGAGGGGACCCAGGGCTTCCAAACCCTGCAGCTCTCCCTGGCTGCGCTAAGCGGAACAGGCTACACCCACTACTCAGATCTTGCTTTTGCGCCAGCAGCCAGGTACCGGGGACTCCTGTCCCAGGCACACGTGCACAGGGAGGTCCTTCACACCCCACTGACAGAATGCATCCTGACGACACTGCCTGCCTTGATCCAGGACGCGTGGCCTTGGACAAACAGCTTAACCTCTCTGAGCACCATCTGGGCGCCTCCAGTGTAAACTGGAGCAACTGTGACCGAGAAACAGGCACTGGGCCGAGGCCACCCCTTGAGCCCTCAGCACCTCCTCCCGTCCTGCTTAGCTGGAAACGATACTTAGGTCAAGAAAAGAACTCCTGACTCTGGATTCCCGTGCGACCCTCTGCCAGGCCCTCTGCCCCCTCTCCCTATTGTGGATGTGGGTGAGCTGGGCACACGCCTGTCCGAGCCCAACCTTCCCCAATCCCCAAGGCACTGGGTTCCACCCCTGTGGGAAGCACGCTGCTCCCGCTAACCACTCAGGCCTCCTCCCGGGGGCCTCCCTCACCCTGCCAGGGGTCCAGCAGCAGCTCCGGGGCCAGGGCGAGGCTGGGGCCGGCCCCTATCAGCCACAGGCTGCCCAGCAGCAGCACCAGGGCTGAGGAGGCGAGAGGAAGCGCCCGAGCCGGTTGGCCCGCAGGGTCCCTGGTGTACATGTCTTTATGGCAGGCAGCCAAGGTGGTCCTGGGGCTGTGTGCTGGGGATGAAAGAAACAGTAACACGAGTTATTGCAGTTTTTCTCTCCCTGCCTCACTCTCCTACCTTACCGGCAGCTCCCTTGTACAGAGGGGGGAAACTGAGGCAGGAGAGACAGGCCCAGCTGGTTGGCCACAGAGGAGCTCAGACCCTAAACCAAGGGCTCACTTAGCCATCTTGCACCTGTCTGTGTGCAAGGATGGGCAGGGGACAGGCACAAAGATGCCCAAGTCCTGATAGGCCCTCAAGAGGGGTCTCAGGTGGGAGGCACAGAGCCAGTCAGGTTGGCCTGCGGGCCTGGACTGCCCACGGCAAAGTCAGGGCCATCTCCAGCCCTTTTCGGCCTCCCTCTTTCTTGGGGCTGCCACCTTCCACCTGCCTCTGGGCCCAGCCTTAGCGTTCCAGGTGGCCTCAGCATCACCCAGGGCCCAGCTGATGGCCAAGCAGGTGGATGGAGGGCTGGAGGAGAGGGGCAGGGAGCAGGAGTCCCACACCCCGAGCCAGCCCACATCATCTCCCCGGCCCTACCCACAGCCCCTCTGGCCCTGGCTCCCCGTTCCACAGGAAAAGTCCCACTCTGTTCCACCTCTTTCTGTAGCATGTCCTCAGGCACGCCGCTCAACATCTGGCCCCTCCATCCTCATCTGTTAAGATGGGGATTAAAGAAATCCCTTCCGATTTGAGGCACAACAGGTTTCGCCAGGTTTCCGGCATCTGCATCCCACATGCAAGCGCCTGGTTCCAGCCCTGGCTACTCTACTCCCTATCCGGCTGCCTGTTGCTGTGCCTGGGAAGGCGGCAGATCACCTGGCTCGAATAACCCACATGGCAAACCCACATGGAGTTCCTGGCTCTTGGCTGCAGCCTGGCCCAGCCCCAGCTGTTGGCATTTGAGGAGTGAACCAGGGAACGGAAGATCTCTGCCCTTCTCTCTGTCACTTGGCCTCTCAAATAAGTAAATATAGTAAATAAGCCTTCTCAAAAGCTATTACAGGATTGGCCAGTAATACCAGCATCCCATATCAGGGTGCCAGTTTGGCCCAGCTTAATCCAGCTTCCTATCAGGAGCCTGGAGCGCTATCCGGGTCTCCCACTTGGGCCATCTTCCGCTGCTTTCCCAGGCACATTCGCAAGGAGCTGGATCGGAAGTGGAGCAGCTGGGATTCGAATCTGATACGGGATGCTGGCGTTCCAGGCAACATGTTGGCCGGCCGTCCTACAACACTGGCGCAACAACAAGAACTTTAAGGAATTTGTCCACTTAAAAACTAAATGGGCCAGCGCTGTGGCACAGAAGGTTAAGTTGCTGCCTGCAGTGCCGGCAGCCCATAAGGGCACCTGTTCAAGTCCCAGCTGCTCTGCATCCGATCCAGCTCCCTGCTAATGACCTGAGAAAGCAGTGGAAGATGGCTCAGGTACTTGGGCCCCTGTCACCTAAGTGGGACACCCAGATGAGGCTCCTGGCTTCAGCCTGGCCCTGGAGAATGAACCAGCAGCTGGAAGATCAATCTCTCTGTCTTTCCCTCTATCTCAGTAACTCTTTCAAATAAATACATTTTGATGCTCCCTGGTGGTCTAGTGGTTAGGATTCAGCGCTCTCAAATAAATATATTTTAAAAAGAAAGGAAGAAAAGAGCTGAAATGGGCTAAGGCAGACTTCAGCGTACAGCCCCTGCTCAATTAACCACAACTATCCCTACTAAGTGCAGGAGACACATGTGGCCCCCAAGAGACGGCCATAATAGAGAAGCAGCTTCAGTCTAGCTGGCCCAAGCCATGGCCCTCAAATACAGCCACCCTCTGCCCCCACAAGCCCTACCCTCGCCCACCCCTTCCCCTGGCCGGGGCCTTCTGTCTCAGGACTCCTAGCAGGAAGCAGGATCCCAGGGAGACGGCAGACTGCCTCATGCGCTCCCGTGCCAATGGCATCCTCTGCACCTGCCAGCTTCCGGTGGGAAAGATGCAGAAAGCTCCCTGCCTACATCTTTCCGTCTCCCAGTAGGCAAACTCCTACTCACCCTTCCAAGTCCAACTCAAATGTCCCCTTCCCCTCCCATCAGGGATCTCCTTTCTTAGGCGCATGCGTGGACTTGGATTACCGCCCAGATTCCCCAGGGTACCCGACGCCCAGCTGGTGCTGCCTCTGTGCTTGCAAAGAGACACCAGCGTGGCCCCCCCCGGTCCTGCAGAGCGACCCGGGGCTGGGCTGAGGTCCAGGAAGTGGGCAAACGCCAGCCTTGCCTGGAGCAGGGTCTGGGGCCAAGGCACCGGCTCCAAGCCACCTCTTGCACCTCCACAGCCACTCCCCGACCCTGGCACCTTGGGCAAGGGTGCAGGGCTCGCCCACGGACACACAGCTGGGACTGAGCCCTCAGGCCCTTCCATCTGTGCAATGGGACTGTGCACCACCAGGCCCTGCCTACCTTACGGGGCAGCCAGGAGGGCAGAATGGGGAGTCCCAGGGTCTGGGTCGACCTCAGCTTTGTAACTTTAGGGAAAGCACTCAAGTTCCTCGGGCCTCAGTTTCCCCTTCTGTGAAAATAAGGGCATCGGATGAGGGGGGTGATTAAAGGGCCTTCTCAACCTCGACCGTTACTGGGGTGGGGTGGGGGGCTCTCGGGGCCTGGCGCGACGCTCGAGGCCTCCCACCCAGCCGACCGGCCTCGCCCCCTCCCTCGCCGAGCCGGGCCACGCGTCCGAGGTACTCACTGCGGAGCGCGCCCCCGACCCCGGAAGGCCGGGCGGGGCCCCGGGGGTGTCGGCACTCCTTTAACTCCCGGCCGAGACCCAAGAGCCCCCCGAGCCCATTCCGCGCTCACCGGGCGCGTGACCCCGGCCGAGCGGCCAGGCCGCCCCCTCCCCCGCCGCCCGCCGATTAGTCAGCAGTTGTTCTGGGCCCGGATCCCTTCCCCCAGCCCTCCCGCCGGCCTCCGTTTCCCTCCAGGACACACTCTTCAGAGACGGTCCCTAGAGCCAGCGGACGTAACCATTTCGAGCAACCTCGCCTCGTGAGGAGAATCGCTCCGGTTTGATACCGAGACCTTCTCACGGCCTCACGGCCCTGTCGGAGCTATTTTGGCCCGAGTATCACGTCCGGCGCTCTTTAGACAGTGTTAGGGGCCGACGTTTCGGGCGAGGAAATCGAAAAAGCGGTGGTACCTCCCACCTTCTCCCACCCCCGTGGCCTGGCCCGATGGTAGCGCCCGAGGTTGCGGGTTTCGCGCCTGCGCAGTGCGGCGCCTAGGGGGAAAGCGAGAGGGAGACGGACGTTGAGAGAACGAGGAGGAAGGAGAGAAAATGGCGTCCACGGGTGAGTGTTGGGAACTGCGGTCGTGCGGGCGACAGCCGAGACGCCCAGGCTGGGGGCCTTTCGTCCCTGGGGGGTGGCCGGGAAGACTAAGTGGAGTTGCTGAGAGGGGGTTGAGGTACCCGCCGCGGCCGGACGAGCCCGGGGACCCGCGTTCCCCTCCCCTCCCCCCACCGGGAGGGCCGGTTCTGGAACCTTCCGGCGCGCGGGGGGCTCGTGGCGGCGGGGGCGCGCGGTGTCGCGCGGGGCCCGCCACGGCCTCCATTGTGTGGCGGTCATCGGGCCTCGCGCTCGGGGCCGCCCGCCACGTGGGCGGGGCCAGCGGTCCCGCGTGAAAGGAGGCGGTAGTGGAGGGGGGGCTCGGCCAGGCCTCGAGCTCCGTCGCCCCGAAACCGGAGGCAGCTCCCTAACGGCGGCTGCTGCCCTCGTGACTCCTGCGGCCCCCTCCCCCATTTCCAGGGAGGCCGCCCTCGTGCGCTTCATCACGGGGAGGCTTAGTGGGAAAAGCTAATCAACCCCAAAATAAATAAATAAATAAATAAAAGGGCTTTGCGGATGTGGGAGCCGGGGGGCGCCGGCGCCCCTCGCGCCCGCCCGACTCGTGCCCGATGGAGCTGTGGGCGGGATCGAGCCGTTGGCTGCTCCCCTCGAGTTGCTTTTTTGTTGTTTGTTTGGTTTATTTATTTATTTTTTTTTTTGCTACTGGTTCACCACCACCACCCCCCGCCCCGCGCGCGCGCCAGCCGTCCCCGAAAAGCAATTAAGTGGCTTCCCGGGGGCCCCTTTTCCAGCCCACGCCGAGGGAGAGCCGTTGTATAATAAAGGCCAGCTTGGATCGGGAGACCGGAAAGAAATTTCTGGACCCCCTGACCCAGGGGGAACAAAAGGGCCGAGGCGGCCCGCGCGTGTTCCGGCCTGCGCGAGGCCCACGGCCTTGTTTACCGGGTGGACGTCAGGGAGGCGGGGGCGGGCGCCGTGGGCTTGGGAAAGCCAGCCCGGCGGGGTCTGGGGGGCCCCCACGGCGGTCACTGGCCGCGAGCGAGGGCCACGTTTGGTGGTGGTGGTGGGGGGGCTCCCAGGCTCCAGGGAGAAGAGGGGTCGGGGAGAGTCCGGCATTGCCCAGCCGTGTGGTTAGTGAGCTTTCGGCGCCCGGTGCCCGGCGGTGCCCTTCGCACCCGCGTGCAGCCTCGGCCTGAGCGGGCACCGTGGATGTGGACGTTCCCGCCAGGCCCTGCTGGGCTCTTCACCAGCCGCCGCCGTGTACTGCTCTGGGTTCCAGCTGTGGTTTGTGTAGACGCGCAGTCCTGGGCTCTGTGGGGGACCCTGGGGGAATCTGAAGGCTTGGGCTAGACCTGGTGACAGGGAAGGCTAGGTGAGACCTGAGAGCTAAGCGACTCGTCCCAGACCGGGCTGCTGGCTGCTGACTTGGGGTCTGCATGTAGTCTGAAGTCCCCACTCGGGCCTGCGTGATCGTGGATGTCCTTCTGTGCACGCGTCATGTCAGGTACCTAAAGCGTCCTTGCAGTGTAATGAAGAACTGCCTGCAGACTTGCCGCGAGCTCCCGCTGAGGCCTAGCAGCAGTAGAAGTTTGCGAGCACCCTCGATGTCGCTGTCTTTAGTGAGGTTCTAAAGCCGCACGTTTGGGAATTAACAGCAACCGATTGGAAGATAATCTACCCATTAAGTGACTGTAACGTGTTTGAGGTCGTATGATGCTTTTGTGCTGTAGGGAGACCGAAGTTCTCAGGAAGCAAGTTTGCTGCTTCTGTGAGCCCACCAGTGTAGGCTGAAACCTGTGGTTTCACACTGATCTGAGGTCATGAGTAGTTCCGTGGCAGCTTTGCCAGTTTTTATGTAAGTGTTCTCGTGTGAAAGCCTTCTTGCAAACGGTGAACTTCCGTGCAGTGATTTAGACCCGTCTCATACAGAACCTCAGCAAAATGTAGGTTGAAAGGTGTTAGGTTTTAGGTGTTTCGTTGATGTATTTGTGAATACCACGTGGAAGAAACAATTTGCATTTAATTTGTGTGTGTCACAAGTGACTTCTAGTGAGTGCTCTTGAAAATGCTTTGAGTGCCTTGAGCAGATGAATTTGTTCATTATAGGTCAGTAATCTTTGGGCAGTTGATTTGATGATGTTGGTGATTCAGGGTTCTGAGGGAAGGGTCAGCCGAGGAAGGCAAGTCAAGTGAATTGTAAAGAGGTGGAAAGACTGCAGTATGCGGGTTCGGCGAACTACTTTAAGGTGGGCCTAATGGCGGAACTGTC